>NW_006408803.1:1489015-1530816 GCF_000296735.1 Chrysochloris asiatica
AGCTCATCTGAAATCTGTCCACCATGGGTGACCCTGCTGGTTATTTAAAATACCGGTGGTATAGCCCTCAGAATCACAGCAACTCATGCTACCACAACACGATAGACAGACTAGTGGTGGTCGTTTGGCTTTATGTTGAAACTGTCACTTTAAATTTTGATATCAATCCTGATACAGTTAAGGTGTTCTCTCCCAAGATGGTGGCTCTGGGAATAGCTGAGCATCTTGAGTTATAAAACAATGGATTTCTTAATTCTCCTACTGTAAGCCCTCCAATCCTCCAACTATTCCTTTATATCTGTTTCAGAGTTCCTGCATCATCCCCTGAGCCTTCTCGGCCCAGTATTCCATGTTGTTATTGATGGAGCTCCTCACTGCACCATCTTGAGTCCTTTTTAGGCATTAGTGAGCAGAAATGGACTTGCATTGGTCATTTTGAATCTGATAGTCATATGGTTTGCTATGCCAGAATGACAAATTGAAGAGCAATCACATTGCATCCATCAAGATCTACTTTGAAATATAATGCTGTCAGTGATAGGATAATAACTATATGCCTACAAGGAAAGCCAACTAATACCACTATTCAAATTTGTGCACCAATCACTAAAGCCAGTGATGATGAAATGGAAGGATTCTATCAATTACTTAATCTGATATTGATCAGACATGCAATAAAGATGAACATATCTTTATTACTCATGATTGGAATCCAAAGATTGGAGATAAAAAAGTAAGGATCAATAGTTGGAAAATATGGCCTTGGTAATAGAAATGATGCTGCCAATATAACATGATCAAATTTTTCAAGATCAATGACATATTCATTGCAAATTCCTCTTTTAAACAATGTAAAATATGGCTCTAATAGCATAATAGTTATGATTCGGGCTGCTAACCTCAAGGTTGGCAGTTCAAAATTACCAGCTGTTCTGTGGGAGAAAGATGAGACTTTCTGCTCCTGTAAAGATTTACAGCCTTGGAAACCCTGTGCAGGATCACTATCAGTCAGAACCAACTCCATGGTACTTAACAACAACTTCATAGATATTTACCTCACCAGATAGAATACACATAAATCAAATTGACTACATCTGTAGGAAGAGATGATGGAGAAGCTCCATACCATCAACCAAACCAGGTCAGAGACAGATGGAATAGACCATCAATTTTTTATATGCAAGTTTATGCTCATGCTGAAGAAAATTAAAACAAGTCCACAGGAGCAAAAATGTGACCTTGAACATATCCCACCTGAATTTAGAGGTCATCTCAAAAATAGATTTGATGCATTAGCTGGTAATGACCAAAGACTGGAGAGTTGTGTATGACATCAAGCATATCATACAAGAAGAATGCAAAGGATTATTAGGAAGCCAAAGAAGGAGGAAAACACCAAAATAGATGTCAGAAGAGATTCTGAAACACAGATTCTGAAACTTTGACTGTGAGGATTATGACAAGCTATGGGCAACATTTCAGAAAATAAGTACTCCACAACACTTAATTATGCTCCTGAGGAACTGTTACATAGACCAAAAAGCAGAACAAGGGGACATAGACTGTTTTAATATTTGAAAAAGCTTGTGCCAGGGTTGTATTCTTTCACCATGCTTATTCATTCTGTACACTGAGCAAATAATCTGAGACACTTGATTATATGAAGAACATGGCATCCGGATTGGAAGATGACTCATTAACTACTTTTGATATGCAGATTATACAAGTTTGTGCTGGAGCCAACTGCCGCTTCAGACAATTGGCTATTCTTCATAACCTGCCCAGAGAGATTAAATCTGAGTAGAGGCTACGGGAGATTAGAAATAAAAAGAAGACACATGACACAAGTGAAATAAGAAAATTTGGGACTAGGTGGGATGCAGCACTCTGATGGAGATACTGCGGCACCAACCAAGGCAGCAAGTTTACTGTATACACAGCTCAAGGGGAGGTGCTGGGGGCAGGGAAAAGAATAGCATCTGGTGTTATTGATGCATGCAGTAAGTGGGACTTTATCAGAAGAATGTAACTTGTGGTAGCTAGCTGGAACATTGATTATGGCAGCTAGAATGTTGTGCAGGCTGAGCCTAAGGACATAGCTAAATATAAGGAAAGACCTTGCAAGTTCCCTGTCACATGAGTCAGCCCTGCAAGTTCCTCAGGAATGGGGCTGGACTTGGAAACAGCACAAGTTTGTGGACCACAACTGTTCAGATGCAATCCCTCAGTTAAACTACCCCCAAGTCAGGGACCCTTGGCTCAGCTGCTCCCAACAAGTTTGCTTTATAAAAGTTAAGAGGAATTAAATGCTTGCTATTCTTTCAACCTGTATTCTGAGCAAATAATATGAGAAGCTGGGTTCTATGAAGAAAAACGTGGCATCAGGATTGGAGGAAGACTCATTAACAACCTATGATATGCAGATGGTACAACCTTGCTTTCTGAAAGTGAAGAGGACTTAAGATAATTACTGATGAAGATCAAAGAGCACAGTATTTGCTTCTATTCCTTCTGTTTCCTTTTTTGTTTGGGAAATACACAAAAACATCCAGGAATATATAATCATTTAAACAACTAAAGGGCACATTCTGCAAGCCTGCATCCTGGCCACCAGCACACAGCCTTTCTCTTTCCATGAGTCTACAGTCCTCATCTCTGCCTCCATCTCTGGTGTTGCTGCTTCTCTGGATAGGGTTCCACATTCTGCTTATGCTCTTCCCCCTTGATGGTCCTAGGGTCCTCTGTTCCTGGAATGTAAGATAAACTACTCCCCATTTTTGTTACAAAACTTCTACCTTTACAGTTGTGATAGTTGCAATTAGTCATAATAAGAGTTACTCACTATTGAACCATATCAATCTTATCCCCATCTCTTTCACCAGACCCATCTAGACAGATGAATATTATTAAGTGGGAATTCTACCTCCCCCCACACACTCTGAAACTAAACTCCCTCTTGAAAACTTGTAAGCCAGTCACTTTGTATCTTTATAGCTCCTCCCCCCCCCCCCCCCCCACTTTTAGGTAGCCAATGTCTAAATTGCCCTTCCCTATCAACCCTGTAGAGGGTATAGGATTGATCCTTGATGTGAAGACTCCTTCTCCCTCAGTTGGTAATTTGAGCTACTACATCCATAAGTACAGGTGAAGTTCATCAAATTGTAACAATTTACACTTATTTCCTTTACCAAATTTCTTTATCTTCCTCCAGTCGAGTTCTGATCATCAAGCCATCAAAGCTAGGTTGAATAGTACTATCTACAAGTTTGGGCAAGCTATGGCATTTTTAATAGCTACATGTTAGGAGGGCATTCATCAGGCAGTGTTTCATCCTGTTTTGCATAATGGACTCGATGACACCTAACAATAACAACATGCAGAAAACACATTCTGAAAGTGAAGATGATTTGAAGCACTTGATGGTGAAAGTCAAATGTAATTTCCTTCAATTTTGGTTTCTTGATTATGAAGAAAGCTGAAATCATCACAACTGGACCAATAAACAAAGCATGATAAAATGAAACAGAGATTAAAATCTCATTTTGTTCTACTTGGATCAGCAATGTCTGTAGAAGCAAAAGTCCAGAAAAGCAAAAATCCAGAAATCAAATTATGTATTGTATTTAGCAAATCTGTAACAACAAGAAACTCTTTGAAATTTTTTTCTTAAATAGTTTATTATTTTGCATCTGCCTTAATCCTTTTCAGTTGATTCATATTCATGTTAAAGTTGTATATTGAAAAAGAAAGACAGAAGAAATATTGATGTGTTTGAACTTTGGTGTTGGTGAAGAATATTTAATATACCAAAAATTTCCAGAAAACAAACAAAATTAGTCTAAAAGAACTGAAAATTGAAGGTTCCCTTGAAATACCCTGACATATACATTGAGTGTCAAAAATGACTCAATGGAAGATTAAAAATTAAAATTTTAAATACTATTTCTTAATAGAAAGCATCTAAATTCTCACAGTTACATTTTTTTCTTTTAAGTTTTATTGTGAGGTTTACATGGGAGAATATCAGCTTTACACTCATCCTATCATATTTCATTTCATTGCAATGATTACAATCTCCTCCATGCATCTTCAAATAACCAAAGGGTATACCACATAGGCCCACCCCTCGGGCACCAGAACACAGCCCTTCTCCCTCCCTGAGTCCAGTGTCCTCAGCCGCTCCATCTGTCCATGTCATCGTCTCTGTCTCTATCACTGGCATCACTGCCTCTCGGGGTAGGATTCCACTCTCCATTCTTCTCACTTGATGGTCCCAGTGACCTCCACTCCTGGGCTGCAAAATCAATCACTCTCGTCCTTTGGTCAAAAATACATCTACCTCTCTATTTCCTACCCTTATATAGTCAGTCCTGATGGCAATTATTCACTATTGTACCACAAGAGTCTAATCCCCATTTCCTTTCACCAGCGTGGTCCCAACATATTGAAAATCATTCAGTGGTGATTCTATCTTCCCCCACCCTATCTGGAACTAGGCTCCCTCTTGAAAGCTTGTAAGCCAGTCACTTCTTGCCTTTATAGGCCCCACCATTTTGGGTAGCCAATGTCTAAGTTACCCATCCCTGTCAACCCTATGTACCAAGGGGTGGGAGTGATCCTTGCTATAAAGATTTGTTCCCATTTTTGAGGTACTACATCCATACGTATAGGTAAAGTTCATCAAATTGTAGCAGTTTCTGTTTATCCTGGAATGTTTTGATTGCACCCTCTTATTTGATTGATAGTTTTGCTGGATAGACGATTCTTGGTTGGCAGTTTTTTCTTTTAGGGTTTTGTATATGTCTCCCCATAGCCTTTTTGCCTGCATGGTTTCTGCTGAGAAGCCAGAGCTTAATATGATTTGCTTGCCTTTGTAAGTGACACTTTTCTTTTCCATGGCCACTTTTAGGATTCTCTCCTTGTCTTTGATTTTGGAGAGCTTGATTATTATATGTCTTGGTAACTTACTTTTTTTTTTTTTTAATGTTTTATTGTGAATTATGTGATAGTTTACATGGGAGAACATTAGTTTTACATTCATTCTCTTGTATATTATTTCATTGCTATGGTTACAATTCTCTCAATGCATCATCAACCAACCAAAGGGTATACACTAGAAGCCTGTCCCCTGGTCATCAGCACACAGCCCCTCTCCCTCTCTGTGTCTGAAATCCCGAACTGCTCCATCTTTCCACATCATTGTCTCTATCTCCATCTCAGGCATCTTGGTGACTTACTTTTGTGTCTATCCTTCTTGGGGTATGTTTGGCTTCTTGAATGTTTATTTTCTCATCTTTCAAGATGTTAGTGAATTTTTCTTCAGAAGCTCTTCAACTATCTCCTCTGTGGACTTCTTTGATTCTTCCTGTTCTGGAATGCTAATAATTTTTAAGTTATTCCTCTTTATGTTATCCATCATGAATCTTAGACTCTCTTCCAATTTTTTTATCCTTTTTATTCTACTTGCTCTTCTATCTTAGCAGTATTGAGAGGTTTGTCTTCCAGCTCACTGGTTCTGGCTTCCATCTCTTCAATTCTTTCCACTTTCAGTGTATTGTCCATTTCTAATATTTTATTGTTAATCATCTGGACCTCTTTTTGCAGGTTTTGAATTGTTTCCAATGCTGTATCAATCTTGTTTGATTGCTCTTGTAGTACTTTCCTGCCTTCTTCATTGTTTTCTTCCAACCCTTTTTGGAACATTTGAAGTTAGTTCTGTATCATTCTTCTGAATTCCTTCTCAGGCAAATCCAAAACCTGCTCTTCCTGTTCTGGAAAGTCTTTGTCTGTTTCCAACTCATTTGTCTCAGTTACTTTTTTCACTTTTTGGGCATATTTTGAGTCTTTTGTTGTGTTTTGTTTGTCATTTCCAGTAGTTATGTAGGTTTTTTTAATGATTAAATGGATGCTTGTTGTTGTGTTATTAAGCTTACTGGATGTCTCCTGGTGGATTTTGATCAGGAGATAGGCTTCCCTTTTCACACGTAATGCTTATCAGTTGTTACTGGCTCTTGTGTAAATGGTGGAATTTTATGGGATATGTTTGTAGATTAACTATACGGCCCCAATTGTTGTCTCTTCTTGGGTAACAGAGGGAGAAAAAGCTCCCACCTCCAGGAAAAATGTGTGATCAAAAGGACCAAACACAGAAGCATATAAATCAGAGACAAAAACCACCACATTGAAACAAAAATAAAACTGTGGCTGATTCTCCAGTTGCTTTGCTACACAAGCAATGTGTGTGCACCCTACAAGCCTCCAGCAGTCGGTGGGCATGTCTGCTTGCTCAGGCTCCTCCTCTAGTCACCACTGTAGAGATACACAGAAAGACAGTGAGAAGTTAATGGGAGAAAGATTGTCTACTATTGTTTCTGAAGGTCAGTTAGGTATCTGCATGTGCACAGAGTAATTCTTGAGGTAGTTGCATCCTTTTATGTTGGGGTTTTACAGATTGTTCATACAGTTTGTCTGTCAGGCCTGACGGACCTGCTTTTTTCTTGCTAGATAGGCTGGAGTAAAGGGTCCAGCGCAAGTTAATTTAAGGGCTGTGACCATGAGGCTGACGTCATAAGCAGCCACCAAGCTCTTTCTCTCTGCACAGTGGGAAAACTGTGGACTCAGCACTGGACCCGCCTAAAGGTGTACGGGCTAGGCAAAGAAGGCGTGACCAGGAAGAGGAGGAAAAAATGTGTAGAATTCCCTGCACCTCCTTTTGCAAATGTCACTGCACCACTTTTAGTGCCGGTTCCCTATGCTGGTCTGGCTGTAGCCCCACCCTCCGAACTATGGCCAGCAAGGCTGGTTGCAGAGGGAGTCCCATCTCGAGTGATTCCTAAATAGCAGTATTTTCCTTTATATCATGATTTTTCCACTTCTGAATATGGGAAACTGATGCCCTGGACCTTATGCTAGATCCAGAGCTCTGGTGTTGTTCCATGAGTGCAGCTTCCCTGGGTTTTCAATCCCTCCCCCACGGAGACTTTCCTACCTGTCTCTTCTATTGCCCAAACTGGAACTCTTCACATTTGCTTTTTTATTCAATCTGCTGTAATATATTGTTTTGAGTACATACACATCTATGATGTGCTCTAGGAAAAACACTGGACAACAAGGTTGTTTGAACTTCAAGGACTGCAGTTCAAAGTGGCTCATTGGCATATGTGGAGTGCTGGTGTGATGCTGCACATGAGGATGAGTCAAAAACTATTCACAATCCGATTATATTAAAATGCCCATCCACATCCATGGCTGATGACAGCATTGAGTGTGCATGTAAAATGATTCTGTCGAATAGATAAGTGACAGAAGATTTGTGGCAAATCATTTGTAAGTTGACCATGGCTCTGCCTATTAATTAATCCACAATAGGATTGGTTCTCAAAAATTTTGTGTGAGATGGGCACTTAAACAACTCACAGAAGAGAATAAACAGAAGCATTTGGGCATCTGCAAAAAAATTTGAACTGATACTCAAAGGAAGGCAAAAGTTTCTTTAGAAAAAAAATGTTATTGGTGAGGAGACATGGATTCATCATTAGGAACCTGAGAGTAAACAGCAGAATATGGAATGGAAGCATCCTCAATTGCTGACCAAGAAAAGGTTCAAAAGTCAACCAAAAAGCTAGAAAATTTATGCTTACAGGTATCTGGGATTCTCAAGGGCCAGTATTGGAACACTGTCATAAAAAGGTTCAACAATCAACAGTGCTCATTACTGTAAGCTGCCCACTGAAAAGCTGAAGCCTAAGCTTCAGATTTTGGAGTCCTGGTGTGGCACTGTGGGTTAATGTGCCAGACTGCAAAGCCGTTTGAACTGCAAGGTCGGGGGTTCAAGCTAACCAGCTGCTCCTCGGAAACCCTAAACAGGGTTGCTAGGAGTCGGAATCGACTTGATGACACTCAATAATAACAACAACAAAGCTTCAGATTAAACGCACATCACCACACCTCTACCCACACTGTTGACACTCTGCAAAAACTTTGTTTTGAGGTATTAAAGCATCTTCTATAGTTCTGATCTTATTTCATCATATGTTCACATGTTTGGTTTCCTGAAAGCAGCCCTTCAAGGACGAATTTTCACCTCTGATGAAGTGAAGACAGTGGTGCATTCATGGCTCACAGCTCAATCTAACACATTTTTAAATAAGGTAATACAAAAGCTTGTTGATAGATGGATGAAGTTTATAGAAAAGCCAGGAGAGCATGTATTTGTCTTTTCTAAAAGTTGATTAAAATAAATTCTACAGCCAGAGTGCAGATAATTTTTTACTCACTCTCATGTTTGTTTGTGTGCATGTGTATGTATATGTATGTATGAAGTACTGGTGCTATTGGATATGCACTGGATTGCAATGTTTGTGGTTCAAACCCACCACTGGCTCCTCAGAAACCTTATAGAGGATAGTTATGAGTTGCAACAGACTCGACAGCACTTAACAACAACAATATACATGCATATATTCTTCTTTGACAATATACTATAACTCAGCAAGTGGCAATTTCTTAATAGTTATAGTGTGGAATCTTAAATATTAATGAACTTGTCATATTGTTACATTAAATTGCATTGGTGTCTTTACACTTTGAATGGATTTTTAACCTAAGAATTTTTTTGTAATATCTTGGATTGCTTACATGAAAAATATTTCACTGAGTTATGCTATTGGCATATTACATTATGTAACATTTTACAAAAAATTCATTTGTTACTATCCCATCAAAAAAGCTTCTAAGTATCGAGGAGCTGTCAAACTTGGTAGATATAAGTTTTCCAAAATTCTAATTTTTACTTTAAAGTTAAAATGTATCATTGACAACAAATACTGTCAGGATGTGTTCTTTGAAATGGCAGACTCACATTGTTTATACTTGAGAAAATGAATGCCAAATACCCAAATCTGAATGACCATATTTTGGTTATCACATGTACTTTGAAGTAAAAATGTTGTTCCATGAAAAACAAGTAAGACCAGCTTGTAATTAAAACAACTGCACATTGTTTTTCCTTAAGACAATTATTTTATTTAAGTATCCACCATTAATCTCTCAGATTTTCTTGCTTTGGTGGCTTGCCTGTTGAAGTGATGCTTAAAGCTCTGGCACAGATATTTGCAATACTAGCAAATAATTCATGTTGGGCAGATTTCAGAGGAGTTTCCAGAGTAATGCAGACTAGGAAGCAGGACCTGGTGATCCACGTTTCAAAATTTGTTACTGAAAACCTTATGAATGGTAGCATAACATTTGATGATATAGTGAAAGAAGATGATATAGTGAAAGAAGTTGGAAGGCACTCAAAATATGACTGGCTGCCTTCTCAGAATAGAGTTGACTTTAATGATATGGATAGAGCAAATAACAAAATTCTATTATTGTTAGGTGCCAGTGAGTCAGTTTAGACTCATAGGGACCCTATGTGCAGCAAAATGAAACACTATGCCATTCTGTACCATCATCACAATTGTTTTGATATTTTAGCCCTTATTATTGCTGTCACTGGGTCAATTCATCTAGCTGGAAATCTTCCTCTTTTTTGATTACTCTCCACTTTACCAAATATGAAGTCTTTCTCCAAGAATTGTTCCTTCCTGATAACATGCCCAAAATATGAGAGACAGTCTTGTCATCATCAATTATAAAGAGGAATCTGGCTGTACTTCCAAAAAAGATTTGTTTGTTCTTCCTGCAGGTTTTAGGGAAATACTTTCAGTGTTCTTCCCTAAAACCATAATTTAAATACATCAATTTTTCTTTAATCCTCCTTATTCATTACCCAGTTTTAGCATACATACGATGTGGTTAAATATACCAAAACTTGAGTCAGGTACATCTTAATTCTCAAACTGACAACCTTTCTCTTAAGCATTTGAAAAAGGTCTTTTGCAACAGATTTACCTGCTGCAATCATCATTTGATTATTTTACTGTTGCTTCAATAAGCATTGATTGTGAATACAAGTAAATTTAAATCTTCAACAACTTCAATCTTTTATCTGTTTATCATGGTGTTATTTATTGATCCAGTTGTGAGAATTTTAATTTTCTTTATATTAAGGTTCAATTCATACTGACGGCTGTAGTCATTGATCTTTATCAGTTAAGTACTTGAAGTTCATTTTGCTTTTAGCAAGCAAGGTTGTGTCATCTGCATTTTTGTTGTTGTTGTTGTTGTTAAGGGCCATCAAGTTAGACTCATAGCAACCCTGTACAGGGTTTCCAAGTAGTTACTGGTGAGTTTTAACCACCTACCTTGCAGTTAGCAGTTCAGTGTTTATCCTGCAGTGCTGTATCGGTACTCCCATCTGTATATAGGAAGTTGTTTACAAATATTTTCCCAATCCTGATGTCATGCTCTTCTTCATATAGTCCAGGTCCTAAGGTTACTTGCTCAGCAAATAGATTGAATAAATACAGGGAATGCTCTGCTGCTATTCATAAAACTTTCAGAAGTGGTCTGACTTTCCTTCTAATCTGTTTAAGTCTGGGAGGTCTAATGAAAGCTATACACCATGGATGATCTTTCTGGTGTTTAAAACATTGGTTGCATATGTTCCAGGATCATTGCAATGCACAAGCCAGCAGAGTATAATTTGAAAGATTAAGAAACAAAGAAAGTGGAGGAAGCAAAGCTTTAGGGACCTTAATCGTCTGATGAGGTATGACTCAAGAAGAGAAGAAATATCTTAATTAGAATGAGGAATGTACCATAGATCTTGATTTCCTAAGCATTGATGAGCTGAAATGGAATGGTATTGGCCATTGAGTCAGACAATCATATAAATTTAGTCCACTCCTCCTGAAAGACAAATTGAAGAGGATATGCACCAAATTCTGTGTTTTAAAAACATTTTCAGCCCTGTCTATGATGTTGTTGTTGTTGTTGTAGTTAGGTGCCATCAAGTTGGTACCGACCCATAGCAACCTTATGTATAGCAGAACAAAGCACTGCCTGATCTTGGGCCTACCTCACTATTGTTGCCACGCTTGAATTCATTGATGCTGCCACTTGGCCAATCCATCTCGTTGGGGTTCTTGCTCTTTTTCTCTGACCCTCCACCTTACCAAACATGGTATCCTTCTCCAGTGACTGGTCCCTCAGACAATATGTCCAAAATGAGAGACCAAGTTTGGCCATCTTGGCCTCCAAAGAGCACTCGGGCTGCACTTCTTTGAATATGGATCTATTGGTTCTTTTGGCAGCCAATGACACCGTCAATATTTTCCTTCAACACCATAACTCAAAAACAATAATTATTCTACAGTCTTCCTTATTCACTCTCCAGCTTTTACATGCATATGAGGTTATTGAAAATACCATGGCTTGGGTCAGGCACACCTTAGTCCTCAAGCTGACATCTTTGCTCTTCAACACTTTAAAAAGATCCTGTGCAGAAGATTTGCCCAATGCAATACGTCGTCTGATCTCTTGACTGCTGCTTCCGTGAGTGTTGATAGTTGATCCAAGATGAATAAAGTCCTTGACAACTTCAATCTTTTCTCCATTGATAACAATGTTGTTTATTGGCCCAGTGGTGAGGATTTTTATTTTCTTTATGTTGAGATGTAATCCATACCGAAGGCTGTGATCCTTCATCTTCATCAGCAAATGTTTTAAGTCCTCTTCACTTTCATCAGCGTAGTGTTTACGAATCGGGCTGCGAACCTTAAGGTCAGCGGTTCGAAACTACCAGCCGCTCCACGGGAGAAAGATGAGGCTTTCTACTCCCGTAAGGATTTACACCCTCGGAAACCCTGTACAGGGTCGCTATGGGTCGGAACCGACTCGACGGCACTTAACAACAACAACAACACTTTCATCAAGCAAGGTTGTATCATCTGCATATCACAGGTTGCTAATGACTGTTCCTCCAATCCTGATGCCATGTTTTTCTTCATATAGCCCAGCTTCTTGGATTATTTACTCAGCATACAGGTTGAAGAAATATGGTGAAAGAATACAACCTTGTTGCACACCTTTCTTAATTTTAAAACATTCAGTGTTCCCATGTTCTGTTCGAACAACTGCCTATTGGTCCAGGTACAGATTCCTGAGGAGAACAATTACGTGTTCCAGAATACTCATAATTCTCAATGTTGTCCATAGCTTGTCATGATCCACACAATCAAAAGCCTTTGCATAGTCAATAAAGCACAGATAAACATCTTTCTGTTATTCTCTGCTTTCAGCCAAGATCCATCAGACATCAGCAATGATATCCCTTATTCCACAGCCTCTTCTGAATCTGGCTTGAACCTCTGGAAGTTCTCTGTCAATGTACAATTGTTGCCATTTCTTTTTTACCTTTAGCAAACTTTACTTGCATGAGATAGCAAAGAGATTATCCGATGATTTCTGCATTCTGTTGGGTCACCTCTTTTTAGAATGTGCACAAATATGAATATCTATCAATCAGTAGGCCAGATAGTTGTCTTCCAAATTTCTTGGCAGAGATGAGTGAGTGTCTCCTGTGCCACCTTACTTTCTTGAAAGATTTCAAGTTGTATTCCATCAATTCCTGGTGCCTTGTTCTTTGCCAGTTCCTTCAATTCACCTTGGACTTCTTCCCTCAGTAGTATCATTGGCTCTTGATCATAAGCTACATCTTGAAACGGTTGAACATGAACCATTTCCTTTTGGTACAGTGACTCTGTGTATTCCTTCCATCTTCTCTTGATGCTTTCTGCATCATTCAATAATTTGCCCAGATAATCTTTCAATAATGAAAGTCAGGGCTTGAATTTTTTCTTCAGTTTCCCCAACTTGAGAAATGCGTCTTCCTTTTGGTTTTCTGATTCCAGATCTTTGCACATTTAATTGTAATATTTGGCTTTATTTTCTTGACCTGAGCTTTGAAATTTTCTGTTGAACTCTTGTACCTACTCATTTCTTCCATATGCTTTAGCATCTGTACATTGGAGAGCAAGTTTCAGTGTCTCTACTGATATCCATTTAGACCTTTTTCTTCTTTCTTGTCTTCTCAATGACTTTTTGCTTTCTTCATGTTTGATGTTCTTGATGTCATACCACAACTCTCTGATATTCAGTCTTTAGTGTTTAATGTATCAAATCTGTTCTTCAGATGATTCCTAAATTCAGGTGGGATATATTCAAGGTTATATTTTGGCTCTCATGAACTTGTTTTCATTTTCTTCAGCTTCACTTTGAAGTTGCAAACTTTCCTAAGCAGGGTAAGGATCAGAAAAGCCATGAACACCTGACATTTTTGTGGAGATATAGGTGTGGACATTCTTTTTTTGGTATCTGTTCATGAGTCTCTTGCTGTCTGCACACTTCCATTCTGGTGACTAGAGTGGATGCCTGAGTGAATGGATACCCCACCCTCACCCCGGAATTTCTACTATGCATGTGCACAGATCTCCTAGAAATTTAAAGTGACAGTTTCTACTTAAAACCTAAGGGCCACCATTCATCTGTCAGTTTGTCATACTGTGGTGGTTTGTGAGTTGCTGTGATTCTGAAAGCTATGTCACCAGTGTTTTAAATAACAGCAGGGTCACCCATGATGGACAGGTTTCAGATGAGCTTCCAGACAAAGACAGACTAGGAAGAAAGAGTGATGAACTACTTCCAAATCTTTAGTCACTGAAAACCTTATGAATAGAAGAGAAATAATGTCAGATATAGTGCTGGAATATGAGCCCCTCAGGTTGGAAGGCACTAAAAATATGACTGGGGAATAACTGCCTCCTCAAAGTAGATTTGACCATAATAATGTGAATGAAGTAAAGCTCACGGGAGAAAAGCCTGAAGGACCTTCATTTGCTGATGGGGCACAACTCAAAATGAAGAAAAGCAGCTGTAAACATCCATGAAAATCATAACATGGAATGTATGAAGTATCAATCTGGGAAAATTGGAAGTTGTCAAAAGTGAAATGGATCACATAAACATTGATATCTTAGGCATTAGTGAGCTGAAATGGACTGGTATTGGACATTTTGAACCTGAACCACATGGTTTTCTATGTCATGAATAACAAACTGAAGAGGAATGGTGTTGCATTCATCGTCAAAAAGAACATATCCGGATGAGTCATGAGGTACAATACTGTCTGCTATAGGATAATAGCCATGCACCTACAGGGAAGCCTAGTTAATACCACTGTTATTCAAATTTATGCACCAACCATTAAAGCCAGTGAGGATGATATAGAAGAACTCTACCAATTTCTTCAATTGGAAATTGATCAAACAAGATGCATTGATCATTACTGGTGATTGGAATGCAAAGGTTGGGAGCAAAGAGGAAAGATCAGTAGTTGGAAAATATGGTCTTGGTGATAGAAATGGTGCTGGAGAATGCATAGAATGATAGAATTCTGCAAAACCAATGATTCGTTCATTTCAAATACCTTCTTTAGACAGCAAAAGAGATGACTATTCACATGGACCTCACCAGATGGAATACATAGAAATCAAATTGACTACATCTGCGGAAAGAGACAATGGAAAAGCTCCGTATTATCAATCAAAATAATTCCAGGGGCAAACTGTGGAACAAACTATCAATTACTCATATGCAAATTCAAACTGAAGCTGAAGAAAATGTCTATAATAGGATAATATAAATACCCTTCAAGGAAGAGTAGGTAATACTACTATTTATTCAAATTTATCCACAAACTATTAATACTAAAGAGAAATAGAATAGTTGTACCAATTTCTACAGTCTTAAACTTCTGAAACATGCAATCAATATGCATTTATAATTACTAGTGATGGGCATACTAATGTTAGAATTGAAGAAGAAGGATTACCATTTGCAAAATATGGTCATGGTGATAGAAACCAAGGTGGAATTACATGACAGATTTCTGTAACACCAATGACTTATTAACATCAAATACCTTTTTAACCATCATTCATTTGTTACTTTGTTGGGCTGTGGTGACTTGTGTGTTATGGTGATGCTGAAAGCCACACCACTGGTATTTTGAATATCAGCAGGGTCATTCATAGTGGACAGGTTTCAACAAAACTTCCAAACTAAGACAGACTAGGATTAACAAGAGAGAGGCAGCCTATTTTTTAATGGTTAGCCATGGGATATGTTATAAATAGAATCAGAACATTATCAGATATAGTGTGTCAGAAGATGAACACATTATGAATAACAGTGGAGCACTGTCAGATATTGTGCCAGAAAATGAGCCTCTCAAGTTGGAAGTCACTCAAAATATGACTGGGGAAGAGTTGCAGCTTCAAAATAAATTTGATCATAATGATATGGTTGGAGCAAAGCTTTTGGGAACTTCATTTGCTGATGGGACACAACTTAAAATCAGAGAATTCAGCTACAAATACCCATTAATAATCAGCACATGAAATGTATGATATATGAACCTAGGAAAATTGAATATTGTCAAAAAACATAAGGATTCATATCCTAGTGAGCTGAAATGAACTGGTATTGGCCATTTTGAATCTGACAATCAGATGGTTTACCATGCTGGGAATAACAAATTGAAGATGTATGGCATTGCATAAAATGAACATTTCAAGATCTTTCTTGAAGTACAACACTGTCCGTGATAGGATAATATCCATATACCTACAAGGAAGAGCAGCTAATACCACTATTGCCCAAATTTATAACTTAGCCATTAAAGCCAATGATGATGAAATTGAAGAATTCTTCCAACCTCTTCAGTCTGAAATTGATCAAACATGCAATCAAAATGCATTGATAATTATAGGTGAATGGAATGTGAAAATTGGAAACAAAGAGGAAGGATGGCAAGTAGGAAAATATGAACTTGGTGACAGAAAATATGCTAGGGATAGTATGACAAAATCTTGTAAGATTTATTCATTTAAAAAAGGTATTCACCAAAAGAATATATATTGTTAATAACAGAAATGGTGACTGTACACATGGACCTATCTGAGGAATACAGAGGAACCAACTTCACTACATCTGTGGGAAGAGATGATGGAGAAGATCAATGAAATCAGTTAATGAAAAATTAGGTGCAGACTAACAGACTATCAATTACTCATATGCAAATTCAGACTAAAGCTTAAAAAAAGTAAATCAAGTCCATGAGAGTTGAATGATGACCTTGAATATGTCAGAACTGAACTTAGAGACCATATCAAGAACAGATTTGATGCATTAGACACTAATGACAAAAGACCAGAAGAGTTGTGGGATTATATCAAGAACATAAGACATGAAAAAAAGCAAAAGGTCAATAAAAAGAAAAGAAAGAAAGAAAAGACTAGTATGGATGTCAGAAAACACTTGAAACTTGTTCTTGACCTTAGAGAAGCTAAACTAATTGGAAGAAACAATGAAATAAAGCAGCTAAATTGAACGTTTCAAAGGACAACTTGAGAAGACAAAGTCAAATATTACAATGAAATGTATAAAGATTTAGATTTGGAAATAAAAAAAATACTCAAGGCATTGGCAAAAAGCAAGACTTCACGTATTGAAGGAATACATATTGAAAACTTTCAACATACTGGTGTAGGGTTGAAAGGGCTGCTCACTTTTCTATCCCAAGAAATTTGTGCCCATTCCAAAGAAAGGTAGCCCAATGTAATGGAGGAACCATTGTATGCAAGTAATATTTTTCTGAATGTAATTTTAAAATGGTTCCAACAGTACATTGGCAGGGAGCTGCCAGAAATTCAAGCTGGGTTCAGAAAAGAACATGAAATGAAGTATATCACTGCTGATGTCAGATGGATCTTGGCTAAAAGCAGAGACTATCAGAAAGATGTTTGCTTGTGCTTTATTGACAATGCAAAGTCATTTGACTGCGTAGATTCTAGGAAACTATGTATAACATTAGGATGAATGGGTATTCCAGAGCACTTAATTATGCTCATGAGGAATCTACATAGAACAAGAGGTGCTTGTTCAAACAGGACAAGGTAGTACCAAATTATTTAAAACCTGGAAAGGTGTGTCAGGGATGTATCTTTTCACCAAACTTATTCAGTCTGTATGAGTAGGTGGATTATAAGAAGAGCATGTCATCATGGCCAGAGAAAGACTCATTAACAACCTGCAGCTGACACAATCTTGTTGTTGTTAGTGAAGAGGACTTGAAATGTTTCCTGCACCTCAATGTAAAGAAAACAAAAATACTCACTACTGGGCCAGTAAATAATGATAAATAGATTAAGACTGGTGTTGCCAAAGACTTCATTTTGCTTGGATCCACAATCAACGTTCATAGAGGTGGCAGTTAAAAAATTAAGTGTTCAAGATCAAGGCTGTCACTTTGAGGAGTACGAGTGTCTGTCTCAAGCCATGGTGTTTACAATTGTGAAAGTTCAACGATGAATTAAAAAAACAACAACATAGAATAGTTGATGTATTGAATTACGATAATGATGAAGTATATTAAAAGTACCAAGGATAGTCAGAAGAACAAACAAATCTGTCTTGGAAGAAGTCCAATCAGAAGACTCATTAGAAGTGAGGTTAAGAAGACTTTGTCTCATGTCAGGAAGGACTAATCCCTGGAGAAAGACACCATGCTTGGAAAAGTGCAGAGTCAGCAAAAACAGGGAAAGACTCCCCCCCCCCCCCCCCCCCCCCCAATGAGACTGACACAGTGGCAACAACAATGCACTTAAATGTTGTGAGAATGGTGCAGGACCAGGCAATGTTTCAGTCTGTTGTGCATAATTGATTAATTTGACCTATACTTATGGATGTTGTGGTTGTGTGCCGTGGAGTCAGTTCCAACTGATAGTGACCCTGTACAGGGTTTCTGAGGCTGTAAATCTTTACGGGAGCAGAAAGCCTCATCTTTCTCCCACGGAATGGCTGGTAGTTTCGAATTGCTGACCTTGTGGTTCATAGCCCAATTCGTAACTACTACACTACCAGAGCTCTTTACTTATGGATGTAGTAGCTCAAAATATCAACTGAGAGGGAAGGAGTCTTCACATCAAAGATTAAACCTATCTCTTCTGTCCACAGGGTTGATAGGGGCAAGCAACTCAAACATTGGCTACCTAAAATGGGGAGGGGGAGTGCAGGCTATAAAGGCATGAAGTGTCTGGCTTATAAGTTTTCATGAGGGAGTTTGGTTTCAGAGTGTGTGGGGGAAGATAGAATCCCCACTGAATAATTATCATCTTGTCTAGAAGAATCTGGTCAAAAGAGGATGGGGATAAAATTCTTATGATTCAATAGTGAGTACTTGTTATCATGGCTAACTGTGATGGTTACAACTGTAAAGGTAGAAGTTTTGTAACACAAAGAAGAGAGTAGTTTATCTTACATTCCAGAAACAGAGGACCCTAAGACCATCAAGGGAGAAGGGCATGAGTGGAATGTGGAATCCTGTCCAGAGAAGCAGCAACACCAGAGATGATGGCATGGAGAGATAGAGTAGCTGAGGACTCTAGATTCATGGAAAGAGAAAGGCTCTGTGATGGCAATCAGGTGGCAGGCTTTCAGAATGTGCCCTTCAGGTTGTTTAAATGATTATCTATTTTTGAGTGTTTCTTTGTACATCAAATAACAAAACAAAACACAGAGGGAATAGAAGCAAATATTGTTTGATGATGCATGAAGGGGATTGTAATCATTGCTATGAAATGAAATATGATAGGATGAGTGCAAAACCAATGTTCTCCCACCTAAAGTTCCCCTCAATTCACAATAAAAACTCATCTAAAAACAACAACAACAAGAAAACCTTCCTAACCCATAAACAATACTCTATTTAATCTGCTGCATGCCAGGTGCAAATGTTCTGGTGGAGGACATGGAACCACTAAAATATGATGTGGTTGTTCTATACCTAACAACATGTACTGGATGGTTATATGAGCAAGGAATCAATCTTTATTGCACTAAGCCACTGAGATTTAGAAATTGTTTATTAAAACTATTAGACTACAATGACCAATATAGAAGCTCTTCTGCTCATACAAACACTAGAGCTTGAACTAAGGCAGTGACAGAATAAGAAGTAAATTCATGTTGTAGAGCTAGAAACAAGACTCTTTCATATATTGTTGGAAATGAGAACAGTGTGAGAGAACAGGGAGTCTGGAGAAATTAGGCATTCTTGGCTTGGATGAAAGTGAATTGAAATTTTGAATAGTACTCATTGAATATTCCAGTGAA
Organism: Chrysochloris asiatica; assembly: GCF_000296735.1. Classification (NCBI taxonomy): domain Eukaryota; kingdom Metazoa; phylum Chordata; class Mammalia; order Afrosoricida; family Chrysochloridae; genus Chrysochloris; species Chrysochloris asiatica. The sequence continues at coordinate 1,508,138 of NW_006408803.1, forward strand.
TGTCCTATAGACATATGGGACAGAAATCTAGAAAAATTCACATATATAAGGCAGTCAGTAGCTTACAGGTAGTGATTGATATCATGGGAAGAGAAGATTGGTAAGGGAGACTTTATTTGGGAAGATAATTCAGAGAGAGAAAAAAAAGAACACAGAGGATATTTAATTGATAAGAGAGAGAGTAGAATCTTGAAAAGAGAGTGATAATGAGTACCCAGAAAATAATAAACCAGCCCCCCCCCAAAGTGGAGGTCTTCAAATCAAATGACAAAACAATTTGATATTTTGAAGATACTGCAAATATTATAAAATGGTAAGAGGTTAAAATAGTTACTAGACTTTAAAATTAAGAGAACATTGCTGACTTTCATGGAAATAATTTATATGGATCAATGAACCAAAAACTGAGATCATTGTGCAGTAAGTATTTGTTTTTTGATTTTACAAATAAAAAAAATTGTATTACTCTGTGAATGGCAGTTTGGCTTTCAACCCTTGTCTATCCAATTCCTCACTCATTTTTTTTTTTTTCTTTTTCACTCTTCCAAGTTGAATCTGACAAGTGCACTTAGTTATGATTCAGATTCTGATGTAATCTTGATTGTAGTATTGCTAAAGCAGTGCAAAATGATAGGCCTATTGAAATCATAAGGAACCATGTTTATTTTCAGAGTTAAGTGTAGAAAAGTGACTAATGTTCTACAATATTTGTTGAGACAGCACTTCATTATATTGACAACCAAGAATAAAATTTTGTAATAGGAAAGGCATATCAGTGTCTTATTCTTTTAAAAATAGGGTTACTTTGTTTTAGAGCCCAGGGTGTGTCAATCTGCTAAAATAACTTACTAAAACTGAGTTGTTTTAGTATGTTAACTGATAGAACTTGTTCTCTCCGAAGTCTTATAAAACTTAATTGGTAAGATCAAAGGCTGAAGAGTTTAATAGCACCTTCATATTTACCAGATACCTTGTTAGTAATTTAGAGTTTAATCAATTCCCCCTAAACAAACCAGAAACAGAGCCAAACATCTTACGAGAGTTAACTTTTTTTTTTCTTTAAAAAAGCGTAAAGGAAAATCCTAAATACTTCCATAGAACACAATTTTTAAATAAGCTCCATGGCAAATTAAATACAAGACATGTAGAAACCTGAAGGAACATTTATTCTTGTGAGCCAAGATGTCTGCAAATGTTGTGTAAGGAAATCTTACTTTCCCTTATTCACTGTATGAAATGAGGGAAATAATTGGCACCACTTGAATGTTTTATTCATTAAATTTTACTATTTTTGGTACAAAGGAAACTTTCTTGGCATGCACTGACTTCCAATGTAGAAAGCTTGCTAATTTTATTTAAAAAAAAAAAAAAAAATTTTTTTTTTTCAGTAGTAAAAGACCTTCTAAATTAGGACTCAGGACATTCAATTTGTTGATGTTAATTGCCGTCAAGTAGGGTCTGATTCATAGTGATCCTTTATAGGGTTTCTAAGGAGTGGCTGGTGGGTTTGAACTGTTGACCTTAAGGTTAGTGGTCTAGTAGCAGCACAACATTCAATTCAGAGTATATAAGGAGCTCTGGTAGCGTAGTGGTTACGAATCGGGCTGCGAACCTTAAGGTCAGCGGTTCGAAACTACCAGCCGCTCCGCGGGAGAAAGATGAGGCTTTCTACTCCCGTAAAGATTTACACCCTCGGAAACCCTGTACAGGGTCGCTATGGGTCGGACCCGACTCGATGGCACTTAACAACAACAACAACATAGAGGTCAGAATCCATATTGTTGTTGTTAGATGTTTTCTAGTCAGTTCGGAGTCATCGTGACCAATAACTCTGAATACAATAGAATTTAACACTGACCAGTCCTGCTCCATCCTCACAATCATTGTTATGTTTGGGTCCATTGTAGCCACTGTGTCAATCCATCTCATTGAGGGTCTTTCTTTGTTTAGATGACCCTCTACTTTACTAAGGATGATGTCCTTCTCTAGAGATTGTTGTTGTTGTGTTGTTGTTAAGTGCCATCAAGTTGGAACTGACTCACAGTGAGCCTGTGTAGGGTTTCTGAGGAGTGGCTGGTGGTTTTGAACTGTGACTGTGCGGTTAGCAGTCCAATGCTTATCAGTACTCCCCTCCAGAGACTGGTATCTCCTAATAACTTGCACAAAGTATATAGGATGAAATCTTGCCATCCTCCCTTCTAAGAAGCATTCTGCATGTATCTCCAAGATAGATTGATTTGTTTCTCTGGCAGTCTATGGTAGATTAAGTATTCTTTGACATTATAATCCAAAAGCATCAATTCTTCTTTGGTATTCTTTATTCATTTTCAAGCTTTTCTATACATGTGTTGTTGCTATGTGCCGTGGAGTCGGTTCTGACTCATAATGACTCTGTATAGGGTTTCCGAGGCTGTAAATCTTTACGGGAGCAGAACGCCTCATCTTTCTCCCACGAAACAGCTGGTAGTTTAGAACTGCTGACCTTGTGGTTCACAGCCCAATTTGTAACCACTATGCTACCAGAGCTCCTTTTGTATACATATGGGATGATTGAAAATATCATGGCTTGGGTCAGACACACCTTAGTCCTCAAACTGACATCTTTGCTTTTTTAATAATTTAAAGACATCTTTTGCAACAGATTTGCCCAATACAATATTTCCTTTGACTGCTGTTACTAAGGTCATTGATTGTGGATCTAAGTAAAAATGAAATCCTTGACAAGGTCAGTCTTTCTCCCTTAATTGAAATGTTGCTTATTGATCCAGATGTGAGGATTTTAATTTCTTTACATTGAGTTGTGATCCATACTGAAGGCCGTATCCATTGATCTTCATCAATAAGTGTTTTGAGTTATCTACACTTTCAGCAGGATCTGTATATTGTAGGTTGTTAATTAGTTATCCTCCAACCCAGATGCTGTGTTCTACTTCATATAATCCTGCTTCATGAATTATTTGTTTAACACAAAAATAAATGTGGTGAAAAAATATAATCCTGTTTAACATCTGTCCTGATTCTTAACCATGCAATATCTTTTTGTTCTGTTCAAATGATGATTTCTTGGTTTAATGATAATTGCCACATGAGTACAATTAAGTGTTATAGAATTATCATTCTTCATAATGTTATGTATAAATTAAGATCAACACAGTCTAAAGTCTTTGTATACAAGTAAACATCTTTTTGGTATTCTCTGCTTTTAGCCAAGATTCATCTGACATCAGCAACAATATCCCTTGGTTCATATCCTTCCTCTTTTGAATCCAGCTTGAATTTTTGGCAGCTCACTATTGATGTACTGCTACAACAGTTTTCCAATTATCTTCATCCAAACTTAATGCTGTGTGCTATTAATGATGTTGTTCACTAATTTTTGCATTCTGTCGTGTCATCTTTCTTTGGAATGGTCACAAATACTGATCTTTCCAATCAGTTGGCCAGATAGCTGTCTTCCAAATTTCTTGATATAGATGAGGGAGTCTTTCCAGCATTGCATTTATTGTTGTTACGTGCCATTTAGTTGATTCCGACCCGTCGTGACCCTGTATAGGGTTTCCGAGGAGTGGCTGGTGAGTTTGAACCACCGACCTTGCAGTTCAAACTCAACTTGTGGTCAAGTACTTATCCTAAAATGCCACACCAGAATTCCAGCATTGCATTAGTTGGTTGATATCTTTTAATTAGTATTCATCATTTCTTAGAAACTGTTTTTTTTTTTTTTTTGCCAGTGCCTTTAATGCAGTTCGGACTTCTTCCTTCAGTATCATTGGTTCTTGGTCATATATGGTTGAATGTTGATTAGTTATTTTGTTGTTTTTCTTATGTGTTATTGAATTGGCTTAGGCTCCTAGGATGCCTATGCACAACAGAACAAAACACTGCCCTATTCTGTACCATCCTCACAATTGTTATGCTTGAGTCTGGTGCTGCTGCCACTGTGCTAATCCATCTCAGTGGCTGCTGACCTTCTTTCTTGCTGACCCTCCATTTTATCAAGCATAATGTTCTTTTCTAGGGACAGATCCAACCTGATAATATGTCCAAAGTATGAGAAATGAAGTCTTGTCATCCTGGTTTATAAGGAAAATTCTGTTTGTACTCCTTCCAACACAGATTTGTTTGCTGTTCTGGCAGTCCATGGTACTTTCAATATTCTTCTCCAGCACTGTAACTTAAATGTACCAATTCTTTTATGGTCTTCTTTATTTGTTTATTCATTGAGGCTATTAAAAATACCATAGCTTGGGGCAGGTGCACCTAAGTTCTTAAACTGGTATCTTTGCTCTTGAACACTTTGTAGAGGTATTGTATAGCAGATTTGCCTAATGCAATACATCATTTAATTTCTTGACTGTTGCTTTCTTGAGTGTTGCTAGTGGATTTAAGCCAAATGAAGTCTTTGACAACTTCAATCATTTTTTCCATTTGTCATGATGTTATTTATTGGTCCAGTGGTGAGGATTTTTGTTTTCTTACATTGCGGTGCAATTCATACTAAGCACTCTAGTCTTTGATCTTCATGAGTAAGTATTTTAAGTCCTTTTCACTTTCAGCAGGCAAGATAGTATCATCTGCATATTGGAGTCTTACTCCAATCATGATGCCACATTCTTCTTAATTTATTCCAGTTTCTCAGATTATTTGCTCAGTGTATGGATTGGATAGGTATGTTGAAAGAATAAATATGTTGAAAAAAAGCCTTGACTCACACAGATCTTAAAACTATTCAGTATTCCCTTGTTCTGTTTGAATGGCTGTCTCTTGGTCTATGTACAGATTCCTTGTAAGCACAATTGTATTCTGGACTACCCATTCTTTGTAATGTTATCCATAGCTTGTTATGATCCATACAGTCGAAAGTCTTTGTATAAGAAATAAAGCACAAGTAAACATCTTTCTGATATTTCTGCTTTCAGCCAAGAAAGCATTGAAAGATGCAAAGAAACCTTCATTATTTCAACTTGAGGTATTAAGTTTTTCTTCAGTATTTTCTACTTGAGAAATGTTTAGTGTGTTCTTCCTTTTTGTTTTTTAACTCCAGTTCTTTTCACATTTCATTATAATACTTGTCTTTTTCTTGCAGTTTGAAATATTCTGTTCAAGTCTTTTACTTCAGCATTTCTTCCAGTTGCTTTATCTTCTCTACATTCAAGAGCAAGTTTTGGAGTCTCTACTGGTATCCATTGATTATGAATCAGGCTGCAAACCTTAAGGTCAGCAGTTCGAAACTACCAGCTGCTCCATGGGAGAAAGATGAGGCTTTCTGCTCCCGTAAAGATTTACAGCCTTGGAAATCCTGTACAGGGTCGCTATGGGTCAGAACCGACTCGATGGCACTTAACAACAACAACAACTAGTATCGATTTTGTTTTCTTTTTAAATTTTTTTTCTGTCTTTTTTATTGACCTTTTGCTTTCTTAAAATAGAATATTATTGATGTTACTACTAGTGGTCTGTTCTTTGGTCTTTAGTATTCAATTTGTCAAATTTATTCTTGAAATGGTCTCTAAATTCAGGCAGAATTTATTTAAGGTTTTAAGTAGCCCTGGTAGTGTAGTGGGTATGCATTGGGTTGTAAGCTGCAAGGCCAAAAGTTTGAATCAGCAAGCTGTTCTGCTGGAGAAAGATGAAATTTTCTGCTCCCATTAAGATTTATCACCTTGGAAACTCTATAAAGAGTCACCATAAGTAGGAATTAACTCCACGGCACACAAACACCACCACTGTTAACAATGTTGTACTCTGTTGCTCATAGATTTGTTTTAATTTCCTTCACCTATCATAAAGCTGAAGAATAAATATAGTCAGCAATATTAAGCATGAATTTTGATACTTTCCTATTTTAGTTGCAGCTTTTGATAACATAATTTAGTATCATTTTGTCCCTTTTGGACTTCTATGGCAATTTATTTCTGTAGAACTTATGTATTTGGTTAAAATGTCCATATAGACTAGAAATTAATCAGGTAGTTTTTTGAAAGGCAGTGGAATAAGATAAAAGTTTTTTGCTTTTATAAAGATATACAGCCTTGGAAACGGTATGTGGAGTGGTTATAAATTGAAATTAACTCAATGACCTAGGGTTTGGGTTGGACTTTTGGTGTTATAATGATGAGTAATTGAGAAATTAGCTCATTGTATGCAATGCAGTATGACATATAAGGAGCTCAAGTAGCACCGTGGTTACGAATCGTGCTGCTAAACTCAAGGTTGGCAGTTCAAAACTACCATTTGTTCCATGGGAGAAAGATGAGGCTTTCTGCTCCCATAAAGAATTGTAGCCATGAAACCCTGTGCAGGGTCACTATGAGTTGGAACTGACTCCACAGTACTTAACAACAACAACAACATCATACACATACAGACACAGGGACACACACATATGTTTAATCCATGTTTGGTTTTCTAGTAATATGTGGTCAGTGATACTGGTCTAAACTGGGGCTGCATATGACGAATAATGTTCTCTTAAAATTTAGTTAATTAGAAGAAATAAAACTTTTAAAAGGAAAGAAGGAACTCCTTGTTTCCAAAACAAAAACAAAAATCCATTTATTTTCATGTTGTATATGTGGATTTTTGAAAAATATAAGTACAAAAATAGAGCAATCACATACCAATTGCACATGTCACATAAATGATGTAACAGGATATGCTTTTCATTTTAATATATACTATTTGATTCACGTGTAGCACTGTAGAATAAAGCACTGGACCAAAAGTTTGGTTTGAATCACAAGATTGGTGGTTCAAATTCACCAACTGTTCCTTGGAAACTCTATACATGACTTGACAGCACTTAACAACAACAAAAACATTTTGCCATCCTAGTGTGCCCCTGCCATGGTATTTTCAATAACCTCATATGGATGCGAAAGCTGGACAGTGAATAAGGAAGATTGTAGAAGAATTGCTGCCTTTGAATTGTGGTGTTGGAGGAGAATACTAAAAGTGCCATGGGCTGCCCAAAGAATCAATAGATCTGTTTTGCAAGAAGCCAGAGTGCTCCTTGGAGGCCAAGATGGCTAAACATATTGTCAGGAGGGAACAGTCACTGGAAAATGATATCAATGTTGGTAAGATGGAGGGTCGGAGAAAAAGAGGAAGACCCCCAACGAGATGGATTGGCCAGGTAGCATTATTAATGGACTCGTGTGGCAGCGATAGTGAGGTTGGCCCAGGATCGGGCATTGTTTCATTTTGCTGTGCATGGGGTCGCTATGAGTTAGTTACGACTTGATGGCACCTGACAACAATAAAAACAGTGTGTCACTGAAGGATATTCACTTGACTGCTAACTTCAAGGTTGGCAGTTCAAACCTACTAGTTGCTCCTTGGAAAACCTACTTAGGTTCCCTATGGGTCAGAACCAGTGTGATGACACTTAACAAAAACAACAATTTTGCAATGCACGTTGCCACACAAGAAATCTAAAACAAAGAGAAACAAAACAGTTTATGAAGAAAAGCAACCTGACTTGATTTTTGGTTTCAAATCAAATATTTTTTTAGCAATTCCAAACATTATTAAGAGTCAAATCTATCCTATTTTGGCAATTGATCCAGAAAAGACTGCTAATGTTTCTACTTATAAAACTGAGTATCTGAAGAAATACAGATTTCTAGTGAACAATTGTTTTCAGAATCTATGAAATGGTATGCAGACAGCAGCGCATCTTTTACATCTTATCAATTGTCAACAAGATGACGAATCAGGTAGACGTGCATTAAGGAGCTCCGTAAAGCAACAACACAGAATACCAGAAAAAGCAGGCTCAGTGTATGGTCCCAGAACTCTGAACCACATATAAAGGAATATTTAGAAGCTTGGAAGGCTTACAGATAAGGGAATTTGTAGCAGAATCAAGATATCCATAACTTTCTAATTCAAGATGCTCAGCTGCTCCCGGAGCCACCATCTTGAGAGAGCAAGTGGGGGAAGGATCAGAACAGCCATGAATGCCTGACAGAACCACGGAGATACAGGTGTGGACTTCATTTTTTGTTATCTGTTCACTGGTTTCTCACTGTCTACACACCTCCATTCTGGTGACTGAGCAAATGGACACCCACCCTCTCCCCTGGAGGGTTCTACTATGCATGCGCACAGATCTCGGTGAAATGTAAAGTGACAGTTTCCATTTAAAACTAAGTAGCCACCACTTGTCTGTCAGTTTGTCATACTGTGGTGGCTTGTGAGTTGCTGTGATTCTGAAAGTTATGCCACCGGTATTTTAAATATCAGCAGGGTAAAACATGGTGGAGAGGTTTCAGATGAGCTTCCAGACAAAGACAGACTAGGAAGAAAGCGTGACCAACTGCTTCTGAATATTTAGTCACTGAAAACCTTATGAATAGCAGAGAAATACTGTCAGATATAATGCCAGAAAATGTGCCCCTCAGGTTGGAAGGCACTCAAAATGTGACTGGGGAAGAACTGCCTCCTCAAAGTAGAGCTGACCATGACGACACAAATGGAGTAAAGCTCATGGGAGAAAAGCCCATAGGACCTTCATTTGCTGATGGGGCACAACTCAAAATGAAGAGAAACAGCTGTAAACATCCATTGAAAATCAGAACATGGAATGTACGAAGTATGAATCTAGGAAAATTGGAAGTTGTCAAAAATGAAATGGAACGCATCAACATCGATATCTTAGTTTTTTTTTTTTTTTCTTTCAGGGTTTTATATATGGCTCCCCATTGCCTTCTTGCCTGCATGGTTTCTGTTGAGAAATCTGAGCTTAATCTGATTTGCTTGTCTTTGTATGTTATATTTCTCTTTTCCCTAGCTGCTTTCAAGATGCTGTCTTTATCTTTGATTTTGGAGAGATTGATTATTATGTCTTGGTGATTGTCTTTTAGGGTCTATCCATCCGGGGATTCATTGAGCTTCTTGAATGCTTATCTTTTCACTTTTCATGATGTTAGGAAAATTTTCTTCCAGAAGCTCTTCAACTATCTCCTCTGTGGGCTTGTGTGATTGTTACTGTTCTGGAATGCCAATAATTCTTATGTTATTCCTCTTCATGTTATCCAACATGAATCTTAGGCCTTCTGATTTTTTTTGTCCTGTTTGTATTTGTTCTTCTATCTTAGTAGTGTTGAGAGATTTATCTTCTAGCTCACTAGTTCTAGCTTCTATCTCTTCAATTCTATTCCTTTGCCCTTTCAATGTATTGTCCATTTCTGATATTCTATTATTAATCATTTGGACCTCTTTCTGTAGGTTTTGAATTGTTTCCAATGCTCTGTCTATCTTATTTGATTGTTCCTGTAGCACTTTCCTGACTTCTTCCTTATTTTTCTCGACTGCATTGTATAGTGTTTTCATACCTTTTATAATCATTTTTAGGAATTCCTTCTCAGGCATTTTCAAAGCCTGCCCATCTTCTAGTATGGAGTGTAGGCCTACTTCCAGCTAATTTTCCTCAGTCACTTTATCTCGTTTCTGGACATGTGCAGATATGGTCATCTGCTTCTGTTTTTTTGGCATCTTCAGGGGTTATCTGTGGACTTAATACTTAGACGGGTATGTATTTTGGTATTTTTTATGCTTTCTGAATGCTTCCAGGTAGATGTGATCAGGAAATGGGCTTCCCTTTTCACTCTTCTTCCTGAGAAGTTTCAGGATACCACTGTTGGTCATTTCACATAATTTAGGATTTAATTTTCGTCCTATTTCCTCTTTTGTTTGCTTGTCTCGCTCCACAATCCCCATTCAGGCCTTTTTTCTAGTTGGAATCAGTTCAGGGCCGGCTGTGGCCGTTTGGTTTTAATTGGACACTGTCTCTTTACATTTCAAGGAGATCTGTGAGTATGTGTAGTAGAACCCTCCGAGAGTGGGGCTGGGTGCCCACTAGTTCAGGAACCCCTATAGTCACCAGAATGGAGGTTCACAGACAGCAAGGGACCGATGAACAGATACCAAAAGAAAAGAATGTCCACACCTTTATCTCCACGGTTCTGCCAAGCGTCTATGGCCACTCCGATCCTTCCCCCACGTGGTCTCACCCAAGATGGTGGCTCCTGGAGCAGCCGAGCATCCCGGACTAGAAAGCAATAGATTTCTTGCTTCTGCCACAAACTCCCCCAGCTGTGAGCCTTCCAACCTTCTAAATATTCCTTTATATGTGGTTCAGAGTTCTGGGACCATCTCCTGAGCTTGCTTGGTTGGGTATTCTGTGTTGTTGTTGGCAGAGCTCCTTTACTGCACTTCCACCAGATCTACCATCTTGTTTGTTCTCTCTACTCCCCTTTTTTGTTACAAAACTTCTACCTTTAAAGTTGTGACTGTTGCAATTAGTCATGATAACAATTACTCACTATTGAATTATCAAATTGTAGCAATTTACACTTGTTTCCTTTTTGGGGCATTCTTGTGTGTCTTCCCTCACTTCACATCAGCTGGATGCTTCTCTCTCAGCTCCAGCCCTCTGTGGCTATGTTATTGTCCATGGGTTCAGGAATCCAACTAGTTTGATCTTGATGCACAACCAAACAATTATAAGCCTGTCTAATAATTTTTTTGCTAGATATTTTCCTTCTACTGCCATATTGTAGTAAATCATAGTTTAGAAAACTAGATTCACTACAGAGTGCTCATGATTCTATATTTTTCATCATAGTAAATAATATGAAAATAACCCATGTTATTTTTAATATTTTCCATTTTCTTAAGTTCCTGCAGTATTGATAAAGCATGACACCACGGTTATTTATGAAGCACTGTTGATAGCAAGAATTTTGTATTGTGAATTCAGAACTCAAGACAAAAAATAAATATTGACAAGCTTGTGATGTGCTCTGTGGAAAAAAAAAAAAAGAGAGTAACTTACTCTGGGTTAGGTTTAGGGGTGTAGTGAGGCCATGAAAGGATTATCTTAGCAGATAATGAGTGTATTAATTGAGATCTGAATTTGAAAAGAATAAGAGAACTCTTCTTGAGATACAAAACAAACAGAAAATACAGGAATGTGAGGTGGAAGGAGCTTGTTGCCAAGGAACAGGAGGGATGGCAACTTAAAATTCCCACAGATCTATCTGACTTTGATTTTTTCATATCTAATGGTGAGTCTCCTGATATGAAGAAGAATAGGTAATTTGTGTTAGAGATACTAACCATCCCCAAATCTCAACTGTTCTAAACAAATACGTTTATTTCTCACTCACTCTACATGTCCTCTGCAGGTTGACTAGGTCCTCTGCCTCCTCACACCAGGACTGAACCTGACAAAGCAATCAATCTCTGGAACACAGTCCGTTATTGTGGCATACAAAAAAGAAAGCATGGCTAATTGCAAACAGGTCTTAAAAGCTTGCTCACACATCACTTCCACTCATGTTTCAATCTTCAAAGCAATGACTAACTTCAAGTCAGCTGGAAAGTGTATTCCAATATGCATATAAGGAACTGGAAATATTGATGAGCAGAAGTAATATCTACTCTAGGAGGTTAAAGAACTCTCTGGAATTATATGTAAAAGTTGTGTGTGCATGTGTGTTTAGCTATGTGCATGCCTCCAGAGAGAAGTGCTGTATCTTTCATCTCAAAGGAATCTATAACTCAACAATGATTAAAACTCAGTGGACTAGTTGAAGGTTGTCATGTAAACAGACAATCGTGATACAAGGCAATTTATATATAGAATAAATGAAAGGTTGAAATGGTTAAAGATTTGTGTTTTTTGAATGTGTGTGTACATGTGGGTACACGCTTGCCTATGCAAGTGAGTCCACAATGATAAAGAAAGGTAAAATGAGTTTGTAAACTGAAGAGTAGAAGCCAAAGTAAAAAGTGATGATTAAAGACACCAAAGTTGAGGGGAAATGACTCATGTAAAGAGATCCCAGAAGATGCCTGAGGAGAAAGTGCCCAATATTCTACAGAAATGTTCACTACAAAGATAAGAAGAGGAAACTCTTCACTGACTTAGGAGGGAGAGAGGGAAATGATGGATGTCCTCATGTGTCAGCTTGCAGGTGGAGGCAAAAGAGATAAACTCTATTTTGCCATGATGTATGAACAAGGTTATCTGCTTAGAGTGAGAGAATTGTAGAGCATGTTAATAGTTTGGAACAACTGGAAGGGCCACCTGAAATGGAGGTGACTAGAGACAAATAAAAGGACTGCCAGTGTCACTGAGGCCCTTGCTGATGTTGGAGAACATACAAAGGTGAGTCAAAATTTATCTGTACTCTGGCTGTAGAATTTATTTTAATCAAGGTTTAGAAAAGACAAATACATAATTCTTTGACATAATATCCTTGCTTTTCAAGACACTTCATCCATTTGTCAACAAGTTCTTGTATTCCCCTATTAAAAAGTGTTTTAAGTGGATCTATGAACCATGAATGCACTGCTGTCTTCACTTCTTCATCAGAAGTGAAACTTCATCCTCAAAGGGCTGCTTTTAGGAGACCAAACAGGTGAAAGTCTGATGGAGCAAGATCAGGACTACAGGGAGGATGGTTTGGCATCTCAGAACAAAGCTTTTGCAGAGTGTCAAATGGGGTTTGAACAGAGGTGTGTGTATGTGTATTGTCATGCATTTAATCTGAAGTTTAGGCTTCAGCTCTTCAGTGAGCATCTTACTATAATGAGTACTGTTGATTACTGAATCTTTTTCCTGATAGTGCTCCAGTACTGGTCCTTGAGAATCCCAGAAAACTGTATCAATTTTCTAGCTGATGGTTTGAAACTTTGGAACTTTTTCTTGGTCAACGATTGAGGATGTTTTCCATACTTGTCCACTTGTTCTCAGGGTTGTAGTAATGAATCCACATCTCGTCACCCGTAACAATTTTTTAAAAGAAACATCTACCTTTGAGTATCGGTCCAAATTTTGTTTACAGATACTCAAGTGCTTCTGTGTATACTCTTCTGTGAGTTGTTTAGGAACTCATCTTGCACAAACTTTTCAAAACCCATCGGCCATAGATTATTTCATAGGCAGAGGCCATGGCTGATTTGCAAATTATTTACCGCATAATCCACTTTCACTGAGCTATTCAACAGAATCATTTCATGTGTGCGTTCAGTGTTGTCAGCAGTTATAATTTTTTATTCACCCTAGTAGATTTTTTGGGCTACCATTAAATAGAGTGATGTGATTTTATCTGAGAAAGTTAATGGTTGGACTCATCTAAGTTTGGAGATTGTCAGGACAGGTACATGAAGTTCATGAGTCTTTGTTGTTGTTGTTGTTGTTAAGTGCTGCTATTTCCGACCCATAGCAACCCTGTATAGGGTTTCCAAGGAGTTGCTGGTGAGCTTGAACTACTGACCTCGCAGTTCAAATGATTTTGCAGTCTGACACATTAGCCCACAGCACCACACCAGGACTCTGTAAGTCTTTGGACAGGAAAAAATAGCTCATTCTGCTTTTTATTAAAAAAATTTAAATGTAAGTCAGAACAATGGTAGGAGGGAGTATAAATTCTATACCATATAGTTGTCTTTGTGAGTTAAAGCTATTTTTCCTTGTGTTTGTTTTGAGCTCACAATGGATATAACCAGTGTGCTATACTTAGTAACAGCCAACATGCTTATTTATAAATGCTTAGGCAAAATTAATCATACTATATAAAATTTTATGTATTCCTAAATCATACTCTCTTATTTCTCATGAGTAAAATCTGGCAGAAGGAAGGTAAAAGAAAAAAAAAATCTCTACGAATATAATTATATACTCAGAGAAATAGTTGCTTAGGTAAACATCTTACCATTAATGAGTATGTTATAAATTTTAGCTCTGGCTGTGACTAAGACATTGTACTTAAAGGAACCATTAAATGAAGACAAAAGGAAGGCATCTGGAATAGCTTAGCTCCAAAGCAGACTACAGTCTGAAATAGCATTGGAGTACATTTCATTTTTCCCAGTTGTCTGCTAAATCTTTGAATTTTCCTGATTTTAATGAGATTATATCATTAAGCATTTGATAAAAACAGTGTTTTTATTCATAAAGACTGTATACAATCATGATAATAATTCTTATGGTTTACTGAATGATTTTCCTTGAAATCTGTCATCCTATAATACTTTTTGTCAGAATGGAGTTTTCTTCTTATCCCTCTCCTTAAATATCATTTCCATATTTGATTTTGCTTACTTTTTTTTGTAAAATGTTTAGATGAAAGTTTACAGAGCAATTCAGTTTTCCATGCAATGATTTATACACATTTTATTCATAAATATCTACTGATGATTGATGGGTGAGATGAGCAAGACAAGTATGATTATTTAGATTTAGGTTTGAGGCTGAAATTAAATGTGACATCTCACATCCTTCTTCAATAATACAAAGTTAACAGGAGGTAAACAAGCTCAAATTTTAATAAGAGAGTACTGTTGCAAATAGATTTTTCCCAAGAGACTCCTCTTTTAGAATTTCAGGTTTTGATAACTAGCAGGTTTTATCTTTTGGAACCAAGATAAGTTTCCTTTTGGTTGCGGCCTGCCAATGTGTAGACTGTCTTCAACTAAGGCAGTGCTTCCAGAAGGAATAACTGGATAATCTACTCAACTCAATGTCTATTTTAGAGTATGATAATTTGAAATAAAATTAAAACTGTCAGATTTGCATTGCACCCTAGAGCTCTCTAATGTTGGTTATCCTATCAGAAGTCACAAACATATTCTTCAAAGAATTTTAAAAACAAATGGAAAAAAAAACAACAACAAGAAAAGAGAAGATTAATTTATTGTCAAAGGACACACTTCATAGGGCAGAGCTGGGTACTTTGACTATCCAGACTAATCTTGCCACAGGAAAGGGTGGCATTTAGATGCTTTGGTCATAAAGCAAACATTGTGTAGAGGGTCTAGTTATATAAGGGGCAAGGGCAATAGATTTTTAATATGCACACATTTAACCACAGCAGGCTTGACCAGAGACTCAGGGATCATGAACACTTAGAGGACAAGGACTCTGTTTTGTTCATCTTTGCATACGTGACACCAAGCTTGGCACTAATATGTCTTTGCATGTTAATGGAAACTCAATCAATATTAAATTAGATGTCTTGACTAAATTTAGATCTTTCAAAACATAAACCAGATAATCTCATTTCTAGGTCAAAACTGCAAAGTCTTCTTACTTTATTCAGAGTAAAAGTCAAAACTTTGACAAAGAAATCTGTCCTGGTTCCTTCTTGAATTTCATTTCTTCCTTCTCCTCCTCCTACCCCCATTCTCTGCCCCTCTACCCTTCTTTCACTAACGTGTCTAAACCAGGTAGCTTCCTTGTCATTGCTAGATCTTTGTTTCTACAGCATTGTTTAGATAAAAATCAAATCCAGATACAGTGTAGGTGAACAACAAAACATCTAGAAACTAATAGAAAAATATATTCAAGTCCTTATATTAGGCAAAATTTTTTAAACAGATAACACAAATAAGAGATTTATACACACACACACACACACACATATAGTTGTGAAGCGCCATTGAATCAGTTCTGATTCATAATGATCCTGTATAGGGTTTCCAAGGAACAGCTAGTAGGTTTGAACTGCCAACCTTGTGATTTGCACTCCAGTGTCGATCCCACAGCACCATACCAGAGCCACATATATCTACATATATATCTGACAAAGGTCTAATACCTAAAATGCATATAGAACTGCAAATTTGTAAGAAAAAGCTTGAAAACTTGTGAGATGTAGTTTGCATTTTGTCTTTGGTTGTTGAGAAAAAACCTTTGAAATTTAAGTGTTTCTAGACCACACTAACAGAGTTGAAAATTGGCCAGATGACCACCTTATGCTATCAGGCAATATAAGGGGAGGGGGACTGGAGCTTGCATTATGTAATGAGGTGCCTAATAAAGCTCTGGACATGGATTTTGTATGGGCTTCCTAGCTTGTCAAAGACATCCATGTACACGAGAAGGTACTGCATCTTTTTTGGCATAGAAGATTCATGTTGGGCAATATCACAGACCTTAAACTATTTGTCTTTTTTCCTTCATTAAAAGTACAACAGAAAGTATAATGCTTTCTGTGAGTTGTGTGATTATTTAAATGTCACTTTTCATTAAGTGATAATTCCACCACTCTAGGTCAAATCATAGTCTTCTCCAACTTTCTGCCCATCTATACTCCTGATCCTCCTTTGATATTGTTGCTGCATACTCTTGAGTCAGTTCCAACTCATTGCTTTGTATCAGACTTCTGAGAACGGCTTGTGGATTTGAATGCTGGCCTTGTGGTTAATAGTCCAGTGCGTATCCTATAGAGCCACATCAGGGCATACTTTATTTATTTACTTATTTCATAGTGTGCATTATCTTCCAACTCTTACTTATTATAAAATTTACTTACTTATTATGCTTACATTTTATAAATCAAATAATCTCATTTCTCTGTTCAAAACTGCAAGAGTCTCTTACTTCACTCAGAGTAAAAGTCTGTCTCTCTCTTTTAGGATGTAAGCCTAAAAGAGAATGTTTTTGCCTGGCTTGTTCATTGATATTCCTAGTGTCTGATCCTGACACACAGCACATGATTTGTATATAATTGTTGGATGAATAAATGAATGAAACTGGTTTAATGAACAAGTGAATAGATATTTCTGAGACTGAAAGGATGCCCCTTAAAGTCAACTGTAAAGATGAATGGACTTTTTGTTGCTAAGTGCCTTCGAATCGATTCTTACTCACAGGTACCCTGTATAGGATTTCTGACACTGTAGATCTTTGCAGGAGCAGAAAATCGAGCTGCTGACCTTGTGGTTTGCACCCAGTGCTTATTCCACAGAGTCACAGCATTTCCAGGCTACTGACATACTGCCTTTTAACTGTTAAGCTCTTTAAAAAAAAAATTTTTTTTTATTGTGAATTGAGTGAAAGTTTACAGGGCAGATCATATACACCTTGTTTAATTACAATGAATATAATCCCCTCCATGTACCATCAGTTAACAGTATTTCTATCTATTCACTTTAGCTGTTTTTTTTGTGTGTGTGTGTGTGTGTTTTTTTAATACACACCCAGGTATATATAATAATTTACACCACTAAAGGACACATTCTGCAAGTCTGCCTCCTGGTTGCCAGCTTTTAGTCCCTCTTTTTCAATGAATCTAGAGTCCTCAGTTGCTTCCTTTCTCTATGTCCCCATCTCTGCTTCCATCTCTGTTGTAGCTGCTTCTCTGGATAAGGTCTTGCATTCCTCTTGTGCTCTTCTCCCTTGATGGTCCTAGGGTCCTTTGCATCTGGACTGCATGATTAACTACTCTCCCATTTTTGTTACAAAACTTCTACTTTTACAATTGTGACAGTCGCATTAGTCATGATAACAGTAACTCACTATTGAATCATAAGAACCTTATCCCCATTTTCTCTTTTAACCAGACCCATCTAGACAAGATAAAAACTATTCAGGGGGACTCTTTCTTCCTCCACACACTCTTAAACTAAACTCTCTCTTGAAATCTCGTAAGCCAGTCACTTCATGCCTTTATGGCCCCCTCATTTTAGGTAGCCAATGTCTAAATTACCTGACCCTATCTGCCCTGTGTACAGAGGTGATAATATTGATACTTGATATGAAGACTCCTTCCCTGTTTGTTGGTATTTAGAGTTACTACCTCCATGAGTATAGGTCAAGTTCATCAAATTGTAGCAATTTACCTTCCTTTCCTTTATAAAAAATTTTTTTTAAATCTTTCTCTAGTCGAGTTCTGGTTATCAAGCCATCAAGACTAGGTCAAATGGGGTGTTCTTGTACATCTCCCCTCACTTCATATCAGCTGGATCTGTTAAGTTCCTTTATTAGCAAAGTGAAGCTCAATCCCTGATCAGTTCAGGCAAAGAGTACATGTATGAATTGGTATTCCTCAAAGTGGGCTGCAAGGCCCTCTTCCTTAGTGGTGTTTGCTCAGTTTTAGGCTCTAAAGTTTTATTCTAAGGTTATTGAATAGATGCTAAGGATTAGATCCCCAGGTGATTTTTATGTGTGATAAAATTTGAGTTGCTAGTATATGAAAAATCTGCAGAAAATGATGGGATTATAATAGACCAGAATTTTCCCAACTGCTGAATACTTATTCCATAAGATGTTGATAAAAGTGCTGTTAAAAAAAAGAAAAGAAAAAGCATTCCTGAATTAACAAATTAGGGTAGCACTGAGTTAAATGGATTATTTTTGGTAACAGAAGTTCTCAGAACCTTTAATAAATTGACATAATTGTGATTCCCAAAAGTAGAATATTGTATGCAGCATCTCAGATTTACTTTATCATGGGCATTTTTAAAAAAAGTTTCTCATGAACTTTTTTTGGGGAAAGTTTTTCCCCATTCTTTTTAAAGAACAGTTCTTTATAGATCAGATCTAAAGTGCATTCCTCATTCATACAAGCTATAATTCTCTTTTCCATCATATTAACTTCCATTAGTTTGTCATATAATCCAGGCTTTCCATACTCTGAAAAAAATTGAAATATTATTTCTATATTTTATTATTCCCAGGACTCACTGTTGCAAATAGAAAATGTCTTTTTTACTCATATTACTTTCTCTCTGTGTGTTTTTGTGTGTGCAAGAGAGAGAAAGAGAAAGTGAGAGAATGAGATTTGGATGAATGCCAGTTTGGAGCAATATGGAGCTCTGGTAGCGTAGTGGTTACGAATCGGGCTGCGAACCTAAAGGTCAGCGGTTCGAAACTACCAGCCGCTCCGCGGGAGAAAGATGAGGCTTTCTACTCCCGTAAGGATTTACCCCCTCGGAAACCCTGTATAGGGTCGCTATGGGTCGGAACCGACTCGACGGCACTTAACAACAACAACAACACAATATAGTGTATGTATTGTGCCTCTGGATGAGTTTGTCTGCATGTTAAAGCAAAATTTGGTACATTAGTAAGTGAGGGGTCTTTCCTTTGTGTGATGTATTACCTATCAGTGGGATCAATGCATATAAATATCTTACTGGATAAAAGCACATGTCAAGCCAGTTTCTCCTGTATTGATTACCACTAATCTATTCCTGATGTCACTTTCCATTCCCAAGGCATGGTCACTAGAAACAAGATAGGTATGTGCCTGGAATAAACAGTCTTCCCTTCCACTGGAAAGCTGTGCCAGGTCTACAACACATTACATCCTTCTGTGTAATAGAAGTATCCACACATGGGCAATTGCTGTCTACAGATGTAATGAACCAAGTGGGAGGTAATGAGAAGTGACTGTCACGCCATCTCTAGGGCTCCGTTTCTCCCGCCACACAATTACACTGTGACCCTAGAGAAACTGAGAAGACTGTAACAGTCACCCCTTTCCTAATGGTCTTAAAATAAGTCCTAACTTACCAGGGGGAGGTGAAATGCAGCATTATTCTTTTGACAGTCCAGAGGATGCCCAAGGAAATACATGATTATAATATGGGAGGCAGTAATATATACATACACATTCATACACTGTTTCCTGAGTGCTGCCTTGGCTTCCTCTGAAAAATTTCAGCAGATTAATGCAGTCCTTTCCTGCTTTCCTGTTGCTTGAGCGTTTTGAGGTAAGAACTCTTACCTCTTGTATTGCAGAAGAATCTGGTGGGGAGAGTGGCTGGTGGGCAGAGGGATATATTTTGATACTTGAAAAAATTTTCTTTTAAATAATGATAATTTTTTAAAAAGCTCCTGGATGCTTCTATAACTTATTTCTGAATTTCCTCTCACAGAAACTATTCCCACTGACTTCTGTGGTTAGAGGGAGATGGCAGGGCTGATGAAAAGGTGGAGGTTTGCCCACTGAGTCAACTTTTAGAGAGAGGGCATACAGAAAGTGCAAAAAGGTGGAAGCCTTTTAAAATTCCTTTCATTGTCTTCATTATGCTCTTATAGCTAAGGCTTGCCATGCTCTGAGGGAAGTCTGCCAAGTACTCACTGAGTAGTGAACGGGAACAAGCCGGGCTGCTGTGCTGTCTGGCAGAGAGAGAACAGCAGAGCAGGCTGGCTGCTGGCTGAATGACACCATTTTCCACTCCTCTGAGTCTCTGCCTGCAGGAAGCCCCCAGGTGGCATTAGGGAGAATTAGCGTGTAAATTACAGGGCCTGCTAATTTCTCACCACTTCATTAGCTGACAGTTCAATGAAAGAGCTCTCCCACCATTCACCTCACGTCTGTGGCACTGAGGCTTCTCATCAGCAAAAGCAGAGTTCAATTGTGTTGTGTTGACATCTTTGTGACTTTTTGGTTTCACCCCCTCCTTGTGTGCTAGTTTATTCTCTGACCCTGCTACTAGCAATTACTTTCGTGAATGCCCCTGCAGCATCTACCTCAAACCTCTTTTTTGGTTCAGACTTGGTTTAGTGTTACCAGGAAAAGGTGGAAATTGCTCCTGATCCTGTATTTTTTTAGAGAATGGGCTCAAAGATATGCCACATGGAAAGAAAAGTAATAAAATGGTATCTTATATATACAAGGACTCTCCCCTCACAAAATAACTGACTGTTAATACTTTTTGAGCGCTTACTATGCACCAGGTATTGTTTAAAGCCTGTATAATGTTCATTACATCCCACTCTTATTTCTGTTTTATGTAAAAGGGAACAGAGGCACAGAGAAGTTAACTATATAGTCTAGGGCACAGAGCATTTGAACACAAGAACTCTGGCTCCAGAGGCTTCAGTCATAAGTACTATGGCATTTTTGCCTTAATTAATTAATTGTTTAGTTAATCCATGAATTAATACAGCAAATATTAGTGAAGCACCAACTATGTGTGATTTAGCATGCCAGAGTTTCTTAGCTAATAATATTTTAATTTCTGTCAATCAGAAGGTACTTGTTGATCACACTCTATCTTCCCAGTGTTGTGTTCATGTAGTCACAAGGGAAATGTAGGATGGGACCTTCCCATTGAGAAATCCAGACTCCCAATGGAGGGGTTGGCAAACTTTTTTCTATAAAGGACAAAATAGTGAAAGTTTTTGGATTTGGAAGTCATATCATCTCTGTCCCAACTACTGTGAAAGAAATCATACAAAATAAGTGAATGATGAAGCATGGCTATGTTTTAATAAACTCTATTTACAAAAATAGGTAGAATGAACTCAGGACCATAGTCTTGGAGGACACCATAATCAATTAGCATATCATAGTCCACAAAAACAATGTTCTACATGCTAGTTTGGTGTGCAGTGATTGAGATATTAAAAGTTCATGAGTGGCCATTTAAGGCCAACTTTTGGTATCTTCCTGTTTGAGGAAAGAAGAGTGATGAAAACTGAAGACACTTGGAGACAATTAGTCCATCAATCTCTACAACCCTGAGACCAGAAGAGCTAGATGGTGCCTTGCTACCACTGTCAACTGCTCTGAGGGGAATCACATGCACAGGTACTTGATAGAGTGAGAGAAAATGTGGAACAAATCCAAATCATAAACAAGACCAGGCTTACTGGCCAGATAGAGACTGGAAGAACTTCAAGACTATGGCCCTTAGTCACCCTTCAGGTCTGGAACTGAACACACCCCCATGGCTTAATTTTCATCCAGGCAATAGGTAACTATATATGGGAGGGTGGGGTGAGCATCAACGTAGTGAGGTATGCACACCTTAAACTAGTCAACTATTTGAGATCAAAAGGGCAGCATTAACCTAAGGATAAAGTTCAGAAGGGTTAGGAAAAAAGGAGGAATGGAAACAAGAAAGAGAGAGAGGAAATGGGATAAGTTACGTTACATTAAGGTAACGGCAATCGTTGAGATGAAGTGAAGTCTATGATTTACTGAATATGAAAGAGTTGATCTGCTCTGTACACCTCCACTCAACTCACAATAAAAAGTTAAAAACAAACAAACAAAAAACCAAGCAGGCGTTGGGCTAGATTTGACTCATGGCCATTTATTGTAGAGGATAAAAGAAGTTCTCAGAAAATCATGTTGTTAAGTGTCATCTACTCTGTTTTGACTCATAACAACTCTATATATGGTTTCTGAAGGAGAAGCGGATGAGCTTGAACTGCCAACCTTGTGGTTCAAAGTGACAGAAAAGCTTACAAGACATTGAATAATGATGGTGTGGCTGAAAGCTGTGTTTTGTGGTATTGGCTATATCTGCCTATGAGATGTATAAATGAAATAAAATATCAGGGAGCAAAAAGACATAGTTGTGCTTGAGTGATATGGAACTTGTTTCTAGAGGATGTAGAATATGAACCCTCCCCAAAGGATGAGAAGTCTCTGATATATATGTGAAAAGTTAGGTGGATGTCATTGATCAATTCATTGTTCTTGTTCTTACTGCTATGTATGATAGACAAGTAATATTCACTTCATTTTCCTTCCATGTTAATAGAACCTCAGTTTTATTTATTTATTTATTTATTTATTTATTTATTTATTTATTTATTTATCATCACATGTTCAGCTTGAAGCAATGTTTCATCAGTGTGTTAGTCACCAGTGCGCTCTCATTACTAACTCCTTTGCTTTTCTCTTCACATTTTACTCTGTAAAAATAGGTACTATAGTAAACTTTTAGTAACCTATATCCCTTTCTTGCAACCATCAGTGTCTGCTAAATATCTATTTTTAAATAAATATATATATTTTTTATATTTAGTTTTCAATGTCTGCTAAATATATATGTTGTTGTTGTTGTTAAGTGCCATCGAGTCGGGTCCGACCCATAGCGACCCTGTACAGGGTTTCCGAGGGTGTAAATCTTTACGGGAG
>NW_006408803.1:1530916-1552325 GCF_000296735.1 Chrysochloris asiatica
TCCCGCGGAGCAGCTGGTAGTTTCGAACCGCTGACCTTAAGGTTCGCAGCCCGATTCGTAACCACTACGCTACCAGAGCTCCTTATTTATCCTCAAATGTATTCAAAGTCTGTAAAGTCTCTGGGTGGCACAAAAAGTTTGTATTTGATTACTAACTTAACATTTGATTGTTCCAATGATGTTGCAAAATCAAGGTTTGGTGATCTGCTTTCATAAAGATGATAGCCAAGAAAATACCATGAAGCAGTTCTATACTATAGCATCTAAGGTGGCCATTAGTGGGAATTGACTCAATGGCGATGAGTTTGGCCTTGGTTTGATAGAAGGGATGATCTTTTTCTCAGTGTTGTTTAGTTCTATCTGGGTTCTATGAGTGTGTGTGTGTGCATGTTAGGATTGTTCAGTGTTTTTGTGAGGAGAAGACAAAATTTAGAATAATGGGTGGAAGGAGAAACAGGAATCCTTGTCAGAGCTCTATGCTTTGAACTGCAGTTAGTTGGTTTTCTTCAAAAGGTTCTTTAATGAATTAAGCCTCACCATCTTGAAGACTGATTCCTTTTAGAAGGTTTCAAAAAAGTTCTGTAAAGCAAATTTTTCCCTTTGTCTGTCTTCTTTCAACTTCTTCATTAATGCTGAAATGTCAGGAATCTAAGGGTATATATAAAATGATTTCTATGAAATACCACAAAAATTCTCTGAAATCATTCCTTCTGTCCTTTTCTTCCTTCATCCCTCCCTTTCTTATTCATCTAGTGCAACATATTAACAAGTAACTCTAGAACCACAGTTTAAAAATTGTTCATTCTATAATCTGCATTCAGACCACAAGACACAAGACTAAAACTAGTACGAGTAAATTTTAAGTTGATTTTTATATCTATATAAAAGTCACATAAGAATAATCAACAAATATTTCTTGATCTGACTTATCTTTACCCTAGAAAACTAAACCCATGTATTGGATTTTGGTTTTTCATTGCTACACACATGTATTTACCTAGGTCTGATTTCTGTGAAATAACAAATACAAAAGTATTGAGTCTAGTTATTTCTATACTTTCTTTATATTTTTGAGAAAATCAATCCCAAGTGAAATAAGGATTATTTCAGTTGCTTGTATTTTCTTGGTAGTCTTCTTCTTCACAATATATTAATAAGGAAAAACATTAGGTAACTAGAGAACAGCAACTATTTTTATTTAAATATTAGTGTAAATGTCTTCAAATGTGTATACCAAGAAAGCAACAGTGGTTGTGTCTGGGTAATTGCCACTGTCTACGTGAAATAAATCTCTGGGTAGTAATCTAAAAGTTGATGGTTCAAACTGCCCAGCAGCACTGCAGAAGAAAGCCCAGACGATCTGTTTCTGTAAAGTTACAAGCAAGACAACTCTATGGAACACTCTTCTATTCTTTCTATTCTGTAACACCTGGAGTTGCTGTGAGTCAGAATCAACTTGATGGCAATAAGAAATGGGGAGCTGTTGGAATTAAGAATGTGTTTCTTGATTGGCTTTATGTTTCTAACCTTTCTAAAGAAAATATGTAAAAAGGGAAAAAAATTAATGGCACCAACAGACAACAAACTAATTTGCTTTTTTAAACACAAGCTTCTTTTCTGTCTTACATTATTTTCCTATCCTTGTTTTCTAATCTCAATTCTTAGCAGTTTTTCTCCTATATTGCTATCTTTCTTTTCTTTGTTTGCTTTGTAACCTCTGCCTTTTTATATATTTTTATTTTAATGTAACCTGTAGTATAAGGCTGCAGATATGAAATATGTTCTTGAACTTGGAATCTTACAAGTCTCACCCAAGATTTTTCTTCACTCGGTTATGCATTAATTTAATAAATGCCATTTAGTGATTGTTATATGGCATGTGGTATAGTTCTGTGGGCTAATGCGCTGGGATGAGTGGTTCAAGCTCACCAGCTACTCCTTGGAAACCCCATACAGGGTTGTTATGGGTTGGAAACTACTCAACAACAATATGCCATCTATTATCCTATGTGCTACAGAATTTGAGGGAATGAAAATTAGAACCTTCATGTTTTCCTTTTTTACAGGCTCTTCTTTAGGCTGTCATTCATCTATCCATTCTAAAAGCCTCTTTGTATATGCTGTTTCCTTCATGAAACCTGATGTGAGCAACTCAAAGAACTATCCACTCAATTCTTTACATTTCCATTACACTACTGCTTCTAGTTCTCTCTGGGTATTTTTACATTTTCATTGTATACAGGCATGCCTTTAGAGATATTTAGGGTTCAGTTCCATAGCATCACAATAAAGTTAGTATTACAATAACCAAGTCACATGAATTTTTTTGTTTCCCCCTACATATAAATGTTATGTTTATACTATATTGTAGTCTGTTAAGTGTGCAATAACATTATGAAAAAGTGGTTATATTGTGAGAATTACCAAAATGTGACACAGGGACATTAACTGAGCATATGATATTGGAAAAATGGCTCTGATAGACTTTGTTCATAGGGGGCCACAAACCTTCAATTTGTAAAACATAGAGTATCCATGAAGAACAGCAAAAAGCAAAATAAAATAAAAAGGTATGCCTGTGTTATATTCAATGGTTTATATTGTTATATATCCTTTAGGGGAGCTACTTTTAAATATACATTTCCATAGTGTTCTAGTGTGGTGTTGTAGGATAAGCACTTGACTGCTAACTAAAAGTTTCCAGCTGCTCCTTGGAAACTCTATATAGGGTCACTATGAATCTGAACCAATGTAATAGCACTTAACAACAGTGTCCACCCCAGAGTTGCTTCTTTAAATAGTCATACCTATATCAAGGGCCTTAGATTACATAAATACATGTTCTCTGGACAATGTCCTGGACTAGGCAATTGGAACGTTATTTTGGTATACCCTATCTTACAGAAAGATGTTTACCTGTGCTTTATTGAGTACACTAAGGGTTTTGATTGTGTGGATCATGACAAGCTATGGACAGCATTGCGAAGTATGAATATTCCAGAACACTTAATTGTGCTCATGAGGAATCTGTACATGAACCAAGAAGCAGTCGTTTGAACAGAACATGGGAACACTGAATGGTTTAAAATTTTAAAAATGTGTGCAACAAGGTTGTTTTCTTTCATCATACTTATTCAACCTGTATGCTGAGCAAATAATACGAGAAGCTGGGTTCTATGGAGAAAAACGTGCCATCAGGGTTGGAGGAAGACTCATTAGCAACCTGTGATATGCAGATGATACAATCTTGCTTGTTGAAAGTGAAAAGGACTTAAAACACTTACTGATGAAGATCAAAGAGCACAGCCTTTGGTATGAATTACATCTCAATGTAAAGAAAACAAAAATCCTCACCACTGGACATATCAATGGAGAAAAGATTGAAATTGTCAAGGACTTCATCCTTCTTGGATCAGCTATCAACACTCACGGAAGCTACAGTCAAGAAATTAAACGACGTATTGCATTAGGCAAATCTGCTGCACAAGACCTTTTTAAAGTGTTGAAAAGCAAAGATGTCAGCTTGAAGACTAAGGTGCACCTGAACCAACACATGGTATTTTCAATCACCTCATATGCATGTGAAAGCTGGACAGTGAATAAGGGAGAACATAGAAGAATTGATGCTTTTGAGTTATGGTGTTGGAGGAGAATATTGAAAGTGCCATGGGCTGCCAAAAGAACCAATAGATCCATTTTGGAGGAAGTGCAGCCAGAGTGCTCCTTGGAGGCCAAGATGGCTAAACTTCGTCTCTCATACTTCGGACATATTGTCAGGAGGAACCAATCACTGGAGAAGGATATCATGTTTGGTAAGGTGGAGGATCAGACAAAAATAGGAAGACCCCCAATGAGATGGATTGGCCAAGTGGCAGCATCGATGGATTCAAGTGCGGCAACAGTCGTGAGGTTGGCCCAGGATTGGGTAGTGTTTTGTTCTGCTTTGCATAAGGTCGCTATGGGTCAGTACCGACTCGATGGCACCTAACAACAACATCTTAACACACATTCCATTCTGTCAGTCAACAATGGTATCTCTTGTCCACTGTTATCTTCTCCCCATCCTTTGGGTGTGTTTCACACAACTGGCTTTTCTAGACATTTTCAGTTGTGTCTTTCCCCCAACTTCTTAACTTGGACAGGGATCCTGCTGGGAGGTTCAGCCTCTGAAAGGTACCTAAAAATTGATTATATCTTATACTTAGCAAGTCCTCTATTAAGAGTCTATTTAATAAGTGGGTGAATAGGCAAATGAGAGTTCAGAGGTAATATATATCTCAAATTTGATGCATGTTATAGTAAAATTGGGGTGAAAAAAATTAAACAACCCCAAATCACAAAAGAAACAATATCTTTGACTGCTAGTGGTAGTTTTTGAAATATAGATCTGAAAATGCAATTGTGTCATATGAGGTCCTTATTCTTTTGGTTCCCCAATGCTTCATTGTCACCATTCTAGTAGCTACAGTCCCAGTTGCTGTTGAATCGATATTAACTCATGGAGAGCCCATGTGTGTCAGAGAAAAACTGTGCTCCATTGGGTTTTCAATTGCTGTTATCGTTCAGAAGTAGATTGCCAGACCTTTTTTTCCAAGACACATCTAGGTGGACTCAAACCATTAAAGATTTGTTTGATAACTGAATATGTTAATGGTTTGTACCACTCAGGGACTCCTTTGGCACAGTAACCTTCTTTAAATTAAGAAGACAATAAGAAAAATAAGAAAAACAGCACTCCTTTTGAGTTTAACTTAGAGTAGGAAACTGTGGCAATTTCTGGAATGTCAAGAGTAAAAATAAGAATGGAGGAATTAATCCTGCTAGCCCAGAATGAGAAACTGTCACCTCCAAAGCTGTAACTTTTTAAATAATGTAACACCTCAGAAAACTCTCAGAACAGTGCCAAGTATTTACATGTTCTTTCTGAATGTGGCATCTAACAGCAAGTGGTTTTGGTCGTGAAGCACACCATCTGTGTGATTATCCACGCCTTGCTAGAGTACTCTGAACTCAGCAGTTGTACAACAGATGCATTTAAATATACAGTATTCCTCCTTGCATAGTTCAGAATGGGTGTTAGAAACTGAGGGAAAACAACCAGCTTCCTTGAAAACTCAGACTTTATCTGACATCTTTCCAGACACTTTCCATAACCATTCCACATACAATCCCAGGAGATGACAATATTACCATAATAGATTTACAGATAGTTGAACAGGTCAGCTGAGTATTGGTGTGGCGCTGTGGGTTAATGTGCCAGACTGTAAAGCTATTTGAACTGCAAGGTTGGCGGTTCAAGCTCACCAGCATCTCCTTGGAAACCCTATACCGGGTTACTATGGGTCGGAACCGACTTGACAGCACTTAACAACAACAAACAGGTCAACTAGACCCAGGGCTACAGCAGCTGCCCTCACAATCATCAATGAGTCATTCTCTTTGAAAGGTGAAATGAAATCACTGGTTCTATTTCAAGTGGAATCTATTTAGTCATGGAAAAATCAAGTCTTCAGAAGCCAGTCTGTAAGTACTCCAGATTGTTGTTGTTGGTAAGTGTTATTGTGTTGGTTCCGACTCATAGCAACCCTGTACAGGGTTTCTGAGGAAGACTGCTGGGTTTGAACTGCCGACCTTGTGATTAGCAGTTCAGTGATTATTCTACAGTGCCACATAAATACTCCAAATAGCTGAGTAAAAGTGGTTTCACTAGAATTTATTACTACAATATTAGTAGTTGTTTCTCTTAAAAATAACACTAGAATAGTTTTTAATAGAAATAAGAAACTGAGAATAAAGACTTGAAATCCATCCTTGCCATTTGTCTTTGATGTGTTTAAAGACTCCACAGGCATTCACTAAGGTATTTTACTTAGGTATTAGTTAACTTTCAATCCAAGAATAAGATCTTAAATTGCATCTACCAGATTGCTCATGTTAGTAAAGTCTGTTAAGCCCTTTAATATACTGTCTACTCTTGTGAACTAATGTGACAATATGCTCTTTCAAGTGGATCATAATGCATGCTGGATGAAGGATGGACATTCTTTACATAAATAGGATAGCTTTTTCTACTTCGCCAATAAGCTCTTGCCTGTTTTCCTCAGGAGTGGGTGGTACATGGGAGTCAGGGATGTATTCAACATCTAAAGAGAATAAGGTGGTTATAACATAAAAAGTTCAAGAGAAATCATAGATAAAAGATGTGTCTTCCACATTTATGTGAAAAATATTGAATATATTTATCAAGACTAGTGAATGACTTAGGTAGTGCAAATGGTTTGGTCTCAATTACTAATCTTTATTGTTGTTGTGAAGTGCCGTCAAGTCGGTTCAGACCCATTGTGATCCTGTATAGAGTTTCTGGAGAGCAGCTGGTGAGCTTGAACCTCCAACCTTGCAGTTCAATTGGCTTTGCAATCTGGCTCATTAACCCACAGCGCCACACCAGGACTCCAACTACTAACCTGAAGGTTGGTAACTGGATCCTACTCAGCTCCATATGATAAGCACTGGATTGTGAACCACAAGGTCTGCAGTTTGAGCCCACCAGGCTCTCCATGGGAGAAAGTGAGGCTTTTGGTTCCTGTGAAGATTTAAAGGCTCGGAAACCCTATGCATGGTCATGTGAGTCAGATCCGATTTGATGGCACTGAACAACAACAGTGAACTAAAAAAGAATTGGTTGACAATTTGCTTCCATAAAAGTTATAAACTAAGAAAATCCTATGGTGCAGTTCTACTCAACACTTTGAGTCATAATGAATCAGAATTGACTCATTGGCATTTTTATTTTAGAAAATGAGTTATCAGTAACATCTTTCTAAACTCTGTAAAATTTGCATTGTGACCTTTGTTACAAAGCACATTAGCAACCTTTGAGAGAGTCAATGGAGGCTAATACTCCTGGGTGGTAGGATGGTTGATAAAGTATCCTGAGTAACTCTATGATTAGCATTATTGTTGTTGCTATGTTGAGTTTATTCTGATGCATAGTGACCCCATTTGACAAAGTACAACTGCTCCAGAGGATTTTCTTAGGTATAATCTTTATGGAAGCAAATTGCCAGGTCTTTTCTCCTACAGAGCTGCTGGTTGCATTCAAATGGCCAACTTTTCAATTAGTACTATTAGAGCTCATAACTACATATGCTATTAGTAAATGGTAGGCACAACAAGATCTGTATTTTTTCAATATAAACACAATAGGAAGAGCCTTGTCATTGGGAATCATAACAGCATTGCTAAGTTTCTCACTCAGTGAGAAAAATAAGAAAAAAACATGATTATTTTTAGATATAAATTAGTTCAGGGACTGACAACAATTCTGTAATGTCAAGAGCAAAAACTAATAAATGGGGAATTAATCATGCTCGGGGTTGTTGCCATGATGAGATTGTTCCTGGACCTTAATAGCAAGCATTGAGCCTGGACACTACAAAGAATCTTCACCTACTGTGATTAGACAATAAACCAGTATGTAAGTCTTCTCTTTTGTTCCCATTATTTTAAATCTTCATCAATAAGTCACTATATCAAATGGGTCTAGGGATTTGTTTAATACATTTTAAAATCATATTGGACTTATGATTTCAGAGAATACCTGTAAAAAATTATTTGCCTAGGACATAATCCCCAAGGAGGCCCTGGAAAGCCAGACTATGCACCTTGAACTATGTTTCATAGTCAATAGATAAACACTGAAAAAAAAAAAAACCAACACAAACATTTAGTAAAGAAGCACAAATTATATTTCAGAATTATAGTATGCAGCGATTATATATGTAATTGTTGTTGTTGTTAA
Organism: Chrysochloris asiatica; assembly: GCF_000296735.1. Taxonomy (NCBI): domain Eukaryota; kingdom Metazoa; phylum Chordata; class Mammalia; order Afrosoricida; family Chrysochloridae; genus Chrysochloris; species Chrysochloris asiatica. The sequence continues at coordinate 1,538,718 of NW_006408803.1, forward strand.
GTGCCTTCGAGTCGGTTCCGACCCATAGCGACCCTGTACAGGGTTTCCGAGGGTGTAAATCCTTACGGGAGTAGAAAGACTCATCTTTCTCCCGTGGAGCGGCTGGTAGTTTCGAACCGCTGACCTTAAGGTTCGCAGTCCGATTCGTAACCACTAAGCTACCAGAACCCCTTTATATATGTAATATGTAAAGTAAAAATTTTTTTTAAGTTGCCATTAAGTAGATGTAGATCCCAACTCTTGTTGGTTCCCATGTGTTTCATAGAATAGTCAATGACTGCTTTTTCTGGTGTAGATTGCCAGATCTTTCTTCTGGTGGACTTGAACCTCCAAATTTTTTGAGTTTTTTGGACAGTTTTAAAATGGTTTATTTTACTTTTCTCTTATAAATTAACTTCAGTCATGATTTAGAACAGATAAGAACAATTTGGTTATAACAAAATCATCAGTGCTAAACAGTCTTGCTTTTTATGCATATGTATCTTTTTATAATAAGATCACCCATAAGGATTGACCTGGCCTCATAATTTGGACTTACATTTGTCAGCTTCATCATGAAGTAAAAAACAGATCTCCATTATTTCAGGGAAGTGGCAAATGCTAATTGTATAGGGTTTATCTTCTTTTAACCATGGTGTAGGGAAATAGTTTTGCTACTTTATCACAGATCTAATATAAGAAATTGAAAATCCATGTAAGTAAATGACATTTATGAGTCTGAGACCAATCTAGTTGCATTTTTCTGAACATGGAACGTTGGGCTCTGCCTGGGCACTATAGAGAAGAGTAAATCCAACTCTGTACTTCGAGAACTATCCGTGTTACTTTATCACTCTGATGGTCTCAACTACAGGCACTTCTCAGGCACCTGGATCTTCATGCAAGGTAAGACCTCACTGACAGCATTTTATTCACATGACTTAATCTTATTGGTTTTCCTTTGTAGGTTTCATTTTTCCTGAGCTGCTTTCAGGATTCTTTCCTCGACTTTGATTTTGAAGAGTTTGATTATGATATGTCTTGGTGATTTTCTTTTGGAATCTATCCTGTTTGGCATTTGTTCAGCTTCTTGAATGTGTATCTTCTCATCTTTTATGATGTTAGGGAAATTTTCTACCAGTAGCTCTCTGACTCTTTTCTGTGGGTTTCTTTGTCTCTTCTTATTCCAGAAATCTAGTCATCTGTAAGTTATTCCTCTTAATGTTGTCCAATGTGAATCTTAGGCTTTCTTTGGATTTTTTTCATCCTTTTTTTTTTGTGATTGTTCTTCTATCTTTCTAGTATTGAGAGATTTATCTTCAAGCTTGTAAATGCTGGCTTCCATTGATTCAGATCAACTCCTTTGACCTGTCAGTGTATTCCCCCTTTCTGATCTCTTAGTATTGATTTTCTGGTTTTGTGTTTGCAGGTTTTGTTTTATTTCCAATGTTTTAACTATTTTGTTTAATTGCTTCTATGATGCTTTTATTTATTCTTCTTTGCTTTTGGCAACTTTTCTGCCAATTGTTTTAATATACCTAAATATCATCCAACTGAATTATTTTTCAGGTAGTTTCAGTGGCTCATCTTCATCAAAAACATTTTCTAGCTTTGCCTCTTGGTCATACATTTGAGCTACTCTGTGTTGTTTCTTCATGAGAACAGAAATTTTCTGCTGCTTCTTAGGCATTGTGGTGTTGTTGTATTAAGCTAATGAATGTATGTTGGTGTATTCTTGAACACTCACCAACTGCCTCCTTGTGGGTATGATCAGGAGATGAGCTTTTGCGCCATTCTCTGCCCACTATTCATACATGTCAATTCAGAGTGTCTTTAACTGATATTGGTTATAGTTGATGCTCTGTTGTGTAACAGCTGTTATTGGCTGTTTCCCAATTTGTTGGGTTTTAGAGGATACTGCTATGACTAGTTTTTATGGCTTCCAGTGCTGTCTCCTGTTGGGTGAGATAAGAAGAAAGAAAACAAATAAACCAGTCAACACTGAAAAAGTAAATGTAATAGCTTTCTTACTGCCAGTACAGTATGGTGAGCAACCTACTGCCCTCTTGCCTTTACAGCTGCCTGAGAAAGTTCAAGATGGCCACACTGTGTTCACTGTGCCTGCATACATCACCAGCCTTCTTCCCATTCCCCACCTCCCTCATTTTTTTCTCTACTCCATGTATCCATTCAGCCACTTCTTCTAGTAAGAGCCAGTTCAGGGCTGGCCAGGGTACAATTTTGCAGTCTTGAAGCAGTGGAGCTATTATGGATAGCCTCTACCCAGGGTTCACAGCCTCCAAGTGGCTCTGACCACCTAGAAAGGGGAAGATTCCATGTGGTGTACACAGGTAGGAAAAAGAGGAAAAATAAAACTGTACCTTTGTCTCCATGATCCACAGGTAGATTTCTGCAATGTGAATAGGTTTTTTGTTTGTTTGTTTCTAAAGGTATTTGTGAACTCTCAAGATGGCTGCAGCAGGTCCTGTTAGCTGCCACTGTTTACTAGTCATTTCTGTTGCTACTCTTTTTCAAGCCCCACCTTTTTGATTAGTAGCCAAGTGCATTAGCCTTTTGTACCACCCTGGGACTCTTTGATGATACAGTGAGTGTGATGATATAGATATCATAGGCAGAAGAATGGTTGAGAGACCAACTCACTTTTCTGGATGAAGCCTAAATTGTAGTGGAAGCAGAAGGTCTGAGGTTCCAAAGCAGGAGGGAAATGAGAATGGTCATGTCTTTAATAGAATTAGTGAAATCTCAATGAAGGAAACATATATACATACTTGAATATATATATATATTTCTTGGAGAGAGATAATGCATTTGAAATTATATGCTCTGGAACATTGGTGATTTAATTACAAGTCTAAGAATGATGATATTGGTAGGTATCTAAAGACATTTTGGTTGCACTAAAATTCAAAGTCTTTTGGCTACAGTTTCTCACAAATTTTAATTAGGTATTTGAATAATTACATGGCTTGGTTAGACATTTAGCAAGAATCTCAAAGCCTATTTTTATCTGGTATTTCAAGATCAGTTTCCAAAAAATAGGTGAAAAATGGTCTGACTTGTTTGTATTTAGAGTTACCTTCATCTTAATCAATATCTAATGAAATCTGTGAGATCTGGAATGTAGAAGGATTGCACTGCTTTTGTGGGTCTTGTAGGTTTTCTGTCTTTGACAGGGTGCTTTGCAGTTTTACTTTTCAATTGCTCATTTTAGTGGAAATGATATGAGGAGTCCTGATGTGGTTCTATAGGATAAGCACTGGAATGCTAATCAAAATGTTGGTGGTTCAAACCTACCAGCTGCTCCTTGGAAAGCCTATATAGGGTTGCTATGAGTTCGACCTGAATTGATACTTAACAATAATAAACTCAGATTCATAGAGGAGTGCAGTGACTCTGTAGATAAGAAATGGAGTGCCAACCACAAGCTTGATGGTTTGAGCTCACCAGCTGCTCTGCAGGAGAAAGATGAGGCTTTATAATCCAACAAAGATACACAGCCTCTGATCCCACAAACCTTATCAGGGTTGTTTTGAGTCAGAACCAACTCAGTGGCATGAATAGCAGCTCAAATTCATATGACTCACAGTCGTAAGATATGGATTATCTTGAATATAATATTTTATTTTAAAATTGACTTGTGTTTTCATAAAAATTAAAACAAATATTATTTTGGGAATATTCACAATAATATATTATACAACTTTTTTGAGTTTATAATAACTTATTTTCCAATAGTTTCCTTCATTAAGTGGCTATGGTATGGTTTGTAAAAGAATAATACAAACCAATATGATGATGAGAAAATTGAAGCATAAAAGTTAGTAAATATTTATAGCATCATTTAATAATTAGAAGGCAGACATAATTATAACTAGTACCTCTAAAAAACTTGGATGGGAACCTTTTTTTCTTCCAAAATCTATAATATCATTTACTGGGTATCCAAAATTATCAAGTTAAAAATTAGTCTGCTATATTTGGTCAAATATTTAATTACATAACCCCAAACCGACTCCACAGAACACAACAACAACAACAATGTGATGGTTGGAACTGATGTTGCCTTATCAGGGCCAGATCAAATGAAATGTACATTCCCCACCCTTGCCCTAAAACATTTCCTTTATATCACATGTTTTCTATATTAATTTGGCTCTTAATTCAATTTAAACATTGATATCTATATCATAATAGTTGTTAGACAGAAAATAAAAATCAATATGACCTAAATATAGGTACTCTCCAAAAGATGTGATCTACTGTTTCAAATTCTGCAATTACTATAATCAAATGTTTTGCTTGTATTAATCTTCATTTTTCCTTCTTCACCCAGGGGAAACATTTTTTAGGGAGGTTCAAAATAAGAATGAATAAATAATTTAATGCTTGACTTATGCTGTTAAGGGCCATTGAATCAGTTCCAACCCATAGTAACCTTGTACAGGATTTCTAAAGAGTGGCTGGTGAACTTGAACTACCAATTTTGTGGTTCAAACCAATTTTGCAGTCCAATGCATTTACCCACAGAGCCACACCAGGATTCGTCAAGAAAGAAAGAAGGGAGGTAAATTAGAGTCCATTACAGTGGTTTGGATGGCCTATACAGTGGTTTGTATGGCAATAGTGAAGGAAACAAGTAAATATGGAGTTGATAGTTAACTATGTTGTACAATGGGAAGAGTTATACAATGCGAAGAGTTCAATTGAATGAATTCTAGACTAAATCTCCCACTATCTAGTTAACTGTCTTTAGGAAAGATTTTCTTTTTCTTTATCTTTTTCGTTCTTTACTCCTCCCTTATTTATTTTATTTATTGTTCTCTTCTGACAATGAATAGGGATAATGAGTCTTACTTTATACATACCTCAAAGATCATTGAGATAATTATATGAGACAGGAAAATAGCTTTATTCCTTTCTTACTAAATATTTCTACCATCTATTCTGATATGGCACTGTAAGATAAACACTGGACTAGAAATCACAAGGTACACCATTCAAATCCACCAGACTCTCCTTGGTAAACCTATACATGATCACCATGAGTTGGAACTGACTCCATGGCACTTAACAATGATATCATCCAACTCTTCAGCCATACCTTTAAAGGCCTCTTGACTCTTTTCTTCTCCCCAAACCAATTAAATGGTACATTCTTCACAATGTACTCAATACTTACTTACTTCTTTCCTTCACTACTGCTCCTATTTCAATATAGGCTGTCCAAACCACCGTAATGGACTCTAATTTACCTCCTTTCATTCTTTCTTGTGCAGTCTTGGTGGAGTGCTGTGGGTTAATACACTGGACTGCAAAGTCGGTTTGAACTGCAAGGTTGGCAGTTCAAGTTCACCAGCTGCTCCTAGGAAACTCTTTATTGGGTAGCTAAAGGTGGGAACAGATTCAATGGCACTTAACAACATCGACATTTGTTCTTGTACTCACTCCAATTATTCTCTATCTAGCATCCTAAATCCTCTTCTTAGAACGATAAATAAAATAAAATCATATTCTTGTTTCCAGTGACTTTTCCATTGTACTTAGAATAAAACACAGAATATTTACCATGATCTCTATGTCAGATTAAAGATGGCCAAAAATTCTTTGGTGCTTCTCCCATAAAGAGGTATTATGCAATTTTCTTCCCTTTAAATCTGAACTGGTCTTAGTGACTTGTTGGATCAATAGAATATGGCAGAGTGGCATTCTGAGACGTTTTAAGACTCAGTCATAAGAAACTTTGAAACTTGGGTCAAGTCTTCCTCCCTCTGATGGCAGTCAGTCTGCATGTAATAAGTCTAATTACTTTGGGACAATTATGCTGTCATCTCATGAAAAGCCCAAGTCATGTGAAGAAGTCTTCAAATAGGAGATGTCATGTAGGCAAAGAAAGAGGACAAAATGCACTTAGGCACTTTGTTGTTACATGCCATCAAGTTAGTTCCAACTCAGTGCTCCAAGGAGCGGCTTGTGGGTTTGAACTGCCAACCTTATGGTTAATGGTCCAGTGTTTAGCCTACAATTCTATACCAGGACTCTACTTATGGACTAACCATATAAATAAAGAAGCATGTGAAAAGTGTATTCACCAATTTCAACTGTCCCAGTAAGTACCATGTGAATCAAATTGCTCATAAGAGCATTCTCATTTCCCCAAACCCCAAATTATGAGAAAAAAGTTTTAGCCACTAAGTTTTGAGGTAGTTATTTCATAGTTGTTTCTATTTCATAGAAATAGAAAGATGAACAGCCTATAAAATAATATGATTTTGCCTCTCTCTCTGAATTCATTTCCTTTCATTTTCCTTCTTGCTCCACAAAGTCAACAGTTCAAACCCACCAGCTGTGCCTCAGAAATCCTATACAGGGTTGCTATGAGTCAGAACTGACTCGATGGCATTTAACAGCAACAACAACAATGCTCTTTAGACACTAGCTTCCCTGGACATGCTAAGTTTGTTCCTGTTTCAATGTCACGGCACTTACTATTCCTTCTGCTTGAACTCTGGCTCAAAAACTCTTTTCAAAATTGTGTACTTCTCATCATCAAGTTCAAATTTCTAGTGAGGTCTTCTAGATCTCTCAAGTTAAATTAAACTTCCTTCCCCCAGGATCTTTCTAGTTCATCACTGTAATTTATTTACTTTTCATACCAGTTATAACTATCTGAAATTATTTTGTTGTTTTATTACTTCCTATTATTATTATGCTAACTAGAAGATAAATTTCTTGAGATAAGGGACCTTGTTTGTGTTTTCCAAAAATATATCCTTAGTATCTTATACGTTCAACAAATTTTCTTAATGAGTGCATGTAAAAATGTTTCAAAGGTAAATGATTTCATTATTATTACACCCAAATAAACCATTATAAGAAATTATTGATTGCTATAATATTTAGGAGCACTGGTAGCATAGTGGTTACTAATTGGGCTGCGAACCGCAAGGTCAGCAGTTCGAAACTACCAGCTGTTCCATGGGAGAAAGATGAGGCTTTCTGCTCCCATAAAGATTTACAGCCTCGGAAACCCTGTATAGGGTCGCTATGAGTCGGAACCGACTCCATGGCACATAACAACAACAACATAATAATAATACAGGGAGTATTGGTGTGGTGCTGTAGGTTAATGCACTAGACTGCAAGGTCAGTTTGAACAGCAAGGTCAATGGTTCAAGCTCACCAGCCACTTCTCAGTAACTCTATACAGGATCGCTATGGGTCAGAACCAACTCAAGGGCAGTTAACAAGAACAACAGCATAATATTACAGTGTAGCTTGTACTTAGACGTTTGCCAATAAGATATGTTGTTGGTAAGTGCCATCGAGTCAGTTCTGACCCATAGCAACTGTGTATAGTTTTCAAGGTGTGAATGATGAATTTGAATCACCAATCTTGCAATTTAATGGACCTTGGGGTCGAGTGCTTATTCTACAGCACCACAGCAGGACTAGTGAATTAGAAATAGCCAGCAATACCAGTACCTTTAAGTCTGCTTGAATTAAGTATAGTATTGCATTTCCATGTTAATAGCTCCTTTAGGGAATTAGTTTGGTTGCACTATTTTCTAATTCCTCCTTGGCACATGGCTCACTCTTCAGTATTTTAGCATATGTCCTTTAGTTATAAAATGAAAAGTATGGTATTATTTTTAGTTTATTCAGTTATAAAATCATTGACTAAAGAATCCATGAGAATGTCAAGTGTAGAAGGGACTTGTTGCTGTTAAGAGCTGTTGAGTCAATTCTGACTCCGAGTGACCCTATATAGGATTTCCAAGGAGTTGCTGGTGGGTTTGAACCACCAACCATGTGGTTCAAAATCAGTTTGTGGTCCAGTGCATTACCCTGCATTATCCTTTAACACCACAGTGTTGTAATTATTAAGTGCTGTCGAGTCAGTTCTGACCCATAGCAAACCTGTTTCCGAAGAGCAGCTGGTGAGCTTGAACTTCTGACCTTGTGGTGCAAACCAACTTTGCAGTCCAGTACTTTAACCCATAGTGCCACACCAGGACACACTGGACCACTTTAAATAAAGAAGAATGAGGGTACAATCAATTCTTGTGAATTTTTGTTTTGTTTTACATTTCACACCCATTGACTAGTTAGTGAGATGACTATTGCTAATCAATAGTATTTACCCTAACCACCAGGATACAGAATGTAGGGAGCTTAACAAATCTGTAGAAACATCTCTACAGGGATTTAAGAGATAAGAAATTAGATTCGATTCTTTTTCAATACACTTATTGGCATGATAAGCTGTGTAATTGTCTGCATATACCAGGAGAGCGAGTTTAATACATTACCACCATGCATATTTTAATGTAGTGGGCTAGAGAAACTCACTGACTAACTAGGAACTGAAATGCTAAAATGGAAATCCAGGCTTTGAGATTCCTCGATTCTCTGAAACCATCTTGCATCTTTCTCTCCATCTGCCTGTCAACATGACTTTCTGAAGTAACTAATTTCAAAGGAATATTTTAGAGAAAATATATCATGTACAAATGTGTGTATGTATGTTTTTTGTTTTTTTTTTTAACCCCTAATAAATGCTAATTTTGGGGAGTGTTTTTGTTAGGAGTCTCTGTTCCAGCATTAAAAGCCAAAAGACAGATGAAAATGATTACTACAAAATGTGATTTAAAATGCAAATGAAGCTTCTGCCGAAAAGCAGCAAAAGCTCATTGTAGTTTTTATTCTTGCTTGGTTCTGTAGACAAAATGTGTTGGTGTTACCTTCCTCCCACTGGGAATGCCCAGACTGCAGCTGCTCTGCCACACTCTGACCTCTTACATAAAATACGTTTGACCTAAAAAAACCCCCAAGCTTCAAACAGTCACAGAAATCAATAGGTACTTAACCCTATACAGTAGCAGGTTGAAAGGCAACCATATGTGACAGTGTGGCTTTAACTTATAAGAAATCCCCAGAATAGAAATAGCAGTTGCATATCATAAAGAAAGGGCTGCTTTTTATTTTACATGCCCCAGGAGCTCACATAATATAGATTTAAAATTTTTCAACCTCTGCAATAAGGACATAATTTGAGTGTAAGAAATTTTAACTGTAGAAATACTTTATATTTGATTTGGAGCCAATTCAAGAATGTGTAATCATTTTTATTGTTGTCAAACCTGGATACAATGAGATTATGTATTATTGTTGTGGTGGTGCTGTAGGATCAGCACCGGACTGTGAACCTCAAGGTCTGTGGTTCAAACCCAGCAGCTGCTCCTCAGAAATTCTGTACAGGGTTGCTATGGGTCAGAATTGACTCTACTTCTCGAAACAACAATTATTGTTGTTAAGTGCTGTCAAGTCAGTTCTGAGTCACAGTGACCCTGGATAAGTTTTCCAAGGCTTATTTATTTATTTATTTATTTATTTATTTATATCTTTGTGGGAACAGAAAGCCTTATTTTTCTCCCAAGGAGAAGGTAGTGGACTAGAACAGCTATCCTTGTGGTTCACTGTCCAATGCTTATCTTATGGAGCCACCAATTTCCCCTTTGTATTATCATGAGCCTGGATAAATACATATATTATTTGCAGTAATATCCTGTTTATGTCTTTCAAATCTTAGCATTTATTTATGAAAAAATACGAAAATGATTGTGGAGCCTGATTTTTACTCCATCTTTATTTTCCTCCACTGGATTGGTGTAATAATAAATTCAATCAACATTTTTAAGTGGTCTTGCATGTGTACATATAAGAATCTGCTCAAAGTTATTATGTAGAGTCCAGGAAAAAGAATGCAGTCCTTGTGTGATGATGTAAAATAAGCATTGGACTGCTAACAGAAAAGTCAGTGGTGCAAACCACGAGCTGTTCCTCAGAAAGTCTGTTCAGTGTTGTTATGAGTGGGAACCGACTCACCAGCACTTAACCACAACAGGAAAAGCTTAAGTGAAAGTATTAGAATTTATTCATTTTTTAATTCTTTTGGAACTCAAGTGAGCCCATTGATTATTATGTTTGTTAATGAGGGCCACAGACTATGGACATAAATTCTTTTCTAATCCTTCCACTATTAAAACCTGAGGAACTCAGTTCTACTGCTTCTTTATGCCCTTTTCTGCCCTCTAGTGGAGGTGCTGGAGTCCTGGTGTGGTGCTGCAGGAGAATGCGCTGGACTGTAAGATCAGTTAGTACCACAAGGCCGTGGTTCAAACCCATCAGCCACTCCTCGAAAACCTTATACAGGGTTGCTAAGGATCGGAACTGACTCGTCTGCATTTCACATCAACAAGTGGAGGTGCTACTATGACAGGCAACAAGGAGACAAGCATTTGAATCTTTGCATTAATTATACTAAGATGCCATGCGGTTTTGGATGTCAATACATAAGTCTAGCTCAGGAGACTGAAGATGGATGATCCTCAAGGAGAAAGAATTACAGAGATTACTCTACGCAGTCTTAGCATAATGGCTTACTTAGGACCTAAAGCAATTATATCATATTATATGATATCCAATTTTTAGAGTCCTTTGGTGACAAGAAGGGTTAACAAATTCACCTGCTACCCAAAAGGTTGTTGATTTCTTACAGGCACCCAATTGTGCCTGTAAGAAACACCTGGAAATCTACTTCAAAAAAATAAAACCACTGGAAATCTTATGGAACACAATTCCACTTACACTTTAAGAGCTAGAATTGACATAGCAGCAACAGGTCTTTGTTTTTATCTTGTAGTATACAAATCCTGGTGTGGTGCTCTGGGTTAATGCACTGGACTGCTAGGTTGATTTGAACCACAAAGCTGGTGGTTCAAGCTCACCATTTGCTCCTTGGAAACCCTATACTGGGTAACTATGAGTTGGAACTGACTTGTTGGCACTTAAAAATAACAAACATACGTAATTTTATTTCTTCTTCCAATATTTACTATCTGGAGAGATATACTATCTTTTCTTGCCTGATTCAACCTATGGCTCATTTTTACTAATTATACATATATTTTAAAGTGAAGGCAGAATACTTTATTCAACTCTGTCATATACTTGCTGAAGGGATCACATTTATCTCCTTGGATATCACATGTAGTAGGTTTGAGAAGTAAAGTACACAGATAGGAGGAAGGGAATTTGAAGACTCCTTCAGAATTGTGTGGTAAATATGAACTTAACTGCATGAAGAACAAGTTTCAATGCAAGGTTTACAGGTTTCATGCCTACTTAGCATTTTACCAGATGAGTGAAACTGTGCTAAGCTTTCTCATACATAACTTGTTTCATTTTCGCTGTAATTTCTTGCCTTTAGATTGAAAAAAGTTTTCTCTCTCTCTCTCTTTTTTTTTTTTTTTTTTTTTTTGGATGAAGGGGAAAAAAAAAAAAATGAACTATGTGACACCCAGAGTTTTCATGTCTAAGTTTACCTGAATTTTATATATATACTAATTTTAATAATTATTTTTCATTAATATTATACTTTAGGCTGTATAATGAAGACAGAGTCATCCTCTAATGCCTTCCATGCAGAGAAGGGGGATACATTATAAACTTTATATAATTTGAGTAACATTATAAGCATGACCCTGCTGTGGCACTGTAGGATAAGCACTGGACAGGTAACCACAGGTTGGCAGTTTAAACGGTTGCTCTTGGAAACCCTCTACAGGGTTGTTATGAGTTGGAACTAGATCGATGGTACACAAAAACAACAACTAATAAGCATGACACATGACTTCAAATTGAAAAAAAAAAAAAAAAAGTTAAATCAAGGGAGGTAAGGGGAGTACAAATGCAGAATAGCAGAGGACCAATTGGAGTTAGAAAATAGCTTAGAGGTAAAATCCTACTTCAGGTCAAATATGGTTAGGTCTTTGTCTGTGATGCCCACAGTTCAGTTCTTTTGTTTACTCTTTGGTTGCCAGTGTTGATTTGCATTCATAGTCCCTCTCCAACCAAAACTGGAGGTTTTGTTCTCTACTTTCCTTCTCACAGCTCATAGTTGATGTGAGACTGGAAGTAAAATAGAGATAAATTATTTTGTTACAATAGATAACGACTGTATATATGAGGATTAAATTTCCTTTTTCTTATTACCAGTTATACCTGGTATCCATGTGCATTGCAGTGAGTTATTTCATGTGACTCCTCTACCTGTAGTGTTGATAACTCCCACCAAACAACTTATTTTCCTGGTGGGTCTGGGTCAGAGAAGGTGGGAGAAGATACTAATAGGATGATGTGATTCAGTTGTGAATGATTGTTAACAGGGCTAATTGTGATTGTAGGAACTTGGAATTGTAATGTGGGTATAAAGTGAGCCATCTCAGAAACAGAAATGGGAGATTTTATTACCAATAAGAAAGAAGAGCCAGGAATAGAGTTTATCCTTTGTGCTTTGAGATTCCTGTAAATTGAACCTCCTTGATCCAAGAGACAGAGCTCTGACACCAGAGGTGTGGTAGAGAAGGTGCAGCAGCAGAACCAAGCGAGAGATCATGAGAAAAGAAGTGAGCAAGTAAAGCTGAATGCTTGTGGGCAGGAGGCACACTTGTTGAGAGGAGTGCCTATAATCACTTAAGTTTGCTGGCCCAAAGTGCTAGAGCTGATAGGCTTTGAGATGATTTTAAGTTTGATTCTTCTTCCCCTTTGTGAAGTCAGAGGAGGTCGGGTGTCATCCCTACAATATGATACTTTGAAATTGTACCACAGAAAACACATTTATTCTTTTAAGCAACTAGGAAAACTGAGCAGGGTTGCATGGCTATAGAGTGTGAGATGTGATCCCTAGGTATAAAGGAGTGACTTTGTGCCAGAGTAACTGAACAGATGTCTGGAGCATCATAAGGAGGCTGTGAAGGCACAGCACCTGTAATGGGGCCAGTTGTGAATTTAGTTGTATGATTTCAAGCTAATCTTCTAATATCTCTGGTCTCAGACTCATTCATCATTTATAGAAAAGAAATAATTCTGACCCCTCAAGATTGCTGGGAGGCTATATTAGAAATGGAATGGTTTCACTGTATGATATATGAACACAGGCTTTGCTAGAATTAGAAAAGAGAAAGATAAAGGTAATATTGAATCATCACTTAGCGAGTAAGAGTTCAGATTAGTAAAACACGAACCTGCACAGCAAAGGTGTTACCATTTTTCCATTGTAAGTGGACATACCCAGTGGATGTCATGTTTGTGTGTACCAAATGGTGGTGGTGGTATGTGCCATGGAGTTGGTGCCAACCCTTAGCAACCCTGTACAGGGTTTCTGAGGCTGTGAATCTTTACAGGAGCAGAAAGCCTCATCTTTCTCCCTCGGAACAGCTGGTAGTTTCGAACTACTGATCTAGAGGTTTGCAGCCCGATTAGTAACTACTATGCTACCAGAATTGAGGAGGTCCAAGAGCTGAACAGAAAATTTCAAAGATCAGCTTGAGAAGATAAAGCCAAATATGCAAAGATTTGGAATTAGAAAACCAAAAAGGAAGAACACGGTCAGCATTTCTCAAGCTGGGGAACTGAAGAAAAAATTCAAGCCTTGACTTTCATTATTGAATATTTCTGGGCAAATTATTGAATGATGCAGAATGCATCAAGAGAAGATGGAAGGAATACACAGAGTCATTGTACCAAAAGGAAATGGTTAATGTTCAA
>NW_006408803.1:1552897-1556386 GCF_000296735.1 Chrysochloris asiatica
GAAAGGTGTGCGACAAGGTTGTGTTCTTTCACCATACTTATTCAACGTGTATGCTGAGCAAATAATACAAGAAGTTGGGTTTTATGAAGAAAAACCTGGTATCAGGAGGGGAGGAAGACTCATTAAGAACCTGCGATATGCAGGTGATACAACCTTGCTTGCTGAAAGTGAAGAGGACTTGAAACATTTACTGATGAAGATCAAAGAACACAGTCTTTGGTATGGATTGCATCTCAATGTTCAAGAAAACAAACATCCTCACCACTGGACCAATAAACAACATTCTTATCAATGGAGAAAAGATTGAAGTTGTCAAGGACTTCCTTCTTCTTGGATCAACTATCAACAGTCACGGAAGCAGCAGTCAAGAGATCAGACAATGTATTGCATTGAGCAAATCTGCTGCACAGGAACTTTTTAAAGTTTTGAAGAGCAAAGATGTCAGCTTGAGGACTAAAGTTTGCCTGACCCAAACCATGGTATTTTCAATAACTTCATATGGATGCGAAAGCTGGACAGTGAATAAGGAAGGTGGTAGAAGAATTGATGCCTTTGAATTGTGGTGTTGAAGGAGAATACTAAAAGTGCCATGGACTGCCAAAAGAACCAATAGATTTGTTTAGGAAGTAGTGCAGCCAGAGTGCTCATTGGAGGCCAAGATGGCTAAACTTCATCTCTCATACTTTAGACATATTGCCAGGAGGGAACAGTCACTGGAGAAGGATATCATGCTTGGTAAGATGGAGGGTCGGAGAAAAAGAGGAAGACCCCCAATGAGATGGACCAGCCAGATGGATCAGTAGTGAGGTTGGCCCAGGATCAGACAATGTTTCATTCTGCTGTGCATGGGGTCGCTATGAGTCAGTTCTGACTCGATGACACCTGAAAACAACAACAACAATGCTACCAGAGCTCCTTGTGTCTACCAAATAGCAGTTATTTGTAGTAAATATAAGTGCTTCTACTATACTAAGATTTATATTAGATTTTAAAAATATAGACTTCAAAAATATAAAATATGGTGGAGATTGATAGTTGCCTACTCCATCTACTCCATTATTGATTCTCCTCTTTCACCATACTACTGAACCTGGGTACATTGCTACCTAGTAAAAAAATGAACCAACTAACCAAAACAAAACAAAAAAACACCAAAAAACTCAACAAAGCAACCAACCTATCAGCCAACCAACCAACCAACCTGAATTTTCCCCTTCCCTTTACAACTAGTTATGACCATATGACTAAGTTTTGGCAAATATATACGTGGAAAAAAGTGTTGAACATATGAAAAGATTGTTAAAGGAAACCAATTCAGTCGAGAGAAGTGCTTCCCCCCCCTTTACACTTGTTCTTTCTTTGGCTATCAGTGTGAATATAAAGATTGGAACTCTGTCATGAACTCCATGGACTATGAGGTGACTTTAAAATTGGAAGACATGTTTTAGGATGAAGAGGTAGAAGAGCCTGGATTCTTGATGGTATCACGGCTTCCCTGATTCAGTCCTAGTTAGCCTATTTCTAGACTTTTTTTTTTTTTTAATGAAATAAATAAAACAAAGAGATTTAAGGTGGTATGTTTGATCTGTATTATCTAACTAATCTTAAATTGTGTCCCATAATATTGACATTATCTTCAATTAAACTAAACAAAACTTTTTATTGTTATTGAAAGTACTCCGTTTATAGTCCACCATTCCTCTGGTAGTATGGTGGTTATAAGTCAGATTGCTAACCTCAAGGTCAGCAGTTCAAAACTACCAGCTGTTCCCTGGGAGAAAGATGAGGCTTTCTGCTCCTGTAAAGAATCACAGTCTCAGAAACCCTATGCAGCATTGCTATGAATCAGAACTGACTCCATGCATGTAACTACCACTATCACCACTCCTCTGTTAATTTGTCATACTGTGGTGGCTTATGTGTTGCTGTGATATTGGACATTTTGTCACTGGTATTTTAAATACCAGCAGGGCCATCCATGGTGAACAGGTATCAGCTGAGCTTGTAGACTAAGCCAGGCCAGGAAGAAGGAAAGCCTGAATATGTAGTCACTGAAAATCTATGACTACTAGTGGAACACTATTAGATAGCAGCAGAATAATGAATATTGGAACATGATGAGCAGCACCACAATATTGTCAGATATAGTGCCAGACGATGATCCCCTCAGGTTGGAAGGTATTCAAATACAACTGAGGAAGAGATACTTCCTCAAAGTAGAGTTGACCATGATGACACTAATGGAGTAAAACTTTCATAACCTTCATTTGCTATTGGGGCACAACTAAAATGAAGAGAAACAGCTGTAAACATCCATTAATAATCAAAACATGGAATGTATGAGTATGAATCTAGGAATATTGGAAGTTGTCAAAAATGAAATGTAACACATAAGCATTGATATCCTGAGCTGAAATGGACCGATATTGGCTATATTTAGAATCTGACAGTCACATGGTTTACTATGTTGGGAATGACAAATTGAAGAGAAAGGGTGTCACATTCATCATCAAAAAGAATATTTCAAGGTTTGTCTTGAAGTACAACACTGCCTGTGATCAGATAATAACCATACCCTTAAATGGAACACCAGTTAATATAACTGTTACATTCTCCCTCATTCTCCTCTCCAGAAGTCTCAAGAATCAGACTCAACTGGTCATTGCTTCTTAATCACACATGCGTAAAAAGTGTTTGCCCATAAAACATTTCTTGTAAAGTGAAAGTACACTTCAGAGAAATGGGTCTGTCTCTGTGAATGTAGAAGACCCTGATGAATCGGGAGTAAGGTTTAACATTCCTTGCCTAGTGAGGCTGCTCCACTCACTCTGAGAGGTTCTAGTGGATTTCACCAGCCTTTTTCTACATGAACATTGCAAGCTGAATCTGGGGTTTCTTTCTTTCTTTCTTTCATTTTTTAAAATTATATACAAGGGCATATGCAAATGATAATGATATTACAATAAGCCACTATGGGTCAAAATATTATTTTAAGGATTAATATCCTTGTTCTGTGCAGGCATTTCCACTTCATAAACTGCAAGACATATCTGAGAATTCTGTGGCTGGATCATGAGCATTGATTAATCTATCCTGTTTCCACATTTCCTTTAGTTTGGGCTAGGGCAAGAGAAGCTCAGGATACACCTATTCTATCACTGTCACAACTATTATTCAAATTTATGCCAAACCACTAAAGCCAGTGATGATAAAATTGAAGAATTCTACCAAATTCTTCAGTCTGAAATTAATTAAACATGCAATCAAGATATATTGATAATTACTGGAAATTGGAAAGCAAAGGTTGGAAACAAAGAGGAAGGATCAGTCACTGGAAAATATGGCTTTGTAACACAAATGATGCTGGAAATTGTATGATAGAATTTTTCAAGATCAATGACTTCTTCATTACAAATATGCTTTTTTTTTTTAAATTTAAGGTTTTTATTGTAGATTGAGTGAAAGTTTACAGGGCACATCATCAGTTTC
>NW_006408803.1:1559256-1575440 GCF_000296735.1 Chrysochloris asiatica
TCTGCCACAAATTCCCCCAGCTGTGAGCCTTCCAACCTTCTAAGTATTCCTTTATATGTGGTTCAGAGTTCTGGGACCATCCCCTGAGCCTGCTTGGTTGGGTATTCTGTGTTGTTGTTGGCGGAGCTCTCTGCTATACATCCACCCGATCCGCCATCTTGTTTGTTCCTCACAAATATGCTTTTTAAACAACATAAAAGATGATTATACACATGGACCTCACCACATGGACTACACAGAAAAAAGTGACTACATCTGTGGAAAGAGAAATTGGAAAAGCTCCATGACATCAACCAAAACAAGGCCAGGGGCAGACTGTGTACCAGATAATCAATTGTTCACATACAAGTTCAAGTTGAAGCTGAAGAAAATTTAAACAAACCCATGAGAGTCCAAATATGACCTTGAACATATCCCACCTGAATTTAGAGATAATCTCAAGAACAGATTTGATGAATTAGACACTAATGATCAAAGACCAGATTTGTGGGATGACATGAAGGGCATCATACCAGAAGAAAGCAAAAGGTTATTAAGATGATAAGAAATAAGGTAATGACCAAAATGGATGTCAGAAGAGACTCTGAAACTCACTGTCCAGCATAAAGTTTCTAAATCAAATGAAAGAAATGAGGAGGTAAAAGAGCTGAATAGAAAACTTGAAAGAACAGCCCAAGAAGACAAAGTCAAATATTAAAATGAAATGTGCAAAGACTTGGAATTAGAGACCCAAAAGAGAGAATACAGTCAGCATTTATCAAGCTGCAGGAGCTTATGTAAAAAAATTTAGCCTCAACTTGAAATATTAAAGGATTCTATGGTCAAAATGGATTCTCGGTGTGTCACTGTAGGATAAGCATTGGACCGTGAACCATAAGGTCAGTGGCTCAAACCCATCAACTACGTCTTGGAAACCCTATACAGGGTTGCTATGAGTCGAAATTGACTCAATGGCACTTAATAACAGCATGAGCAAAATATTGCATGATACAGAAATCATTATAAAAAGATGGAAGGAATACACAGAATCACTGCACCACAAAGAAATGGTCAATGTTCAATCATCTCAAGAGGTAAAATATGATACTGAAGGAGGAAGTTCAAGTGCACAGAAGGCACTAGCAAAGAATAAGACTTTGGGAATTGGTGGAATGCAAATTGAAATCTTTCAACAAACTGATGCAGCACTGGAGGTACTCACTTGTCTATGCTGTGAAACTGACCCAAGAGAATACAGAAATCATCAGGCAATATCATTAATATGGCATGCAATTTTTAAACTGGCTGCACTGTATATTGATGGGAAACATTTAGAGGTTCAACCTGGATTCAGACAAGGATGTGGAATGAGAGATATCATTGCTGATGTCAGGTTGATCTTTTCTGAAAGCAGAGAATACCAGAAATATGTTTACCTGTGCTTTTTTCTGACTATGCATATGCTTTCAATTGTGTGTATCATGACGAGCTATGAATAGCATTGTGGAGAATAAGCATTCTGGAACACTTAATTGTGCTCATGAGGAACCTATACATAGACTAAGAGGCAATTGTCTTATCAGAACAAGTGGACACTGAATGGTTTAAAATTAGGAAAGGTATGTGCCAGAGTTGTATTCTTTCACCATACTTATTCAATTTGCATGCTTACTTAGCATATAATCCAAAAAATGGATTATTGAAGAAGAATCTGGCATCAGGATTGGAGGAGACTAATTAACAACTTGCAATATGCAGATGATACAACCCTGTTTGCTGAAAGCGAAGAGGATTTAAAATACTTGCTGATGAAGACCAAAGGCCACAGCCTTCAATATGAGGATCATTTCAACATAAAGAAAACAAAAATCCTCACAATTGGACCAATAAATAACATCAAGATAAATGGAGAAAGGATTGAAGTTGTTAAAAATTTCATTTTGCTTAGATCAGTCATCAACACTCATGGAAGCAGCAGTCATGAAGTCAAATAACATATTGCATTAGGCAAATCTGCGGCACAAGACCTCTTTAAGGTATTCAAGAGCAAGGTGTCAGTTTGAGGACTATGTGTATCTGACCCAAGCCATGTTATTTTCAATAACCTCATATGCAGTTAACTTTGGACAATGAATAAGGAAGAGCATAGCAGAATTGATGCATTTGAGTTATGGTATTAGCAGAGAATATTAAAAGTGCCATGGACTTCAAAAGAAGAAACAGATCTGTGTTGGAAGACGTACAGATCTGTGTTGGAAGATGTATAGCCAGAGTACTCTTTGGAAGTCGGGATGGCCAGAGTTCGTCTCTCACACTTTTGACATATTATCAAGAGGGACCAGTCCCTGGAAAAGGACATCATGCTTGCTAAAGTGGAGGGTTAGTGAAAAAAAAGAAGACCCCAAACAAGATGGAATTGCACAGTGGCAGCAGCAATGGATTCAAACATAGCAATGATTATGAAGTTGGTCAGTGTTTTACTCTGCTGTGTATATGTTGCACTTAGTTGGCACCTACTTGAGAGTACCTGAAAACAAGAAAAAAAAAACAGCATTACATTAGCATATGAAGATAGATGGTTGTTGCTTTGATTAAGTGTAAGTTCTGATTATCATGAACTATTGAATAAAATCTTGAATTTTATTAATTATATTATGTACTTCATGCTTAAGTTCAAAAAGGATTATTCTGCATAAATATTAATGAATTCTGCAGACAGCTATAGCTTAAACAAAGAACTAAATGTGAAGTTATCTTTTGGTTTTTACAATATCAACTATTTGGTTTCAGTAAAATGATATAATCTAGCACATTTAATCTGAAAATGAAATTGGATTATATAGTTTTTATTTTATTTAACTCACAGATTTATGTTTTTATCAATGTTATTTAATTCCTTTAAATATAAGTTTCTATTTTATGATTAAAAAAAGTGAAGGCTCCACAATTACAATTTTCCTTTGGTAAGGATGAATAAATTACTCAAGTTTTAGAAACAATAGTTTTGACTACATTAAAATTTTTTTTTTACTAAATTAATATAAATTCTTTACCTTGAAGACAATAGGCAGACAGAGTAGGTAGAGAATCCTGCCACAAGAATCTTTACTGGCTTCCGTGGAAATCTATCTCTTCCTATTCCAAATCTGGAGTTACATTTTTCTGATTTACAGAGAAATCTGTATCCTCACCCTCTTCACTAGGCTAAATTAACTTTTGGGTTCTCTGAAAAATGTTTCTTCAATAATGCTAATAAATAATCAAGTAAGTTTCCTTACCTTCATTTATCTTTGTTTCTTTTCCAGCTCTTTCTCGCCTCTTACAAACTTTTATGCTCAATTCCAGAACAAGCTAATTTTTTCCTGATAAGAAACAAGAACAAATTTGCATTAGAACTTCATGGGTTTTTATTACTAAAAATGTTAGCAAGCATTACCATATTTGAAAAGTAGAATTCAGACCCAGCAGTGGGTAAGGGTTTATGTCTTCATAAAGCAAGATATGCAGGCTTGGAGGAAATGAGGCATGACTCTGGGAAAACTTGTTAGTCCTTATAACTTTCTTAGAGGGAATAGCATAAAATCTAGTAGAACAAAAAGTAGCATGGGGGACAATTGGTCCTGTGTTTGAAACTCTACTACCCAATACTTTGTGTTAGTTAACAACCTACTTTCTCTGAATCTCTGATTCTTTGGATGTAAAATGGGAGTACCTTATTTGTAGTGAGGCTCATATGTTACTTATGGTGTCCATGGTTTATGCCATCTGATAAGACACTCAGCTGTTAACTGAAAGCTTGGAAATTCAAGTTCACCCAAAGGCATTGTGGGAGAAAGCCCTGACAACTTACTTTACTAAAAGCAGCCATGGAAAACCATATGAAAAGGGTCCTAATCTTATAAGCATGGAGTCATGCTTATAAGATTTTAAGTCAGAGTCAATTCAGTGATAACTGGGTTTTTTTGTTTTTACATTTTAAATGAGAACCGCAAATACAGTTTCTAGCATATAGTATGTGTTCAATTCATGGCAACTGTGATTACCAGCTTAGATTCTTACTTTCTTATATGGTGATGAAAGATATAAGTAGCTATCAAAAAGTAATAGTGCCAAAGGGATTCAATTTATGTCTTCATCAAGTTCTTGTTCGTGGTTTTGTGCATTTTTCCCTTGTGTATTTTGAGTTAGCCCATGCAAATTACTTCACTGAAATGGCTGTTTATAGGTGTTACTCTGGTTGTTGTTGTTAAGTTGAGTCGAGTCAGTTCTGACTCATAGCAACTGGTGAGCTTGAACAGTTGACCTTGTGGTTCAAACCAACCTTGCAGACCAGCACATTTACCTACAGCATTACACCAGGATTCCTGGAAACAAATGTTACTAATTTATTCCCTATAATATTAAATATGTTTAAAATCCAAACACCAGAGCACCTATGTTGCACATGCAACTGACAGACGTGCACCTGACAACCTGCACAAATTCCCAGATTTTCCTTCAGCCATGTGCAATCAGCATTGACACTCAGACTATACCAATTTGTAGTTTCTAACTAACTACTATTCAAATTTACACACCAACCACTAAAGCCAATTGATGAAATTAGAGAATTCTACCAACTTTTTCAGTCTGAAATCAATCAAATATATAACCAAGATATATTGGTAATTACCGATGATTGGAATGTAAAGGTTGGAAGCAAAAAGAAAAGATGAGTAGTTGGAATATATGGTCTCAGTGATAGAAAAGACACTGGAGATAGCATGATAGAATTTTGCAAGACCAACAACTTCTTCATTGCAAATACCTTTTTTAAACAAAATAAAAGATGACGATACACATGGACTTCAACAGATAGAATATATAGAAATTAAAAGGACTACATCTTTGGAAAGAAAGGTGGAAAAACTCCATATCATCAGCCAAAACAAGGTAGACTATAGAATAGACTATTAATTGTTCATATGCAAAGTCAGCTGAAGTTGAAGAAAATTAAAACAAGTCCACAAGAGCCAAAATATGACCTTGAACACATCCCACCTGAATTTAGAGATCATCTGAAGAATATATTTGATATATTAGACAGTAAAGACCCAAGCCCTGAAGAGTTGTGGGAAGATATCAAGAACATTATAAAGGAAGAAAGCAGAAGGTCATTAAGAAGACAAGAAAGAAGGAAAACACCAAAATGAATGTCATAAGACTCTGAAACTTGCTCTCTAACATGTATAAATGTTATAGCAAAGGAAGTAATGAGGAGGTAAAAGAACTGAAGAGAAAATTTCAAAGGTCCAAGGAGCATTGAAGGCACTAGCAAAGAACAAGGCACTGGGAATTGGTGAAATGCAAATTGAAAATTTTCAACAAACTAATGAAACACTGGAGGCACTCATTCATCTATGCCAAGAAATTTTAAAAACAGCTACCTGGCCACATGATTGTAAGAGATCCATACCTGCACCCATGCCAAAGAGAGGTGACTCAATGGAATGCGGAAATCATTGGACAATAGCATTAATATTCCATGCAAGTAGAATTTTGCTAGAAATAATATAAAAATGACTGTAACCATACATTGACAGAGAACTTCCAGCGGTTCAAGCCAGATTCAGAAGAGAATGTGGAATGAGGGATATCACTACTAACACTATATGGATCTTGGCTAAAAGCAGAGAAAAACAGAAAAAAAATGCTTACCTGTGCTTCATTGACTTTACAAAGACTTTTGAAATTGTGGATAATGGAAAGCTATGGGCAACATTGCAGAGAATGAATATTCTGGAACATTTAATTGTGCTCATGAGGAACCTGTACATAGACCAAGAGGCAGTTGTTTGAATAGAACAAGGGAACACTCAACCTGCAGCCAAGGGTTCAGCCAGAGCTGCCTTTTCTTTGCCAGTGTAGTGAATTAATCACAATGTAACTGGCTGAACTCAGCTCTGGGACAATTGTCAATACAAATAGTACTACTGTCTATCAAGGGTCATATGAGTTCCCTGTTTTTATATGTGGAAACTTCTCTACATGGACAACACTGACTGGTAGTTGTGCCAAGAATATAGCTACACACTGCAGACATCTTGGCTTTCTTCTTGTGAATCTCATGTGGTTTGAGTTCTATCTGAAGCCACACACCAGGATGAAAATTGTTGGGGTTTTTTGTTTGTTTGTTTTTTTGTCCACCAGCAGTATCACAGGGCACAAGAAGAAATATGCATTGACTAACAGTCCCTTCCTTTTAATTTAAACTATTTGCTCCTTCTTTAGGGGAGAAACATAAATAAGAAATAATTAATCTTCATTATACATTGAGGGGATCAGAACTGATATTTGAAAATACCGTAAGCTGAACTTATAGGAGTATCAACAATTTAATGCTGAAAACATATAGTAATAAAAATGATGTTAACATTGATAAAAATTGCATTATTACTATCATAGAAATGGGGCAGGGATAAGAATTAAACAGTAGTCTAAAGACTTAATGGTCTCAGAGCAGAATCTATATGACTTGGCACCTATGTTTCTAGAATAATTTGTAAGCAGATATAAAGCCAACTGAACACATGTGAACAAGAATAGTCAGCAAGGAGGAAATGTTATTTTATCAGTGAACATCACATCTAACTAGAGAAGGGGAAAGAACTATTCCATCTGTTCCATGGTCTAGGCCATCCAGTTTGGAACACAAGAGATTGTTGATGCAGAAGTTGGGGGTGAAAAAGGTCTAGCATTTGGACTGTAGTAAAGTCAAGTAAATAAGCATTTTCTAATATATAAATCTGTTTTACTAGCCCATCCTCCCTGAGGAAGGAAACATTATAAATCAAATCTGCATGCTGTGCGACTTGCCAGTTATTGATTAATATACTCCTTGGCAAGTAGGCAGAATGGCTAATTGTTTAGTTTCTTTTTGCATGTTTAAGTATGAAGACAGCCCCCTTTAATGAATAGTCCATGAATTTGCAGATAAAGAGTGAAGAGGGGGATCAGGTTGTATCAAGAGCAGAGATCTTAGTTTATTTCCTCCTATATGGTATTTTGGAATCCTGATGTGGTGCTGTGGGTTAATGTGCTGTACTGCAAAGTTGATTTGAACTGCAAGGTCGGCAGTCCAAGCTCATCAGCTGCCCCTTGGAAACTCTATGCAAGGTCGCAATAAATTCAACAGCACTTAACAACAACAACAATATAGCATTTTAACACGGTCTTCCTTATTTAAAATGAAGTGACATACATTAAACTTTTTATCTGTCAATTTGTCATAGTGTGGTGGCTTGTGTGTTGCTATGATTCTGGAAGCTCTGCCACTGGTATTTTAAATACCAGCAGGGTCACCCATGGTGGACAGGTTTCAATAGAGCTTCTAGACTAAGAAAAACTATGAAGAAAAAGAGACGGATTGTCACTGAAAACCATATGAATAGCAGGAGAACATTGTCTAATATGTGTCAGAAGATGAGTCCCTCAGCTTGAAAGGCACTTGAAATATGACTAGAGAAGAGCTTCCTCCTCAAAGTAGAGTTGATCTTAATGATGCAGATGGAGTTAAGCTTTTGGGACCTTCATTTGCTGATGTGGTACAACTCAAAACATGAAATACCTGGGAACATCCATTAGTAATTAGTATGTGGAATGCATGAAGTATGAATTTAGGAAAATTGGAAGATGTCTAAAATGAAATGGAACATATTAATATTGATATCTAAGGCATTAGTGAGCTGAAATGGACTGGCATTAGCTATTTTGTATCAGTCATATGGTTTATTATGCAAGGAATGACAAACTTAAGAAGAATGACACCACATCTGCCATCAAAAAGAACATTTCAAAATCTATCTTGAAGTACAGTGCTGTTAGTGAAAGGGTAATACCTATATGCCTACAAAGAGGAAGACCAGTTAATGCTACTATTCTTCAGGTTTATGCACCAACCACTAAATTCAGTGATGATGAAACTGAAGAAGTCTACCAACTTCTTTAGTCTGAAACTGATCAAACATGCAATCAGTGTGCATTAATAATTACTAATGATTAGAATATGAAAGTTGGAAACAAAAAGGAAGGCTAGGTAGTTTGAAAATATGGCCCTGGTTACAGAAATTATGCTGGAGATTGCATGATAGAATGTTGCAAGACCAATGACTTCTTCATTGCAAATACTTTTTTTGCAAAAACATAAAATGCAATGTACTATGTACTTGAATAATACCAGACTGAATACACAGGAATCAAATTGACTACATATGTGAAACAACATGATAGAGAAGCTCAATATCATCAGTCCAAATAAAGTCATGGGCAGACTGTGGAACAGACCATCAATTGCTCATATGCAAGTTCAGGCTGAAGCTGAAGAAAATTAAAACAATTTCTTAAGAGTCAAAATATGACCTTGAGAATATCTCACCTGAATTTAGAGATCCTCTCAAGAACAGATTTGATTCATAAAACACATGACCAAAGACCAGAAGAGTTGTGGGTTGACTAACTAAAAAGTCATTGAAAAGAAAGGAAAGAAAGAAAACACCAAAGTGGATGTCACAAGAGACTCTCACAGTTGCTTTTGAGTTTAGAGTGGCTAAAGCATTTAAAGAGTTTGTTGTTGATGTTAAGTGCCGTTGAGTCAGTTTTGACCCATAGCGACCCTGTACAGGGTTTCCAAGGGTGTAAATCTTTACGGGAGTAGAAAGCCTCATCTTTCTCCCACGGAGCGGCTGGCAGTTTCGAACCGCTGACCTTAAGGTTCACGGCCCGATTCGTAACCACTACGCTACCAGAGCTCCTACTTTAAAGAGTTTAGAGTGGAACAAATGATGATATACAAGTGTGGAAAATAAAATTTCAAAGTGCAGCTTGAGAAGACAGAGTGTTGTGTGAAATGTGGAATTAGAAAACCAAAAGGGAAGAACACTCAGCATTTTTCAAGCTGAAAGAACTGAAGAAAAAATTCAAGCTTTGGATTACAATACTGAGGGATTCTTTGGGTAGGGATTCCTGGTGTGGCACTGTAGGATCAGCACTGGCCTGCGAACCACAAGCTGATCCTCAGAAATCCTATACAGGGTTGCTATGGGCCAGAACCAACTTGATGTCATTTAACAACAATAGCAACAATGGGTATGGCACTATAGGAAAATCACTGGACTGCTAACCTCACAGTTAGTGGTTCAACATATATAGGGTTGTTATGAGTCAGAACTGATTTGATGGCACTTAAAAACATGGGCAAAATATTGAATGATGCTGGGAACATTAAGAGAAGATGGAAGGAATACACAGAGTAACTGTAACAAAAAGAAATGTTCAGCCATTTAAAGAGGTAGCATATGATCAAAAATCGATGCTATTGACAGGAGAAGTCCAAGATACACTGAAGGCATTGGTGAAAAATAGGGCTTTAGGAATTGATGGAATACAAATGAAAATGTTTCAGTGAATTGATGGAACTGGAAGCACTCACTCATCTATGCCAAGAAACTAGGAAGACAGTTACCTGACCAAGCAATTAAAAGAGATTCATATTTGTGCCATTCCAAAGAAAGGGGACACTATGTATTTTTATAGTAACTGTCAGACACAATGCATATTTTAAAATTAACTGTAAAAATGTTTTCCAAAATCATTGTGCCATTTTTGCACCTTTGCTGTGTATGTAGGTTTCAGTCCATCCATATTGTCATTGACATTTAGCATAGTTAATC
The DNA here is from genome assembly GCF_000296735.1 of Chrysochloris asiatica. Classification (NCBI taxonomy): domain Eukaryota; kingdom Metazoa; phylum Chordata; class Mammalia; order Afrosoricida; family Chrysochloridae; genus Chrysochloris; species Chrysochloris asiatica. The sequence goes on from NW_006408803.1 coordinate 1,568,943, forward strand.
TTTTTATTTCACTCATTTCCTTAAGTATGCAAACTCAAGTCCACTGCACTTAAATTGATTTCCACTCATAGCAACTCTATAGGACAGATTATTACTGCCCTATAGTGTTTCCCAGTCTTCATAAGTATGTTGTTAAGTATCGTTGTGTTGGTTCAGACTCACAACACATCGGTTTTCCAAGGAGTAGTTAGTGGGCTTGAACTGCCAACCTTGTAGCTAATAGCCCAGTGCTTACCCTACAGCACTACAGGAGGACTCCACATAAGTGCATGGTGGTATTTTAATTGTAATTCTAATTTGCATTTCCTTAATGGTTAATCTTATGGCTTGAATTGTATTCCCATGAAACATATATTAAAATTCTGGTTTCTATACCTGTAAATGGAGTCCTGATGTGGCATTATTGGCTAATATGTTGGACTGAAAGGTTGGTTTGAACCTCAACATTGGTGGTTCAAACTCACCAGCCATTCCTTGTAAACACTAAACAGGGTCTCTATGGGTCAGAACCGACTCAATGGCATTTAACAGCAACAACATACTTGTAAATGCAGTCCAGATGTGGTACTGCAGGGTAATGCACTGGACTGCAAAATTGGTTTGAACCACAAGTTTGCCAGTTAATACTCACCAGCATCTTCTTAGAAACCCTATGTAGGGTCACTATGAGCTGGAATTGAGTCAATGGCACTTAACAACACTAACAATATCTGTAAATAGGAGCACAGTGGATCTGTAGGATACACACTGGACTGTGAACAAGGCCTGTAGTTCAAGTCTACCAGTTGCTCTGAGAATGAAAGATGAAGCTTTCTGCTCCTGCAAACATTAACAAGATCAGAAAAACCTATAAAGAGTCACTTTGAGTCTGAAACGACTGGACAGCTCTTATCAACATACCTGTAAATATGATACTATTCAAAAATAGTTTTCTTTTTATGTTAATTTCTTGCTGCTAAGTTCCTTGGTGTCGATTTTGACTCATAGAGATCCTGTATAGTGTTTCTGAGGAGTAGCTGGTGGATATGAGCTGCTGACCTTGTGGTTCACAGTCCAATGTTGATCCTACAGCACTATATCTTATTAAGCGTGATTTACAAAAAAGCAGAACAGACACAGAAATACACACAGGGAGAAGAGGAAGACGGACGATAGAGACAGGTATACCTACAAAGATTGCTGGCGCTTATTAGAACCTGAAACAGAGAAAGAAGAAACTCCCCATCATACCATGTTCAAGGTTCATAAGTCTAGACTCTTGAACTCTGAACAATAAATGCCCATTCTTTGAAGCCAGTCATTTGTGGCATTGTGTTACTGCAGACACTGTAGGATAAGCACTGGACTGCTAATCACAAGATTGTCAGTTCAAGCCCACTAGCCATTCCTTGGAATCCTTATACAGAGTCAGTATGAGACAGAACTAACTCAACAGCACTTAAAAACAACAAAATAGTAACTAACATAGTTAATGATGTTGAACGTCTTTTCATCTAATTATGTAATCTACATGTTTTCTTGGAGGAAGAACTCCTTGAATTTTTTATCAATTTTTTTTCTTTTTATTCTTATTATTGGGTTTCAAGTTTCCTTAAGCAGTCTTTAAACCAGTCTGTTGTCAAATACATGGTTTGCAAATATTTTTCCATGTCCGTGACTCATTTTATCATTCCATTAATAATGGGTTTCTAAGTTCAATTTTTCTTTTCTGAATCTTGTTTTTGGTGCAATATCTAAGAAATCATTGTCTACTCCAAGGTAACAAAGTTTTTCTCCTATTTCCCTTTCTCTTCATTCCTTGGTGCCAAGAGTAGAAGTGGCTGTGCTGGTTTCTAGATGACAAGAGAGTCACATTTTGTGCATTGAACAGCTCTGTAAAATCTGGCCACTTGCCATTTGGATTTGAAACATTAGAAAAAAGACAGGAGCAAGAACCTTGAAAACTTTCTGTTAGATCTCACATTCTAACTAAGAAAAAAAGCCACTAATTGCTTTTGGAGAGCATGTCAAGAAGGTTTCATATGTACTTACAGTAAGTTTTTCCAAGAAAAAGCAATAGCAGTTTTATATTTTGAAATGTTAACCAGTGGCATTTATTATTTAGTAAAACTGGGGAATGGGAAGAACTTTCTTGGCATTTTAAAGTGTAATTAAAACATTCTTTCTTTTACTTTGTGCTACTCCCCTAAAATGGATTGTATATTTCTGGAATATGGTCTTAGGTACTATTTCAAAATAAACAATCAGTGTAGATATTGAATAAACAGTTCTTAAAATTTAAGTGACTTAAATTTTAAGTGACAATAAAGCAAAAACTACAATGCTCATTGGCCATAATTTTCTAAAACTATGTCCCTTGTATTATAATTGTTATTATAAGCTTTATTTGCTGAAATTGCTTTAATTCAAGGTAGATTCATTATGATTTTTTTTAAGCATCCTAGTATTTCTAGTTACAAAATAAAGAAATGAAATTCATTTCTTAAACCACACATTTTAAAGCAAACTTCATTCCTGCAGGAAGAAATTTATTTAAAAAACATTTTAATTTTATTTTCATAGAGCAGAGACCTGAAAAGAGTTGCTTAATTAATACTGTGCAATCCATTTACTAGATATCTATATTGATGTTATGACTGATATTGATTATAACTTTTGACATACTCACTTTTTCAGAGGATGTAAATATTCAGCATTGGGGGCTTTAGATTTAAAACTGTGTAATGCAATGAAGAGGTGTCTACTGCTAAAGATATTTAAAATTGTTTCCAGTGCAGTCAGAGGAGTTGTTCTGCATTGACAATACAGAAGCTAGCTGGAGGTATTGGATATGCTCATAAAAGAGGGAGAAAAGAGATTTTTTGGTGGGGCCATGGGCTACCACTATAGCAACTGCTAACAATTTAAACAAGGATTTCTTTATTTTATTTTATTTAAAAAACCTAAACTGTGCTACTGGGTTCATTTCCTTGAGGCAGACAAAAAGTCATAGCTAGGCTCATATATTTTCAGCAGCTGGCATGTTAATGAGACCATTTCCATGGAAATGAATGAAATACTGTAACCATATCAAGTTGGACTTCCAACTGATTTCTGAAGCATTTATTGAACTTTAAAAAGTGCTTCCAGAATCAATTAAAAATAATTTTTAGATTCAGCATACATTATCCCATAAAGAGTCTACACATTTTCTTATTTTAACTTAGCTCCTTATTGTGTTCAATTTATTTAAAGTGTTTGTGTTTAACAGTTACTCAATAAAATAAATGAAATCTGATATACGTTATGTCTAATTCATAAATCTTTTCAAATGTTAACTTTTTCATCTTGGGGATGAAATATGACCAAAATAACTATTGATCAAAAAGTCATTCATTAGTGTAGACTTGTTGTTGGTAAGTTCTGTTGAGTCTGTTGTGACTCATAATTACCCTGTGTAGGATTTCCAAGGAGCAGCTGGTGGGTTTGAATGCTGATCTTGAGGTTCCCAGTCCAATGCTCATCCTACAGTGCCACACCAGGACTCTGTAGTCTGCAGTAATCAGGGAGAATAACTTGTTTGGCACAACTGTAAAGTGGGTACAAAATACAACAGTGGAAATAAATGGAACTCTTCTTCTGTTTTTAAATCTAAAGTAATATTAATGTTGTTGTTAAGTGCCATGGAGTCAGTTCCGACTCATAACGACCCGGTACAGTGATTTCAAGGAGTGACTGGTGGATTTGAACTGCCAACCTTGTGGCTAGTAGTACAGAGCTTATCCTATAACACCACACCAGGACTCCAGTATTACTATTAAGGGGAATTATAGTTTTGTAGTAAAATATTGAGATTGTTAAAGTACTTTCTGATTCTGGTTATAATAGCTAATGTATTTTTTTTTTTTCCAAGTTGCTTTTTCATAGATGATTTTATTGGGCTCTCACAACTGATCTAACTTACCACTTTAGAGAATCAGAAAGTTGAGAAAATTTAAGAGTTCTAATCAAGCTAACATTTCAAGGTAACAGAGAAACTAAGATAGGAGCACTTTCTTTGTCTAGCAGTAGGGCTGCTCCCCATGCCCTTTTAAACATCTGTTTCTGTTTGTGGCATAATCCAGGTTATCCACTTAGGCATTTGGTAATGTTAATCAATAGTTAAGAGTAAAAAATGAATTCCAATAAACTTGGTAGCAAAAGAATAGTAATATTGAAGACCCCCATGTGCTGTACACATCCAGAATCATATGTGCTGAAGATAAACATATTTGTATTCTCAGATTTCTATTTAAAACTTTTGATATTACACTGATAGTGAGTCTACCACTGAAACTTCTTTCAAGTGATTTTCTAGAGTTTCTCCACTGAGAGGACCTACCTGTGACTCTTTACTGAAGGATGGACATATTCCAGTTAGCTTTTGAACCAAAGTGTGACTTTTAATCCTGGGTCTTTTTTGCAAAAGGTGCAACTAATGTCTTGATTTAAAATTAAAGCCAAATGACTCTGATGTGGAGAGTGAAGAAACAGAAGCTGAGAGGGAATCTAAATATACTTGTACATGCTTGACTGATGCATACTGAAACAGGAAGAACATTTTTACTAAACTGGATTGTGTCATATGAATGATGTGAGGTTCTTCAGAAAACCAAGAGGTCACAGAAAGATGTTCATTACTTCTTTAGAAAAACCAGTTGCCATTGAGTTTATTCCAGCTCATGATAACTGCTCCATAGGGTTTTCAATGACTATGATCTTTTGGAAGTAGATTGCCAGACCTTTCTTCCAAGGCTTCTCTTGGTGGATTCACTTTGCTGACCTTTTGGTCAGTAGCCAAGTTTTTGATTTGAGATTTTTCATTAAAAAATATACTTAATCCTTTCTTTCTTGGTTTGAAAAGTACAACACGTAAGATATTAATGTAATCTAAATATTTCACCACCTATGATATCACTTCTTTTAGCACAAAATGCCTTTCTGATCTTTCAATCTATGTTTCAGATGATCAAAAAATTTGCCCTAAGTTTAGCCTGTAGCACACTTTAGTCAATGACTGAGTTATTAGGGTAGTTTATAATGAAACACTGATTTTCTTGATTGAAAGCAAGGCAGTTCAATGGCCATTTAATTTTTTTCTACTATGTTATCATTTTTTAGAGAAAAAGTGTACTCTGACACCAGAAATCCAGTGAATCTCACTCTTGGTTCAAAGCTCTATTGGATATGTATTATTGTTTTAGACTCTCATTCTAATTCTCCCTTCTTTGGTAGCAACACTCTGATATCATTTAGAGGAATTACCTTCTTGTCATGTGCATGGTAAGGATGAGGTTGTAAATCAATATGCCTTCTTATTACTAAATGATGATCATGTGACTTATGCCAGGCCAATCCAAGGACTTTGGGTCCAGGAAGGAGCGACACAAGAATGAAAAATAAACTTTCTGTGTATTTGTTCCAGTGGTAACAACCCAGCAGCAATGTCAGTAATTACTGCTACCAGACTCCAGAGTTCACCTGTTTTCTTTTTACAAGCCTGTTTTCTCAATCTTTTTGTCAACTCTGTGACCTACCCCAAACCCTTCTAAAAACTCTCATTTCTGCTTAAAGGACCATGTTGGAGGAGCTTCTAAGTAAACCTTGGAGATATCAGGCAGGGAAAGATTTCTGAAAGAGGTAATATGCAATCTGAAGCATGAAGTACCAGGCTATTATGCAGGTAGAGAAGGGTGGGATTTTTAAAGACAGAAGAAGCAGTATGTGCACAAATTGGAATAAATGAAAAAAATTACAAGGCATATTTAGGAAAAGGCAAATTATTCATGGGATTTAGGAGACAAATTGAGACTGAGTTTAAGTCAAGAGTCAGATCATCCAAGGCATTGTGACTGTGCTGAGGAATTTATCTTTATCCTAAAGATTCAGGGAGCCCTTGGAGGTTTTCAGCAGAGCAATGGCACGAATAGCTTTACATTTAAAGTGGAATGCTGGAAACATAGTAGAGGATGGAATATGGAGGATGCAAGAATGTATGTGGCTATGCTATAATTTTGCTGAGAGATACTAGTTACCTGGATGAGGGAAATGACAGTGGGGACTGGGAGGAATAGACGGTTTTTTCTTTGTTTTTTTTTTTTTTTTTTTGTGTGTGTGTGTGTAAATATATATGCATGTAATAAAACTTTGTCATTTCAGCATTCTTGACATGCACAATTCAGTGGCATTGTGTTCATTATTTTATGCAACCATCACAATTACCCATTTTCAATTTTTTTCCATTACTCTTAACATAAGCTCAATATCTCCTAAGTAATGAATATTCCTTTCCCTTCTTCCTCCGGCCAAACCCTCAAAGCTGCTTTTAAACTTAGGTCTTTATTCACTTGCCAATTTTAGTTATTTCCTGTAAGTGGAATCATATGATGTTTTTTCCTTTTGCGATTGACTTATTTCACTCACCATGATGTTTTTAAGATTCATTCATGCTGTAATATATATTAGGACTTTGTTTATCTT
>NW_006408803.1:1575748-1597365 GCF_000296735.1 Chrysochloris asiatica
CAGAGTTGGTAGACATATCCTTTACAACAAAGACTTAAGAAATAGACATAGATGACAATCAGAACTTCAAAGGAAAAGATAAAGTAGTAGATTAATTACTAATACGTGGAAGAGATTGAATTAAAAACAAACAAACACAGAGTCATATGGGGTGGTGAACTGCCAACCATCACAGTGTGGCTATTTTGAATTATTTTAAGCAGTGTTTCTGGTTAGCATAAGAGCCAGTTAATGGACTCCATTTATCTGTGACTGTACCAACACCCACATCAGTGGTCAGTAACTACAGAGATGTGATATCCTGCCGCAATTATATTAAGGGGTAACTTTTGTGTCAGTACTATGTTGTCTTTCTTTTTATTTCTTCTTAGATCTTCCCTCTACCCCATCTTAATTATTATCTTCTTCATTTAAAAAATTTCTCTCCCTCATTTGTTTCTATCTTATCTCAGCAGTCAGAGTTTGTGACCTTACCCAGGTATAACCACCATACCTGTCTCTACCCCATTTTCCGGTAAGTGCCATAACCCTCCCAGCACCACTGGATGAATACCAGATGGTGGGCAACACCCACCTACCTTGACCTCAGCTAATCTGTATGATTAATAACCCAGAGGCTCATGTCCACAGTCCCACCTGCTACAAAATCTATCTGGAATCTAACTCAGTACTGTCAAACTAGCAACCCCCACCATCTGGATATATTAAACAAATAAAAATCAAAACCCAGAGTGAGGCAAATCAACATGTTTATTAACATATGAATACAATAACATCACAATATCTCAGAGACAACTTCAAATCACACAAACACACATACAAAACAGGACAATATGGCTCAGATAAGTGACCAAAATGTAAGGATAGAAAATACTCCAGAGGGGGAAAAAAAAGCAATTGGAACTACCTGATAAAAAATTAATTTTATTTAGGTACTTTCAAGGAATTAAGAGGTAAACCAAAGAAAACAAAGACAAAATTAGGATAACTAGAGAAGAATTCAGGAAAGCAATACAAGTCAAATTGACAAAATAAATGAAAAATTTGAAACTATACATAATAGCAGGCAGGAATTAGAAGAATAATACTAAAATTTCAGAAATGGATAACTCACTGGAAGGGCAAAAGACTGTAATTGATTTAATGGAAGACAGAATTAATGAAATTGAAGACAAATCTCTTAATACTAAATGTGTCAAAGGCACAATCAGAAAAAAAAAATGAAAAAGAATAAGAAAGCCCAAGAATTATGTTGTACAACATTAGGAGGAATAACTTAATGTGAGATTGTAATATAAATATAAAGGAAGAATAGTTAAAAAGCACAGAGAAAATTGTCAAAGATTTGTTGGAAGAAAATGTCCCTAATATCATGAAAGATGAGAAATACATTGAAGAAGCTGAACGAATCCCAATATGCGTTGCACCTCAATGTAAAGAAAACAAAAATCCTCAACACTGGACCAATAAATAACACCATAATAAATGGAAAAAGACTTAAGTTATCAAATACTTCATTTTGCTTGGATCAACCATCAACACTCATGGAAACAACAATCCAGAAATCAAATGACATACTTTATTAGGCAAATATGTTGCACAGGACCTCTTCACAATATGGAGGAGCAAAGATGTCAGTTTGAGGACTAAAGTGCACCTGACTCAAGCCATGATATTTTCAACAACCAAGATGATCAGATTTCGTCTGTCATAATTCAGACATACTATCAGGAGGAACTAGTTCCTGGAGAAGGATATCATGCGTGGTAAAATGGAGGGTCAGTGAAAAAGAGGAAGATCCTCGACTAGATCGATTGTCACAGTGGCAGCAGCAATATGCTCAAGCATAGCAATGATTGTGAGGTTGGCAATGAATAGGGAGTGTTTCGTTCCGTCGTACATTAGGTCACTATGAATCAATACTGACTGGATGGCACCTACCAACAGCAACAAAACACCTCTCCAAGTAAAAGACAAAGAATGCAATTTAAAAATGAGCAGAGGACATGAACAGACACTTCCCCAAAGAAAACATTCAGGCAACCAATACACATATGAAGAAATGTAAGCAGTAGTTCGCCATTATTGTTGTTGTTAAGTGCTGTTGAGTTGGTTCTATCTCATAGCGACCCTGTATAGGATTCCCAAAGAGCATCTGGTGAGCTTGAACCTTCAATCTTGCAGTTCAAACCCACCTTGCAGCCCAGCACATTAACCCACAGTAACACACCAGGACTCCCATTCGCCATTAGAAAGATGCAAATAAAAAGAGCAATGAGATATCATCTCATCCCATCATTAATAGTAAAGTTAAAAAAAAAAACTCCAGAAAACAACAAATGATGGTAAGGGTGTGGAAAGATTGACCCCTTCTACACTGCTGATAGAACTGTAAAATGCTGCAGCTACTGTGAAAATAGTATGGTACTCCCTCATAATTTTGGAAACAGGAATGCTGTATGACCCAGCAATTTCTCTATTTGATATATATTCACAAGAAACAAGAGTCATGACATGAACAGAAATATGCTCACTGATGTTCATTGCAACACTATTCACAATAGCAAAAAGATGAAGACATGGACAAACTTTGGTATGTACACACAGTGAAATATTATGCAATATTGAAGAATAATGATGAATCTGTGAAACACATCATAATATGGATGAACCTGGTGGACATTATACTGAATGAAATTAGTCAATCACAAAAGGACACATATTGTATGAGCCAAATATTGTTAAAAAAAAAAAAAAAGGCTTTCAAGCAGAAAGAAGTATTCTTTGATGATTGCTGAGGATGGGAGGAAAATGAGTGTTATTCTCTGTGTAAGGGCAGATACAAGTTAGTTTGGGTGATGGGAAGGGCAACATATAAGAAAAGAAAGGTTGGCTGAAGACAGGTGAAGAAACAGGGAGGTATGCACGGGTTAAAGGGGATAGAGGTAAATAATGTTACATACACAACCCTGGAACAACAGTGTTCTATGGGCAAATGCATGGACAGATACATAGGTTGAATGGCTATGGGAGGGCAAGTGGGAGTATGCGCACAAATATATAAGGGTTTGAAAGAGTGCACTTCTTTATGGGAGTCCTGGTGTGGTGCTGTGGGTTAATGCACCAGACTGCAAAGCCATTTGAACTGCAAGGTCAGTGGTTGAAGCTCACCAGCTACTCCTTGGAAACTCTATACAGGGTCACTATGGGTCAGAATCGACTCGACAGCACTTAATGAACTTAACCTTTACTACAAACACACCTCTTAATGTGGTGGAGCACACAGGACATAAAATAATGGAAACTTCTTAGGTAGTATCAAATATCTTAAGACAATGAGTTCCTGGTCCTGGAGGCTCAGCGTCATAGTCTTAGGGGCACCATGGTCATTTAGCATAACATGGCCCACAAAGACCATGTTCTACAGTCTATTTTGGTGATTTGACCTGGGATCTTAAAAAGTCGTGTGTAGCCATAAGGGGCAGCTATTGGTTTCTTCATGTGTGGAAGAAAGAATAGTGATGGAAATTGAAGATGCTTGAATCAACTAGTTCAATGCACCAATAGAACAGGTGCATTACCACTAGCAACTGTTCTGAAAGGGATCACATTAGACGGTTCTTCTTAGAGTGAGAGAAAATATGGAATAAATCTCAAAATCTTAGAAGAAACCAGGCTTAGGATACAGACTAGTGGAACCATCAAGACTAAATCACATTTCATGTCTGACATTGAACTCACCGCATGGCTTACTTTTCAGCCAATAGACAGGTCTTTGATATCTCAAGCAAGCAAAGTTTTGCTCAAGGTAATACAGAAATGGCTACAATCATACATTGACAGAGAACTTCCAGAGGTTCAAGCTGGATTCAGAAGAGGCCGTGGAACGAGAGATATCATTGCTGATGTCTGATGGATCTTGGCTGAAAGCAGAGAATATCAGAAGGATGTTTACCTGTGCTTTATTGACTACGCAAAGGCTTTCGATTGTGTGGATCATGACAAGCTATGGACAACATTGAGAAGTATGAGTATTCCAGAACACTTAATTGTACTTCTAAGAAATCTGTACCTAGACCAAGAAGCAGTTGTTCGAACAGAACATGGGAACACTGAAAGTTTTAAAATTGGGAAAGGTGTGAGACAGGGTTGTATTCTTTCACCATACTTATTCAACCTGTATGCTGAGCAAATAATACGAGAAGCTGGGTTCTATGAAGAAAAACGTGGCATCAGGATTGGAGGAAGACTCATTAACAACCTGCGATATGCAGATGATACAACCTTGATCGCTGAAAGTGAAGAGGACTTGAAACATTTACTTATGAAGATTAAAGAGCACAGCCTTCGATATGGATTGCATCTCAATGTCAAGAAAACAAAAATCCTCACCACTGGACCAATAAACAACATTCTTATCAATGGAGAAAGGATTGAAGTTGTCAAGGACTTCATTCTTCTTGGATCAACTATCAACACTCGCGGAAGTAGCAGTCAAGAGATCAGACGACGTATTGCACTGGGCAAATCTGCTGCACAGGAACTTTTTAAAGTATTGAAGAGCAGAGATGTCAGCTTGAGGACTAGGGTGCGCCTGACCCAGGCCATTGTGTTTTCAATAGCCTCATATGGATGCGAGAGCTGGACAGTGAATAAGGGGGATCGTAGAAGAATTGATGCCTTTGAGTTGTGGTGTTGGAGGAGAATACTGAGGGTGCCATGGACTGCCAAAAGAACCAATAGATCTGTTTTGGAAGAAGTGCAGCCAGAGTGCTCCTTGGAGGCCAGGATGGCTAAGCTTCGTCTCTCCTACTTTGGACATGTAGTCCGGAGGAAACAATCATTGGAGAAGGATGTCATGCTGGGTAGGGTGGAGGGTCAGAGAAAAAGAGGAAGACCTCCAACGAGATGGATCGGCCAGGTGGCATCATTGATGGACTCGGGGGTGGCAGCGGTGGTGAGGTTGGCCCAGGATCGAGCATTGTTTCGTTCTGCTGTGCATGGGGTCGCTATGAGTCGGTTCCGACTCGATGGCACCTGACAACAACAACAACAACAACATAAGTGGAACAACAACACTAGTGAAATATTCCCACCTTAGAGTAATCAACCATTGGATATCAAAAGGGCAGCATTTATCCAAGGACAAAATTCAGAAGGTTTAGGAAAGAGATGAATTGAAACAGAGAGGAAATGGGATAAGTGCGATTACATTGAAGGGATTGCAATCAGTGAGATTAAATAAATTGTATATAAATTGTTGAATAAAGACTGTTTATTTGTTCTCTAAACTTTTATCTAATTCATAATAAAAAATTAAGAAAAAAATAAAGATAACAGAATTTCTCCATAAACTTTTTTTGAAGTTCTATGAGTGCAGGTAACAATTTTACCAAACATTCTTCTCTATCACTCATCATCTGACTCATCATCCCTTACTCTGCTTTATTTTTCTTCATTACATTTATTTCTTTTATAGTATCATGGCTTTGTTTATACTTTCCCTACTATAATGAAAGTATTATGAAGACAAAGAATTTGTCATGTCCATTGCTTTATCTAGCGTCATGGTAAAAAAAAAAAAAAAAAAAGTAAATGATCAATAAATATTTGTGAATAACCAAATAAAAACTTCATCTGCACTAAAGACTGTCAGTTTGACCTCGTTATCATGCCCTGCATATCCATTCCTTTTTATTTAAGCTCTCTGTAATTTGCATAATTGCATTCTAAAATAATTTTTAGGGGAGAGAGAAATTTCACTATTTCAATGAATTCCTGATTGGTGCATATTTCTCTTCATTTCTGTCTTTTGTTTCTAAAGTTTAAATTTCTTCATGTTATGTCCATACTTAAAACCCTTCATTGATTTTTTTGACAAAACTTATGAGATTTTATCTAACCTGATCCTACTCACCTCTTTTGCAACATCGTTGTTTACTTTCCATAACCTATGTTTCAAAGATTCTGAAATATTTGTCCATAATCTTCTTTAAGATCAGCACTGAACTGAAAACCACAAGGTCATCATTTCAAATCCACCAGCGGCTCCTCAAAAACCCTATACATGGTCACTATGAGTTGGAACCTACTCGATGGCACTTAAGAACAGCACAATACACATAATACATATCTTTTAAAAATGTTTTTATTGTGAATTGAGTGAAAGTTTACAGGGCAAATCATCAGTTTTACATTCAACAAATCATACACCTTGTTTCATTACAATGATTATAATCCCCTCCATGTACCATCAGTTAACAGTATTTCTTTCTATTCATTTTAGCACTTTTTCTTTTTTTAAACACTCAGGCATATATAATAATTTATACCACCAAAGGGCACATTCTGCAAGTCTGCCTTCTGGTTGCCAGCTCTCAGTGCCTCTCTTTCCATGAATCTAGAGTCCTCAGTGGCTCCCTCTCTCCATGTCCTCATCTCTCCCTCCATCTCTGTTGTCGCTGCTTCTCTGGATAAGGTCCCACATTCAGCTTGTGCTCTTCTCCCTTAATGGTTCTATGGTCCTCTGTTTCTGGACTGTAAGATTAACTACTCTCCTGTTTTTGTTACAAAACTTCTACCTTTATAATTGTGACAATCATAATTAGTCATGATAACAATTACTCACTATTGAATCATGAGAATCTTATCCCCATCTCTTTTTACTAGACCCATCTAGACAAAATGAAGACTATTCATTGAGGACTCTATTTTCCCCCACCCACTCTTAAACTAAACTCCCTCTTGAAACCTTGTATAATACATATCTTTATGTGACATTTTCCATACCCTATTGTGCTCTTGAGTCAGTTTTTTCTGAGTTTAAATATCAGATCTGTCACTTACTAGCTGTATAACTTTGGGTGATTTACTTAAACTCTCTCAGTTTTAGTTTATCATCTGATACTGGAAAATAATAATAGTTTTATAATATAAGTTTATTGGGTGGACTAAATGAGTTAATACACATCCCTGTTTAAAACTGTGTAGGGTTCAGATGTGCCTAATAAATGTTAGAAATTATTATTGTTGCTATTCTTATTTCTGTATTTGTGTATACATTAACTGTGTCCTGACATTTGGAGAAGAAAAAACATGTATTCTTTGTTCAACATAAACAAGGGGGGCTTCAAAACATCTGTGGAAAATTGAGTTGAAAGATAATGAAATTTTTCCAGAAATATTTTGAAGCCCCTCATACTTATTGATCACCAACTAGGTGCCAAATATTGTACCTTCCTCTGAAGTTATAGAGATGAGTGACAGATAGTAGTTTTCAAATTTACCATAAAGTATAGATTTTATGCATTAGACACAAATTACTGAAAACCAAAAACCAGAATAGTTGTGATATGACAACTTTCTTGTTAAGTGCCATCAAGTCAGTTCCAACTCATAGTGACCCTGTATAGGTCTTTCTATAACTAGAAAGTTACATATGAAGAAAGCAAATCGTCTTTTAAAAGACAAGAAAGAACAGATCAAAATGAGTTTCAAAGAGACTGTGAAACTTGCTCTTGAGCATAGAGAAGCTAAAGTGACTGGAAGAAATGATGAAGTAAAAGAGTTAAGCAATAAATTTCAAAGGATAACTCAAAGTCAAGTATTATAATGAAACAATATAATGAAATGTGCAAAGACCTGGAGCTAGAAAACTGAAAGGGAAGAACACACTTAGCACATCTCAAGCTTAAAGAAGTGAAGAAAAAAAAAAATGCAAGCCCCAGGTGAAATATTGAAGGATTCTGTGGGCAAAATATTGAATGACACAGGAAGCATCAAAAGAAGATGGAAGGACTACGCAGAGTCACTATACTAAGAAGAAATGGTCAATGAACAACTACTTCAAGAGTTAGCATACAATCAAGAGCTGATGATACTGAAGGAAAAAATCTAAGCAGCATCAAAGGTTTTGGGAAAAGTCAAGTGTCCATGAATTGGCAGAATACAAATTTAAATATTTCAACAACCTAATACAGAGCTTGCGGTGTTCATTTATTTGTGCAAAAAAGAACTGCAAGACAGCTACCTTGGACTATTGATTGGAAGAGATCTGTATCTGTGCCCATTCCAATGAAAAGTCACTTATGGAATGTAGAAATATTTGAAAAATATCATTCATATCACAAGCAAGTAAAATTTTGCTGAAGACAAAAAATGGTTGTTGTGATACAGTGACAAGGAGCTGCCAGAAATTCAAGCTGGATTCACAAGAAGATGTGCAATGAGAGTTATCATTGCTAGCATCAGATGGATATTAGCTGAAAGCAGAGAATACCAGAAAAAATGTTTACTTGTATTTTATTGACTATGCCAACTGTGAGAATCATAACAAACTATGAAACATTTTGGAAAGAAGGGCAATTCTGGAACATTTTATTGTGCTCAGGAGGAACCTGCACATAGATCAAGATTATAACACAACAAAGGCATACTGAATGGTTTAAAATCAGGAATGGTGTGTGTCAGTGTTGTATCATTTCACTACACTTAGTAAGTCTATAAGCTGAGCAAATAATTCAAGAAGCTTGGTTATATGAAGAATAGGCATCAGGATTGGAGGAAAACTCATTAATAGTCTGCAAAACGCCAGTGACACAACTTTGCTTCTTTAAAGAAAGAGGACTTGAAATGCTTACTGATGAATATCAGATACTACACACAGTCTTCAGGAGTTCTAGTATGGCACTGTGAATTAATGCACTGGACTGCAAAGTCAGTTTGAACTGCAAGGTCAGTGGTTCAAATTCACTAGCCACTTCTCGGAAACCCTATACAGGGTCACTATGAGTTGGAACTGACTTGATGGCACTTAACAACAACAACAAGAACAACACATAGTTTTCAGTGTGGCTTGCACCTCAGTATAAAGAAAACTAAAATTCTGACACATGACCAATAAATAAAAGAAATGTCTATGGGAGCAGCTGTCAAGAAAACAAAAGACATATTGTTATTAGATGAATCTGCTGCAAAAGACCTCTTTAAAATGTTAAAAAAGCAAAAATGCTAGTTTGAGGACAAAAGGTAAGTCTGACCCAAACCATGGTATTTTCAATTTCCTGATATGAATGTGAAAGTTGGACAAAGAGTAAGGAAGATCCTAGAAGAATAGATGCAGTTGGGTTATGGTGTTGATGAAGAATATTTAAAGTACCAAGGTCTCCTAGAACAAACTAATTCATCTTGGAAGAAGTACAACGTGCTCCTTAGAAGTGAGGATGATGAGACTTGGTCTCTCACATTTTGGACATGTCCCTAGAGAAGAATATCATGTTTGGTAAAGTTGAGAATCAGCAAAAAAGAAGAAGACCCCCCAAAGATATGAATTGACACAGTGGCTGGGCAGTGTTTGTGGCATTGTAGGATAAACACTTGAGTGCAAGGTCGGTTTGAACTGCACAGTTTGTGGTTCAAACTCACCATCTGCTCTTCGAATATCATATACAGGGTAGCTATGAGTCTGAACTGACTTGAACGTACTTAACAACAACAACAGCAACAATAATAATAATGCCACCATTAATATTATTATCATAGTCTCCAAGGTATGAAAAAATTCAGTTGTAATAGTTACTAATATATTCTTTTATATAATTGGATTTCTATGGATGAACATTAAAGAAATTTCTAATTTTAGCATAGTTTCAGATTACTGAAGAGTTTCAGCAGTAATACCGAGACTCCCCATTTACTTTGTACCTAGTTTCTCCTATTGTTAACATGGTTCATTACTGTGATGTGTTTGCCACTATAAGGAATCAGCATTACTATTAACTAAACTCCAGGCTTGATTAAAATTTCACTAATGGTTTTCTAATGTCTTATTCTGTTCTAGGATCTCATCCAGAATACCACATTACACTTTGTCATCAGATAATCTGAGCTTCCTCTTGGTTGTTACAGTTTCTTGGATTTTTTTTTTTTTCTTTTTAATGACCTTGACAATTTTGAAGAATACTAGTCAAATAATTTGTAGAATGTCCTTTAATTGAAATTTGTCTGTTATTTTTCTCATTATTAGACTTTAGGTGGCACAGTGGTTAAGGATGCATTTGCTAACCAAAAGACTGGCTGTTTGAACCTACCCAGAGGCTCTATGGGAGAAAGAGCTAGTAATCTGCCTTCATAAAGATTGCTGTTGTTAGGTGCCATCGAGTCCATAATGACTCATAGTGACCCTATGTACAACAGAATGAAACCCTGCATGGTCCTGGACCAACCTCACAATTATTGACACACTTGAGCCCACTTTGCCAATCCATTTCGCTAGAAGTCTTCATCTTTATCTCTGACCCTCTACCTTACCAAAGGATTACAACCTAGAAAATGCTATAGGGCAATTTTATCTGTCCCATTGGCTCACCAAGAGTTGAAAATTGATTCAACAGAACCTAAAAACAACAGTACCAACATATGCTTTGGGGAGGAAGACCACAGAAAAAAAGTGTCCTTTCGATCACCTCATATTAAGGGTTTATACTGTAAGCCTGATGGATCACAGCTGATGTTAACCTTAGTCATCTGGATGAAGTGGTGTTTGTATAGTTTCTCTACAATAAAGATAGTTTTCTTCAACACGTTTTTATATAGTTTGGGAAGCAATCAATTAGCACAGCCAACACTCAACAGAGTTCTGGTCCACCTCCTTGAGGGACAATAGCTACATAAATTATCTGGATTCTTCTTTATGGGAGATTTGTATTTTCTGTCCAGTTTATTTATTTGTTCAATGATTCATTTATATTAGTATGTACTAATGAATATTTATATGCACTTTGAGTTATAATGCAAGAAAATATTATAGTTGGCCCTGTGCATTCACAACTTTTGTATCCTTGTGTTCTGGATTGAGAATTCAACAAACACTGTATCGAAAATATTTGGGAAAAACCACAATTAAGTAGCCAAACAATGCCTCAAATGTGAAGATGGAGCAAGCAAATATAGCATTTAAATTGTATTAGGTATTATAAGTAATCTAGAAGTGATTTATTGAAAGTACCATGGGCTGCCAAAGGAACAAACAGATCTGGAAGAAGTGCAGCCAGAGTGCTCCTTGGACGCCAGGATGGCCAAACTTCATCTCTCATACTTCAGACATATTGTCAGGAGGGACCAGTCACTGGAAAAGGATATCATGTTTGGTAAGGTGGAGGGTCAGAGAAAAAGAGGATGACCCTGAGCAAAAGGGATTGGCAAAGTGGGCTCAAGTGTGACAACAAGTTCGATGGTTCAAACTCACCAGCCACTCCTTGGAAACCCTTCACATGGTCTCTGTGAGTCAGAACTAACTCGGCAGCATTGACAACAAGAAGATACTTTATGCTCATTTTATATATGCATGGCTATAGGCCTGGTAGCGTAGTTGTTACGAATCGGGCTGCGAACCTTAAGGTCAGTGGTTCGAAACTACCAGCCGCTCCGTGGGAGAAAGATGAGGCTTTCTACTCCCGTAAGGATTTACACCCTCGGAAACCCTGTACAGGGTCGCTATGGGTCAGAACCGACTCGACGACACTTAACTTAATAGGCCTGTTGTTAAGTGCCGATGAGTCTGTTTGATTCATAGCGACCCTGTTTAGGATTTCTGAAGAACAGCTAGTAGGTTTGAACTGCCGACCTTGTGATTCACAGTCCAGTGCTGATCCTACAGCGTCACACCAGGAGTTCTAGAATCAGCAGTTTTTCCAGGGATCCCTTGTTGTTTATGCTGGTGGTGGTGTTTGGTGCTGTAGAGTTGGTACCAACTCATAGCGACCCTATGCACAACCGAATGAAACACTGGCCAGTACTGCACCAACCTCACAATCATTGCTAATCCTGAGCCCATTTATGCTGCTACTGTGCCAATCCATCTCATTGGGGACCTTCCTCTTTTTCATTGACCTATTTTACCAAGCTTGATATCCTTCTCCAGAGACTGGTCCTTCCTGATAAATATGTCCAAAATATGAGAGACAAAGTCTGGTCATCCTAACTTCTGAGGAGCATTATGGCTGTAATTCTTTCAACAGAGATTGGTTTGTTCTTTTGACAGTCCATGGTAATTTAATATTCTCCTCCAACCATACATCAATTCTTCTATGGTCTTCCTTATTCACTGTTCAAATTTCATATGCATATGAGGCTACTGAAAATAGCATGGCTTGGGTCAGGCACACCTTATTCCTCAAACTGATATTTTTGTTCTCGAACATTTTAAAGAGGTCTTTCACAGCAGATTTACCTAATGCAATATATCGTTTGACTTCTTGACTGCAGCTTCCTTGAGTGTTGTTTGTACATGCTAGCAAAATGGAGTTTTTGACAACTTCAGTATTTTTGTCATTTATATTGGTGTTATTTATTGTTTCAGTGCTGAGGATTTTTTGTTGTTGTTGTTATTTTCTTTATATTGAGGTACAACTTTTACAGAAAGCTGTGGTCTTTGATGTTCTTTGAATCCTGGTATCATTTATTATAGAATAGTATTATGAAAATATCTGGACACATATTTTCTTAACTTTGAATAGGTAAACATTATTTTTAATAAAAATTTCCCAAATAAAATCTCCCAAAGAACTGAGAGCAAATGACACAGCAGGAATTTGGCTTCAGAATTTATTCCTGGAAATTCTCTAACTCCCTGTGAAAATCAGAGGTACTATCCTTTAAAATAGCATGCTCTCGAAAATGTTTAATTAACTGTAAGTAGTGGGTTAAATCTTGCCACCCACATGTCCAGGAGAGCTTTTAGTAATCTTTGTGTGTAACAAGTGTTAACATTTGACATTTGATTTGACTTGTCCATATTTTCAGAGACTGTGACTTAAGAAAGCATCTGATATATGCATAAACTTGTTATGTAGAAACAGTTACAGATACATGGGCACAATGGGGGAAAAAAAAAAAAAAGCTTTCAAGAAACTCTTTTTCTTACTTTAGATTTTAAAAGTCTTCGTAATTTTCTAATGCTTCTTAGCCAGTTGAATTCAGTCCAGGAGACTAAAAGGAATACAGTAAGAAACCTGTTCTTCTAAAATTTTTAGCATGTCTGAAACAAGTTTGAGCAGGAAGCGTCTGCGAGGAGCCTGTTTTCTTAGTCTCCCTCCTGGTGTCTCATTCCAGGAGGCTTCTTCCACATCCAAATGCATATCAGAAAATGTAATTTTTCCATTGCATAGTATGATAATAATTGGAGAATAGTTACTCACCCACAGTCATTGAGTTAGTTCCAACTCAAAGTGACCCGATAGGACAGAGTAGAATTGCGCCTTTTGGTTTGTCAGACTGTAAGTCTTTATGGGAACTAACAGCCTCATCTTTTTCCTCAGAGTGGCTGGTGGGTTTAAACTGCTGGCCTTGGGTTTAGCAACCCAATGTTTATTCAAAAGCATCACCAGGGCTCCATGGAAGATAGGTTTCTTGTTGTTAGATGCCATCGAGTTGGTTCTGACTCATAGCAACCTTAAGCACAACAGATCGAAACACTGCCCTCCCTGGGCCAACTTCACAATCATTGTTAAGCTTAAACCAATCAATCTTGTTGGGGGTCTTCCTCTTTTTTTCTGACCCTCCACTTTATCAAGCATGATATCCTTCTCCAGGAACTTGTCCTGTCTGATAATATGTCTAAAGTATGAGAGACAAAATTTGGCCATCTTGGCTTCTAAGGAACATTTTGACTGCATTCCTTCCAACACAAATTTGTTTGTTCTTTTGCCAGTCCATGGTACTTTTAATATTCTTCTCCAAAATCAGAACTCACATGCATCAATTCTTATATTGTCTTCCTTGTTAATTGTCCAATTTTCATGAGCATATAGGTTATGAAGAATACATGGCTTAGGTCAGGTGCACCTTCGTTCTCAAACTAATATCTTTGTTCTTCAATATTTTAAAGAGGTCGTGTGCAACAGATTTGCCTAATGGCATTTAATTTGATTGCTGTTTCAATGAGTGTGATAATAGATCTGAGCAAAATGAAGTCTTTGACAACTTCAATCTTTACTCCATTTATCATGATGTTGTTTATTGGTCTGTAGTGAGGTTTTTTCTCTTCTATACATTGAGGTACAACCCATACTGAAGGTTGTTGTCTCTAATCTTCACCAATATTTTAATTCCTCTTCACTTTCAGCAAGCAAGCTTGTATCATCTGTATATCATAGATTGTTAGTGACTCTTCTTTTAATCTTGAAGCCACATTCTTCTTCATATAATCCAGCTTCTCAGATTATTTGCTTAATATACAGATTGAATAAATATGGTGAAAGAGTATAATACTGGTGCACATCTTTCCTGATTTTAAAACTTTCTGTGTCTCCTTGTCCTCTTCAAACAACTGCCTCTTTTTCTATGTACAGGTTCCTCATGATCCCAATTAAGTGTCTCTGAATACTAATTCTCTGCAATTTTGTCCATAGCTTGTCATGATCTGCACAGCTGAAAGCCTTTGAATAGTGATTAAAGCACAGGTAAACATCTTTCTGGTAGTCTCTGCTTTTAGCCAAGATCAGTCTGACATCAGCAATGATATCCCTGATTCAACATCCTTGTCTGAATCTGGTTTAGCCATCTGGCAATTCCCTATGTACTGTTGCAGCAGGTTTTGAATTAACTTTAGCAAAAATTTACTTGCACAAAATATTAATGATATTGTCCAATGATTTCCAGTTGGGTCATCTCTCTTTGGTATGAACACAAATATGGATCTCTTTCAATTAGTTGGCCAGGTAACTCACTTCCAAATTTATTGGCATAGATGAATGAGTGACTCCAGTTTGCTGAAAGATTTCAATTAGTATTCCATATCATCCTGGAGACTTGTTCAGCGCATCTTGGACTTCTTCCTTCAGTACCATTAGCTCTTAATCATAAGCTAACTCTCGAAATGATTTAACATTGACCTTTTTTTTTTTAATTTTTATTGTGAATTGAGTGAAAGTTTACAGATAAGATCTTCACTCTACATTCAGTATACCATACACCTTATTTCATCTCAATTATTGCAGTCCCTTCCCTGCAACATCATTTGTCCCTCTTCCTTCCTGTTACTCTCCATTTACATCTTATATTTCAAGATGAACAGAAAAATATATTTGATGTACACTTACAAACCAGAAAAAAAAAAAAAAAATTTAAATGTCCAAAGGACACATTCTGTCAGCCAGCCTACTGTCCATAGGCACACAGCCACCATCTTTGCTGTTGTTGCTTTTCTAGTTAGGGATCTCATGCTATTCCTTCTTGATGATCCTGGGGCCATCTGTTCTTGTGATGAAAGATTACCCACTCACTCCTTTTAGTTATGCATCTTCTACAATTACAGTTATGAAAATTGCAATTAATACTGCTGACAATTATTCACAATAGGGTCATACAATCCTATCACCATCATCCTCCATCTTTATCACCAGATCCATTTGGGAAAGAGGGAAACAATTCAGTGGGGATTCTACCTTATCCCCCTCATTCTGCAACAAAACACACTCATGAAAACTTCTAGACCAGCCACTTTGTGCCTTTGTAGCAACCCCCCCCCCCACCTTTTTTGTTAGCCAATGTCTAAATTTCTCATCCTTATCAACTCAGTACACTGAGGAAACAAACTTGTTCCTCAATATGAAGAATCCTTCCATTCCATTTGGGAGTTTGGGTCATTGAACTCATAGGCAAAAGTCTAATTCATCAAATTATAGCAATTTGCACTTGTTTTCATTATCAAACATCTTTGTCTTCTTTGCTTTGACTTCAGGTCAGCTATCCATCCAAGCTATGTCAAATGGATACTAGCTGCAAGTTTGGTAGTTCACGCACACCTCCCTGCACTTCAGATCAGCTGGCTGCTTCACTCTCAGCCCTAAACCCTAAGAGCTAGGTCAGTGCCCATGGGCTCAGGAGTTCACACATCTTTCTAAATGTCAGGCCAGCCAACACTTCCTCTTCTCTTTCTCATATCAAGGCGAACAGGTACCAGTGGAACATGACCAAACTCAGCCCATGTCTTCATTGTTGCATTTTCCCCACTTCCACTAACAAGTAGACCCAGGTGGTCACCAACAAGCATACTATACTGCTCATAGGTTCCCTTTGAGTTTTAGTACTAGAAGGAGGTTTTCCTTTATGTATTGACTTTTCTTTCTCTGATGTCTCCAAAGCAAACAGCTTTGTTGACATTCAAACAGCCAAAAAACAGCCAAAAAATCCTTTTTTTTTTTTTCCTGCAGGTCTTTCTTTCAATAAGAATCTTCTGTTCTCCCAGCAGTTCTGGGTTGGTATGCCTGTCTTTTCAAGTGGGAATGTTCCACCTTAGAGGGTTCTGAGTGGGGATCTGGATTCCACCTATGGCTCCATACTGTACAAAGTCATAACAAGAAGGCTATTTCCCTGGGAAAATTCTTTTTACCCTTTTAGCAAATCCAATCAGTTCTAATGTGAAAGCAGACTTACAAGGTTTCTGTCATCTTAATTCCCAATGTTCATTTCTATCACACATTTATGTTTATTTTACAACAATGTTGTTGTTGTTGTCAGGTGCCATCGAGTCGGAACCGACTCATAGTGACCCCATGCACAGCAGAACTATACAATGTCAGATCCTGGGCCAACCTCACTACCGCTGCCACACTTGAGTCCATCAATGATGCCACCTGGCCAATCCGTTTCGTTAGAGGTCTTCCTCTTTTTCTCTGACCCTCCACCTTACCCAGCATGACATCTTTCTCCAACGATTGTTTCCTCCGGACAATATGTCCAACAATAGGCAGGAGAAACCAATATCCACAAGACAGTCAAGTCACATTTTCCCCTCTCCTTTACCCATTCAGCCTATGTACTGATCCATGTATCTACTCTTCAGAACACTGTTGTCCCAAGACAATGTATACGTCACTATTTACCTCTATCCTATTTAGCTCATGCATACCTCCCTAACTTCCCCTATCTTCATTTTTCATCTGCCACCTTCCCTCTTCTTGTGTACCGCCCTCCTCTCCTCCTATATTACCCTTTCCCTCTTCCGAGCTAACATGTGTCTACCCTCTAGCCAGTGAATTGCTCTACCTCCTCCTGCCCTTGGTAAGCATCAAAAAACATTTCTTTTAGTATGGAAACATTTTTGTAAGCTTTTACAATAATGATATCATAATATTTGTCCTTTTGTTAATGACTAATTTCACTCAGCATAATGCCCTCAAGGTTCATAATATTATGAGTTCTTTTGCAGATTCATTGTTATTATTCAAGATTGCATAGTATTCCATTATATGTAAGTACCAAAATTTGTTTATCGATTTATCCATTGATGGACACTTAGGCTGTCTCCATCTTTTTGCTGTTGTGACTAGTGCTGCAATGAACATTGGTGTGCATATATGTACTCATGTTCTGGCTCATATTTCTTATAGATACATGAAATATATATGACCAAGTAGAAGGATTGCTTGGTCATAAGATATTTCTATTCTCAAATTTCTGAGGAAGCACCATGCCATTTTTTAGAGTGGTTGAAGCCTTTTGCAATCCCACCAGCAAGATTTAAGGGTACCCATTTCTCTACACCCTCACCAGCATTTTTTTTTCTATTTTTTTTTTGTTGTTGTTGTTAATGCTTGTGTGAAATGATATCTTATTGATGTTTTGATTTACACTTCTGTGGAACTGACTCCACGGCACATAACTACCACCACCACCAATGGCAAGTAATTGTGAACAATTTTTCATATATTTGTTGGCTGCCTAGATATCTTCCTTGGTGAAGTGTTTGTTCATTTCCTGTGCCCATTTTTTAATTGGGTTGTTGGTCTTTTTCTTGTACAATACCTATACAAGATATTAGTCCCTTGTCTTGATACATGATTCTAAAAAATTTTGTCACAGTCTGTGGGCTCCTTTTTTACTCTTTTGGAGAAATATTTTGATGAACATAAGTTTCTAATTTTTAGAAGGTCCCAGTCATCTATTTTGTCTTCTACTGCTTTTGCATTTTTCTTTTGCAATGTTTGGCAATGTATGTATTCCATGTATTAGAGCCCTTAAGTTGTCCCTAATTTTTCATTGATGATCTTTATAGTTCCAGGTTTTGCTCTTAGGTCTTTAATAAATTTTGAGTTTGTATTTATATGTAATGTGAAGTATATAGGTCTTGTTGCATTCTTCTGCAAATGGATTTCCAGTTTTGCCAGCAGCATTTGTTGAAGAGATTATCTATTCCAAATTTAGTGTCTTTTGACCCTTATCAAAGATCAGTTGACTATATATGGGTGAATTTACTTCTGGATTCTGAATTCTACTCTATTGTTTAATGTATCTTTCCTTTTACCAGCACCAGGCTGTTTTAACCACTCTGACTATGTAGTAATTTTGAAATAAGGTAGTGATAGGTTGCCTACTTTTTTTCTTCTTTTTAGGTAGTACTTTGCTTATCTGAGGTCTCTTTCCTCTACATACAAAGTCTGTAATCATTTATCTATCTCTTTAAAGAATGATATTGGAATTTGGGTTGGGATTGCATTATAGCTAGATTGCTTTCAGTACTATTGACATTTTCACATTGTTAAGTCTTCCTATCCATGAGCATGATGCATTCTTCCATTTTGGTAAGTCTCTTTTGGTTTCTTGTAATAGTGTTTTATAGTTTCCTTTGTATAGGCCTTTGTTTCCATCTTCTTTTATGCTTTCTGTATCATTCAATATCTTGATGATAGAATCCTTCAGTATTGCAAATCAAGGCTTGAACGAATGTGTTCCTTCATTTTGGTTTTCTAACTCCAGGTCGTTGCACATTTCATTGTCATACTTGGCATGGTCTTCTTAAGCAGCCCTTTGAAATTTTCTCTTCAGCTCTTTTATGTCCTTATTTCTTCCATTTACTTTAGCATATCTATGCTGGAAGTAAGCTTCAGAGGTTTATCTGACAACCATTTTGGGATTTCCTTCTTTCTTGTCTTTTTAATTACCTTTTACTTTCTTCCTGTATGATATTCTTGATATCATCCCACATATCTTCTCATCTTCAGTCATTCATTTCAACTGCATAAAATCTGTACTTGAGATCATCACTAAATTCAGGTGTGATATTTTCAAGATCAAAATTTGGCTCTCATGGACTTCTTTAAATTTTTTTGCTTCAACCTGAATTTGCGTGTGAGCAATTGATTGTCTATTTCACAGTCTGCCCCTTGTCTTTTTTTGGCTGATGATATGGAGCTTTTCTACTTTCTAGTCCCATAGATCTAATCAATTTGATGTCTGCATATGCTATATGGTGAGGTTGATGTGTATAATCTTCTTATGTTGTTTAAAAAAGGTATTTGCGATGAACAATTAATTGGTCTTGCAAAATCTTCTCATCTGATCTCTAGCATTGTTTTTATCATCAAGGTCATATTTTCCAACTACTGATCCTTCTGATTTTTTACAGCATCTACATTTCAATCAAAAGTAATTACTTGTGCATCTTGATTGCTTGTTTGATCAATTTCAGATTGAATATGTTAGCAGAATTTTTCAGTTTCTTCATCACTGGCTTTAGTTTTTGGTCCATAAATTTGAATAATAGTGATATTAACTGGTTTGGCTTGTAGACATATGGATATTATACTTTAAGATAGATCTTAAAATGCTCTTTCAGATGATGAATGTGATGTCATTCCTTTTCAATTAGTTATTTATTTATGGCATTGTAAGCCATTTGATTATCAGATTCAAAATGGACAATATCAGTTCATTTCAGCTCACCAATGCCTAGGACTCCCTAGTGTGTCATTAGGATAAGCACTGGACTGAGAACCACAAAGTCGGCAGTTCAAACCCACTAGGTGCTCTTCAGAAACCAAACAGAGTTGTTATGAGTCAGAATCTACTTGATGACAATAACAATAACAATACAATAACAACAATGCCTAACAATAGCAACAAGGCCTAGGATTTTGATCTCCATACACTCCATTTCATCTTTGACATTTCCAGCTTTTCTAGATTCATGCTTTGTAAATTTTATGTTCTGATTATTAATGGATATTTGACCCTGCTTCTAGTTCTGAGTTGTGCCCATCAGCAAATGAAGGATCCTAAAACTTTACTGCATTCATGTCATGATGGTCAACACTACTTTGACGAAGCAGTTCTTTCCCAGTCATATTTTAAGTGCCTTCCAACCTGAGAGGCTCGTCTTCTGGCACTATATCAGACAATATCCTGGTCCTCTTCATTGTATTTCATTATTCAGTATTCTGGTGCTATCTGACATTGTTCCATTGCTGTTCATAAGGTTTTCAGTGAATAAGGATTCAGAAGTAGTCCTTCTATCTTTTTTCTTAGTCTATCTTACTCTGTGGACCGCAAGGTCAGCAGTTCGAAACTACCAGCTGTTCCGCAGGAGAAAGATGAGGCTTTCTGCTCCTGTAAAGATTTACAGCCTTAGAAACCCTGTGCAGGGCCGCTCCAAGGCACATAACCGACTCCGTGGCACATAACAACAACAACAATCTTACTCTGGAATCACAGCAACACACAAGCAACCAGAGAATGACAAATTGTCAGACGACTTATGGGATATTGTGCTTAAAAGTTTTTAAATAAAAAACAAAAGATTTAAATATTTAGAAATTAAAACTTAAAATCATATATATTAAGAAT
Organism: Chrysochloris asiatica; assembly: GCF_000296735.1. Taxonomy (NCBI): domain Eukaryota; kingdom Metazoa; phylum Chordata; class Mammalia; order Afrosoricida; family Chrysochloridae; genus Chrysochloris; species Chrysochloris asiatica. The sequence continues at coordinate 1,596,371 of NW_006408803.1, forward strand.
TCATCTTCATGTCTTAAATCTTAGAATAAATGCTGCATATGAGTACAGAAAAATCCAATTAAATAGTTATTTCATGCCTAATTGGGCTGCAGACCACAAAGTCAGCAGTTCAAAACTACCAGCTGTTCCACGGGAGAAAGATGAGGCTTTCTGCTTGCATAGAGATTTACAGCCTTGGAAACCCTGTACAGGGTCAGAACCAACTCCACGGCACATAACCACCACCACCACCACTAATATTGATGAATTTGGAGTCCTGGTGTGGCGCTGTGGGGTAATGCATTAGACTGCAAGGTAAGTTTGAGCCACAAAGTCGGCAGCTCAAGCTTACCAGTTGCTCCTCAGAAATCCTATATAGGGCCGGTATGAGTCAGAACTGATTCGACAGCACTTAACAACAACAACAACATTGATGAATTTAATAATAATAACATTGAACACTGATTGGATACTTAGTATATGCTAGCTACAGAGTTATATCTACATACTACGTACCTTAATCATCATAACGAGCCCACAAGTTATATGCTGCTAAGTTTCACAAATTTAAAAAACCAAGTTTTAGGAAGGTTAAAACAATTGCACTTTTAAAAACTAACCATAAGTATTGGAAGTAGGATTTGAACTTGATTTTTCACATCATAGCCTATGCTTTTTCCTTGTACATTAAAACTGTATAGTTTATCCTTCACGTTTTCATTCTGTTTGAGGGCTAAGAACATACACATGAAAAGTATTTGCCAAGCAAATATAAATTAGTAAGTATGGCACAAATTACTAAAAATCAATAGCAGATTGTTGTTGTTATGTGCTGTCATTTTAAGTATTTCTTTCAGAAAGTGAATTTGAGTCCACATTGACCTTAAAATAATATATTTTTGTGAAGGGATAGGCTGCAACTATTTATATTAAAAAGACAAGTATTTAATTTCTGAATTCATAATTCTAGTCGCCTGGTTGTTGTTGTTGTTGTCAGGTGCCATCGAGTCAGAACC
>NW_006408803.1:1599369-1601295 GCF_000296735.1 Chrysochloris asiatica
GTGTTTAATGCATCAAATCTGTTCTTCAGATGATCTCTAAATTCAGGAGGGATAAATTCAAGGTCATATTTTGGCTCTCGTAGACTTGTTTCCATTTTCTTCAGTTTGGTCAGATGATAATAATAATTTATAATAATAATAAGAATGTAACAGCAACAGTGCAACATATAAGCAATTAAGAATATACACCTTTTTTTCATTTGTAGATTTGTGGTCCTTGAGTTAGTACAACTGGTTTTAATATAAACCTAAAGGCATTAAAAGAAAGGAAGAAACAAGCAAAATCCTTGATAATAAGACCTTCAAAAGAACAGCTTTTTGAAAACCTAAACATTTAATATATGTTGAAGCAATGGAAATTGTACACATTATTACTATGAATTAATTTTAAATTATTTATGAAATTATGAGGGGCCATCCACAATCTCAGACTCCTGATAATGGTGCTGTAGGTTGGTTTTAACGAGAAGATTGGCAGTTCAAACTTATCATTTACTCCTTGGAAACTTTATACAGGGTCACTATGGGTTGGAAGCAACTGCCCGGCACTTAACAACTACAACACAATCCACAATCTCTTCCCCATTCTAACCCACCCCACCTAATTCTCAGTATACATATAATGGTGCTCTTTTGAGAAAAGAAAACAAATAATCCTGCATATTAGGTGTGGTTTCTGTAATCATAGAGAACTGTGCTATTATTGTTAAGTGCCATTGACTTAGTTCTGACTCATAGCAATTGTATAGGGTTCCAAAGGAGCATCTGGTTGTTTTGAACTACTGATCTCGTGGTTTGCAGTTCAGAGAACTATATGCACCAATTAAATCCATCCTATAAGAAAATTCTTTTACTTACTTGCCTCAAGTTAGATCTTTGCTAGTATGAATTTATATTGCTAATATGATACTTCCATTTCTCTATTATATCATTGTATCTTAGAATTCAGGTTTTATATTTTTCTTAGAGGAGATGTAGATAGTTGCAAAACAGAATGAAAATCACCACTTCATAGGAATTCCTCTTGTCTTCTTTTTCAGAGAATCATATTAAAATGATTTTACTCATTAGCACAATTGTAGAAAAAGAAAGGTTGGATATTCTAGGAGGCAAAAAATGAAACTACTTTAGAAATAAAAAGGCAGTAAAGGACTACAGATAGGAATGGAGGGAGGAAACAGAACTGTGCTCTTGTTGTCTTTGTTAGGTGCTGTCAAGTTGGATCTGACTCATACACTCTGCACAACAGAACAAAGTACTGCCAGGTCCTGTAACATCTTCACAATTGTTATGTTTGAGCCCATTGCTGCTGCCATGGTGCCAATACATCTTGCTGGGAGTCTTCCTTTTGTTCCATAGATCCTGCACTTTACCAAGTGAGACATATCTCTAAGCAGTCTCTAAGAATTGTCCCCTTCTGACAACATGTTCCAAGTAGGAGAGAGGAAATCTTACAATTCTGGCTTCTAAGGCATATTCTAGCTGTACCTTTTCCATGACTGATTTGCTTGTTCTTCTGGCAGTCCATGGTATTTTCAATATTCTTTTCCAATACAATAGCTCAAATGTTTCAATTGTTCTATTGTCTTCCTTATTCATTGTCCAATTTTCCCATATATATTATATGATTGAAAATGCAATGACTTAAGTCAGTCACTCTTTAGTCCTCAAACTAATATCTTTACTCTTGAACATTTTAAATAGGTCTTTTACAGCAGTTTTGCCTAATGCAATATGTCATTTAAATTCTTGACTGCTGATTCCATGAATGTTAGTTGTTGATCCAACCAAATAAAGTCTTTGACAACTTCAATCTTACTTTGTTGTTGTTGTCAGGTGCCATTGAGTCGGAACCGACTCATAGCGACCCCATGCACAGCAGAACGAAACAATGCTCGATCCTGGGCCAACCTCACCACCGCTGCC
>NW_006408803.1:1601775-1620536 GCF_000296735.1 Chrysochloris asiatica
AGTGTTGATAGTTGATCCAAGAAGAATGAAGTCCTTGACAACTTCAGTCTTTTCTCCATTGATAAGAATGTTGTTTATTGGTCCAGTGGTGAGGTAAATCTTACTTTACCATTATGTTATTTAATGATGTCCTTACAATTATGTAAAATGCAATAAAATTTCAGTAATAATATTTAGGTATTATGTGATTTGAGAGACAATATAAACTATGAGTCAGATATTTCTACATGAAATTTCTGTAGTAAACTTTAGCATTTCTGCATATTTTACAAAGCATGAGTATGTGTGGTAAATAAATGAAAAATGTTTTAGAAAGCTTACCTTTAATTCACCAAGTAACAAAATCCAGGAAAGCAAGTGTTATCTAGCCAGTCTTTCCATAAGATATCATTATAAGAGCCCTCAATGATAACACAAAAAGAATCATCATTAGAGAGAACTGTAGAAAAAGAAAAGTGTGTATTTAATCAAGAGAGGGAGAAAATCATGAGAAAAAAGATTAATTAAAGACATAGACTGGGTTTTTAATGTTGTTGCTGTTGCTGCCGTATGCAGAACAAAATGAAACACTGCCCAGTCCTGTGCCAATCTCACAATCGTTGCTATGTTCAAGCCCATTGCTGCTGCCATTGCGACAATACATTTCTGACCCTGCAGTTTACCAAACATGGCATCCTTCTCCAGGGACTGGTCCCTCCTGAAAATATGTCCCAAGTATGAGAGATGAAGTCTGACCATTCTGCCTCCTACGGATCATTCTGGCTGTCCTTCTTCCAAGCCAGATCAGTTTGTTCTTTTAGCAGTCCATGGTATTTTAATATTGTCCTCCAACACCATAATTCAAATGCATCAATTCATCTATGGTCTTCCTTACTCACTATCCAAGTTTCACATTATATGACATTACTGAAAATACTATGGCTTGAGTCAGCTGTACATTACTCCTCAAGCTTACACCTTTGTTCATGCGATCCTTTGGCTTCTGCCTGTTTGAGCATGTGTTACAAAGTTTGTTTAGCCAGTCTGTGAAAGCCCAAAGGTCATAGTCTTCAAGCTACTTTCCTGCCTGTAGGCACTCAGCTTTACTCAGTCCATAGACCTAGTACCCGAAGCTGCTTTATTTTTCCATGCCACCACCTCTGCCTTCTCCTCAGATGTCACCTCTGTTGTTGCTGGTTGTGTAGGTAGATATCTCACACTTCACTCTTGCTTTTCCTTTTTGATGTCCTGAGATCTTCCATCTCTGCTTCTGAATTAGCTCCTTTTAAATTTAGCTGGAAGGCAAAATTAACCAATCCCAGCCTTGTTGTTATTGTTAGGTGCCATCGTGTTGATTCCAACTCATAGTTACCCTATATGCACAACAGAATGAAACACTGCCTGGTCCTGCACCAACCTCATAATCTTTCCTATGCCTAAACCCATCACTTCTGGCACTGTGCCAATTCATCTCATTTGGGGTCTTCTTTTTCTTTGACCCTCCACTTTACTGGTCCCTCTTGACAAGTGTCTGATATATGAGAGATGAAGTCTGGTCATTCTGGTTTCCAAGGAGCATTCTGGCTGTACTTCTCTAACACAGATCTGTTTGCTCTTTAGGCAGTCCATGGTACTTTCAATACTCTCTTCCAACACCATAAATGAAATGCATCAATTCTTCTACAGTCTTCCTTATTCACTGTCCAACTTTCTCATGCATATGAAGTTATTAAAAACACCATAGCTTGAGTCAGGTGAACCTTAGTTCTCAGACTGACATCTTTGCTTTTCAACATTTTAAAGAAGACTTGTGCAGAAAATTTGCCCAATGTAATACGTCGCTTGAGTTCTTGATGGCTGCTTCCGTGAGTGTTGATGGTTGATCCAATCAAAATGAAGTATTCAACAACTTCAATCTTTTCTCCATTTACATGGATGTTGTTTATTGACCCAGTGGTGAGGATTTTTTTTTTTCTTTACACTGAGGTGCAACCCATACGGAAAGCTGTGATCTTTGATCTTCATCAGTAAGTATTTTAAGTCCTCTTCACTTTCAGCAAGAAAGGTTGCATCATCTGCATATCACAGGTTGTTAATGAGTCTTCCTCTGAGTCTGATGCAACATTTATATATATATAACCCAGCTTCTTGGTTAAGCTTATTTGCTCAACATACTGATTAAGTATGGTGAAAGAATACAAGCCTTTTGCACACCTTTCCAAATTTTAAACCATTCGGTGTTTCCTTGTCCTGCTTAAACAACTACCTCTTGATCTATGTATAGGTTCTTCATGAGCACAATGAAGTGTTCTGGAATACTCACACTTTGCAATGTTTTCCATAGCTTGTCATGATCCACACAATCAAAACCCTTTGCATGGTCAATGAAGAACAGGGAGAACTCTTTCTGTTATTCTCTGCTTTCAGTCAAAATCCATCTAACATCAGCACAGATATCCCTTGTCCTGTATCTTGTCCAGAATCCAGTTTGAACACCTGTCAATGTATTGTTGTAGCAGTGTCTGTTTTATCTTTAGTAAAACTTTACTTGTATAGGATATCAATGATATTGTATGATGATTTCCACATTTCATTGGGTCTCCTCTCTTTGGAATGGGCACAAATATGGATCTTTTCTAGTCAGTTGGCCAGGTAGTTTTCTTCCAAATTCTTGGCATACATGAGTGAGTGCCTTGAATTGGTTGAGAAATTTCAATTTGTATTCCATCTATTCCTGGTGACTTGTGGTCTTTATCAATTACTTCAATGCACCTCAGACTTCTTCCTTCAGGATCATTGGCTTTTTATCATATGCTGCCTCTTGCAATGGTTGAACAGCCACCATTTATTTTTGTTACAGTGACTCTGTTTATTCCTTCCATTTTCTTTTTATACTTTCTGCATCATTCAATAATTTACCCATACAATCCTTCAATACCACAAGTCAAGGCTTGAATTTTTTCTTCAGTTCTCTCAGCTTGAGAACTGCAGTGTGTTCTTCCCTTTTGGGTTTCTAACTCCAGGTCTTCATACATTTCTTTATAGTATTTGACTTTGACTTCTTGAGCTGATCTTTGAAATTTTATGCTCAGTCCTTGTACCTCCATACTTCTTCAATTTGCTTTAGCATCTGTACATTGGAGAGCAAGTTTCAGAGTCTCTTCTGACATCAATTGTTGTCTTTTCCTTTTTTTCTTGTTTTCTTAATGGCCTTTTGCTTTTTTCCTGTATTACGTTCTTGAGCTCATCCTATAACTCTTTTGGTCTTAGGTCTTTAATGTCTAATGTACCAAATCTGTTCTGCAGATGATCTCTAAATTCAGGTCAGAAATATTCAAGGTCATATTTTGGCTCTAGTGGATTTGTTTTCATTTGCTTCATCTTCAGCCTGAATTTGCATAAGAGCAATTGATGGTCTGTTCCACAGTCTACCCCTGGCCTTGTTTTGGCTGATGATGGCTTTTCCACTATCTGTTCCACAGGTGTTCTCAATTTGAGTTCTGTGTGAAGTCCATGTGTATAGTCATCTTTTATGTTGCTTAAAAAAGCTACTCACAATTAAGAAGTCATTGGTCTTGCAAAAATCTATTGCGCAATCTCCAGCATCCTTTTTATAACCAAGGCCATATTTTCCAAGTACTAACCTTTCCTCTTTTTTTCCAACCTTTGCATTCACCGTTTATTAGCAATACATCTTGAATGCATGTTTGATCAATTTCAGACTGAAGAAGCTAGTATAATTCTACAATTTTATCATCACTGGCTTTGGTGGTTGGCACATAAATATGAGTAATAGTTGCATTAACTGGTCTTCCTAGTAGCCATCAGGATGTTATCCTATCACAGGTAGTGTTGTACTTCATGACTGATCTTGATATGTTCTTTTTAGTGATGAATGCTGTGCCATTCCTCTTCAATTTGTCATTCCCTGCATAGTAAACCACACTTTTGTCAGATTCAAAATGGCTAACACCAGTGCATTTCAGCTCACTAATGTCTAGGATATCAACATTTATGCATTCCATTTCATTTTTGACAATTTCCAATTTTTGTAAATTCAAACTTCTTACATTATATGTTCTGATTATTAATGCATGATTATTAATTGTGTTGCTCTTCATTTTTAGTTGTGCTACATCAGCAAATGAAGGACCCAAGGGCTTTGCTCCAATCATGTCATCATGGTCAACTCTACTTTGAGGAGGTTCTTCCCAGTCACATTTTGAGCACCTTCCAACATGAGGCGCTCATCTTCCGTCACTATATCTGACAATATTCTGGTGCTTCTCATCATGATTTAGTACTCAATAATGTGGTGCTGACAGTGTTCCACTGCTATTCATAAAGTTTTCAGTGACTAAATATTCAGAAGTAATCCGTCCTCCTTCCTAGTCTGTCTTTCTCTGGAAGCTCAGCTGGAACTTGTCCACTGTGTGTGGCCCTGCTGGTACCTAAAACACCCATGGCAAAGCTTCCAGAATCACAGCAACACACAAGCCACCACTGTACAACAAACCGACAGACAAGTGGTGGATACCTTAGAGTCCTGTGTACATTATTTGCATGATCCCACACAATCACTTGGTGAGAATTATGAACACTTTGGATAGAAAAGCCATATCAGGTAAATTTAAGGCACTATAGGCCACATCCCCCAGTATTTCTAGCCAATGTATTTCATTAATGAGGGATTAACAACTCCTTTCAGTTGTACATCTTCTACAATTACAGTTTTGCTATTGTTGTTAGTAAGTACCGTTGAGTTGGTTCTGACCCATAGCAACACTGTATAAGATTTTTGAGAAGCAACTAGTGGGGTCAAACTGACCATGCTGTCCAGTGCATTATACTGCAGCGCTACACCAGGACTCTTATAATTGTGGTTTAGAGAATCACAATTGATCCTGCTAATAATTACTATTGAAATAATAAAATCCTGTTAGCATCATTCCCTACCCTCTCTTCACCAGACCTTCTAGAAAGGAGGAAACCATAAGGTGGGGATACTCCCTTATCTCCCTCATTCTGAAACTAAGTACACCCATGAAAGCTTGCAAGCCAGCCACTTAAACCTTTATGTTGTTGTTGTTAAGTGTCGTCGAGTCGATTCTGACCCATAGCGACCCTGTATAAGGTTTCCAAGGTGCAGCTGGTGAGCTTGAACTACTGACCTGGCAGTTCAAATGACTTCGTAGTCTTATGCATTAGACCATAGCGCCACACCAGGACTCCTCAACCCTTTATAGCCCCTTCATTTTTGAAAGCCAAGAATTGAATGTTTTCTTCACTTCTTTCAGCCTGAGAAATGGTGAGCATGATCTTCCTTTTGGGCTTCTAACTCCAAGTCTTTGCAGATATTATTATAATACTTTACTTTGTCTTCTGATGCTGAAAATTTCAGTTTAACTCTTTTATTTGCATTATTTTCTCTATGCTCAAGAGCAAATTTCAGTCTTTTCTGACATCCATTTTGGTCTTTTCTTTGTTTCCTGTCTTTTTAACGACATTTTCCTTTTTTGATGTATGATGTCATCCCACAAGGTCTTCAGTCACTGGTGTTCAATTAGTCAAATCTGTTCTTGAGACGGTTTTGAAATTCATGTGGGATCTACTCAAGGTTATCTTTTGGCTCTTATGGATTTATTTAATTTTCTTCAGCTTCAGCCCAAACTTTTTTTATTTGAATGTCTGCCTCTTGATCTGTGTACAGGATCTTCATAGTCCATAAATTATAAGTAAGTATATCTCTGGTATTCTCTGCTTTTAGCCAAGATCCATCTAACGTCAGCAATGCCATCACTAGTTCTGTATCCTCTTCTGTATCTAGCTTGAGTTCCTGTTGATGTACTGTTGTAGTTACTGTTGAATTATCTTCAACAAATTTTTACTTGCACGTTATATTAATAGACCTTTGTAATAAACAAACAACAAAAATTGCCATAAATTTCATATTGAGTTTTCAAGGCCGTGATTTTTTAGTAGCAGATCACTAGAACTTTGTTTTGTAGTATTTCTGGGTACATTTTAACAACCAACTTTTTAGTTAGTAGACATGAGCTTAGCCATTTTTTTGATCCAGGGACTCAGACCTCTGTGGTGGTATTGGTAGTTGTGTGCCACTGAGTGGCTTCCTACCCATGTTGTTGTTGTTAGGTGCCATCGAGTTGGTACCAGAGTGACCCTATGCACAGCAGAATGAAACACTGCCTGATCCTGGGCCAGCCTCACTAATGTTGCCACACTTGTGCCCATCAATCCTGCCACTTGGCCAATCCATCTTGTTGGGGGTCTTCCTCTCTTTCTCTGTCCCTCCACCTTACTAAACATGTTATCCTTCTCCAGTGACTGGTCCCTCCTGACAATATGTCTGAAGTATGAGAGACCTGTAAATCTTTACGAGAGCAGAAAGCCTCCTGTTTTCCCCACAATGTGACTGGTAGATTCAAATTACTGACCTTGTGGGTAGCAGTTCAGTTTGTAATACCTGTGCTGTGCTACCAATGCTCCTTTCTTAGACTTTTGTAAGTATGCTCAAATGGAGCAATCTTTATGGTAAATTTCTATATTTTAGCAAGTCTTTGTTCTGTCTCTTATTCTCCCTCTTTCTGCGATATGTGATGATCTGCAATTTCAGGTTATATGGAAGGAGAAGTGCGTTACTTATTGAAATGCCTTTGGCCATCAGTTTAAGATAATGATAGCACATTCATTAAACATTTGAAGCTGAATTATGCCAACCTTCCCAAAACTAGTATAAAAGAAGTCACTTAAATAATGATGAAATTATAATAATATATTACAATTAGAGTGACATGAGTCAAAAGTGAAAAAGGCAGAACAATGTTTTATTGTCATTATCCAGGTGAACTACAAATCCTTTATTGTCAGCATGAAGAATGATTTTGAAAAATGTGACTGGGTTTAGGAACCGAAGCTTAAAGTTACTGGATTTCTTGTTTGATTGATTTTTCTCTGTCATGACCATACCATTCTTTTTGATGAATTTTGCAACTTTTATGATTGCAATTTATAGAGTGGTTTTTAAAAAGTATAAATTATAAGAAAATATTTTCATGGGCTTTTCACATACCCTCTTACTTTTTATTCAGCTAGCAGTTAAAGTAAGTGATCATCCTGTAAATATATCTTAATAGCCTAGTTTCTTGTATAGTGTCTGCCATTTGAACATTTTGTCTAAGAAAAACTTTCTGGGAAATTATATCTCTATTCTTGTGGCACAATGGTGAAGCTCTTGGTTGCTAGTCAAAAGGTCGGTAGTTTCAACTCATGAGGTGCTCTGTGGTATAAAGATACGATAGGCTGCTCCCTTATAGATTACAGTTTAGAAATCCCTATGGAACAGTTATACTCTGTGGGGTCACTTTGAATCTGAATCAATTCAATGACAAAAAAAAAAAAAATAGGAGATGGGACGATCTACAGGAAATAGAGAGTAATTAGGGAGCATGACTAGATTTTTTGGATATTTGGATATAAATTAAATTACTATGAGTAGTAGAATTTGTATGTGCTTCAAAGGATAAGCTAAGTTGCCAGAAAGCACTGACGTAAGGTAAAATTTTATGGAATGATTGACTCTGGTATGGCTTTGGTTGACTGAGATTCTGACTAGATCTTGGCATCATCCCTGGTAAGTGTTTTGGCAGGTTTTCAAAGGTTTGTTTTCTACGGTAAGTCACTAAAAGGTTTCAAGGTTCTACATTAAGCCAATATACTGTGAATTACTGCATTACCTCAACCTGCTCATACTGGGATGAACACTAAACATTACAAGGACTTCCCCTAGTCTTTTATCTTCAAACTCTTTTTTTCTTTTTAATTATATGTCCCTCATTGTAAATAAGCTACAGGAAATCACATGACAACTCACAGACAAGCTCAGAGAAATGTCTAGCTCTGACTTTAAGCCTGTACACTATTCTTTATGTTAACAAAGAGTCATTTTCAGTTGAAGTTTTTTTTTTTTTTTAATCCTAAATGACACATTTGGCTTGGAATGACTTTCTATATACTGCTATTAAAATTTTTCATTTCTTAAACAAACATGAAGAGTAAATGTCATGGATAGGGTTTTTTGTTTTTTTAATTTTTTTATTTAATGGCTGTTGTGTTATCTTTGACTATCCCAACCCTTCTGACAACATTATTTCTGGGAAATCAAGCTAATTTCTATTTACCTTTTCCTAATGAAAGAGTTATATATCCTCTTCCTATTCCTACCATATGTTCTTGTCTCTAATTGAGATCATTTATAATAGTAATACATGTGACTCCTTTGAAATAGTTTTTCTTTAATAAATGCTATCAACTCTTTCTTCTTCTTTTTCTCTTGTAACTCCACATACTAATTTTTGGTTTAGATATTACTGCCTTTAGAAACCTTTTTGCTAATTCTTGTCTTTCCTTGGATTTTTTTCTTAATTCTAATAAATGAATTTATTCATTTAAGAATATGTAAGAATCTTAATAATGCTACTAGTAATGCACTTATCTTCAATTTATAAAGCATTGCTATACACATAATATCATTTGATTTTATTTTTTAAAAAATGGCTGTCCTTGTTGTTAAGTGCCACTGAGTCAGTTCTGACCCATAGCAACCCTATATAGGCTTTCCAAGGAACAGCTGATGAGCTTGAACTGCCAACCTTGCAGTTCAAACCGACTTTGCTGTCCAGCACATTAACCCACAGCGCCACATGAAGACTCCTAAAATCTGATAGCACCTGGTATTCCTAGAAGGCCACCCATCCAAGCACTAACCAGGCCTTGCTCTGCTTAGCTTCAGAAATCAGAGGAGATTGAGTGTATTCAGAGTGGAATGGCAGTAGACTTAAAAATAGTGGTGGTGGTGGTGGTGGTTATGTGCTGTGGAGTGGGAACCAACTTATAGAGACCCTGTACAGGGTTTTCTAGGCTGTAAATCTTTACGGGAGCAGAATGCCTCATCTTTTTTTCCCTGCAGAACAACTGGTAGTTTCAAACTGTTGACCTTAAGGTTTGCAGCCCGATTCGTAACCACTACGCTACCAGAGCAGTAAGTGGAATTGTCCTCAATTTATTGATGATGATTCAGGGTTCAGATAAATTAGGTAAGAAATTTGTCCATTGAGTATATTGTATGATGTAGGACCAGCACTGGACTGTGGACTACAAGGTTGGCAATTCAAGCCCACCAGCTGCTACTTGGAAACCCTACAGAGGGTTGCCGTGAGTCAGAACCAACTCCATGGTTCTTACCATCAACAACAACAACAACAACAAATTTTTGTGAAGTGGCAAAGTCAGAATAAAAGCTAAGTATTATATTTTAAGTCTATAACTCACAAATTTAAAAATATTTAATGAGTGTCTATTATTTAGCCTTGGCATCTGGAGCTAGAACAATGAATGAAAGCTTTTATGGAGTTCATAATCCATAGCTGGGTATCTTTCCTCAAAATTTTCACCATGAATACAAAACCCTGACTACATCACTTATATAGTCAGTGTATTGTGAGTTACCTATTTTACCATTATCAAGGAGCTCCGGTTTAAAAACACCAACACAGCAGTCCTTCACATATTAAGATGGCCACTGAACTATTATAATTCAATGCATTGTTATTGTTAAGTGCTGTGGAGTTGGTTCCTACTCATAGCAACTCTGTATAGGATATCCAAGGAGTGGCTGGTGAGCTTGAACCACTGACCTTGTGGTTCAAATAGACCTTACAGTCCAGCACATTAACCCACAGTGCCACTCCAGGACTCCATAAATCAATGTAGCCCTTCAATATTTCTTTACATGCAAAAAGAGTGGATTTTGCTTTTTTCCCCATTTAACTAATAGTCCTGGTCTGGCACTGCAGGACAAAACACTGGACTGCAAGATTGGTTTGAACTGTAAGGTCAGTGGTTCAAACCCTCCAGCCACTCCTAGGAAACCCTAGAAAGGGTCACTGTGAATCAGAACTGACTCGATGGCACTTAACAACAACAACAACAGTATACATTTCCAGAGCAGTCAGTTGCACTAAGGGCTGCTGTCTGCAACCGTCAAATGGAACAAGGCTAAATGATATGTACACAGATTGGTCTCATGATCTTGGCTAAGAATTAAGTCTCTAGAGCTAGCCAGCAATATAAGCCTGCCAAGAGATCCTTACTGAGGCCTCTGGTGGAGAGCTTTTAGTGACTTTGCTAACATTATTATAATTGTTCAGTTAATTTATATCAAGAAACCTTTCCTCTCTTTTGACCCTAACACAGAATAAAGATTCTAATAACATTTATGTCATTTTAATACATCCCACAAAATGGTAAGCCAGCTATTCTATGCCCTGTAATTACTTAGCTGGAAAACAACAGGGTGGCCTGAAATATGCTGGAAAAGGACTTTAGCTTTAATTTTTCTCCAAGAATTATTATGAGGCATAATTTCTCAGTAATATTCTGCTCTAGCACTAACCTCAGTATCCTTATTCTTATGGAAATTTTCTTGAAAGGAAATCAGCAAGATTTAAACTCCAGCACAACATTCAGAGTGGAAACAAAATAAGTACCCAAAGTTTTATTGTATTTACAGAATTTTCAATTCCTTTATTTTGGGTGCAGCTTGTCTAAGGACTGGCTAAGCCAGTCTATATTGGAGTAAGTATAGCCAGAATGCTCCCTGGAAGCCAGGAAGACCAGATTTCAACTCTCATACTTCAGACATATTGACAGGAGGGACCATTCCCTGGTAAAATGGAAGGTCAGAGATAAAGAGGAAAATCCCCAATGAGATGGGCTAAAAGGTAGCAACGATTGCAAGGTTGGCTTGGGACCCGACAGTGTTTCGTTCTAATGTGTGTGGGGTCACTATGAGTTGGTACAGTCTCAATGACACCTAACAACAAGTCTAAGGAGTCTAGCGAATAACTGGTTGGTTGCTGTCCACAATCTGAATCAAGATAGTGATAGAAACTCCGAACAGAAGATTTAAGATTATCGTTAGAAGTTTTCTTGTATTCATGGAGTATTTTGAAATAATCATTGCCATTAATAAATTATTTTGATATTGGTATTGTTGCAGAGTAGATTCTTAAAAAGAAAAGAAAACAAAACAAAACAAAAATACAGCATAGCACAACAGAACTCTTCTGTAAGTAAATGATAGCTTAAGAATGCTATTAGGTCAATGCCTAAGGAGTCCTTTTAGGTCAAATTTGGCAAGAGGGGAAAAGGCTGCAGTTCTACAGTTTTCCAGCAGGGGTCAATATGTTTTCATCATTATATTCTGAAGCTCAGCTAGCATGCAGCAAAAAAGTGTTGATCCTAATTGGAGCAGACACCAGGATCTTCTATAATCCTCTGACATCCTTTTCAAATAATAATTCTTAGGTGGGTGGTGGGCTGGTGACTGCAATGCCAGTGCAGGCTTCTCTACAATGAAGTCTAACCATTGTCAATTATTTTTGATGTATGCTAGCTTAACTTAAGTCTCCTTCGTACTGGCTTTTCCAACCCACAGAAGGGTATTCCTCCTCCTAATTATTGAGATGCAGTACCCAGGATGGTCAGAACAAGTGTGTTATTTTGGCGTAATGTGCTTTCCAAAACCCATCCCTTTCTTTTTCACCTTCCCTGTACTCTTCTTATTCAAAGCAAAGAACAAGCACACACCTTCAAATATCTTACACATATTTTACTTATAATCTTAATTGCTATCGTCATTTGGTTTTAACTCATTACATGACAACATTTGGAGACAACTAGATGAATAGTAATGAGCATACATGATTATGGTTGCATCTATAACATTTACAACAGGTTAATAATTGAGACTAACCCACCTCCCACCACCAGCACACTTTCTAATAATTTATTCAGGGGCATCGCCAGTCAGTAGCATTCAGAGAAGAAATTGTCATATTTCATGTGCATTTTACAGAATGGTGGCTGCCCGAGTTTCAAACTGTCACACTGAAGCTCAAGTTCTCTGAGTTGAAGAAAGAAAAAAAAAGGTGCAGCCTGCTCCGCACGTGTAAGTGAATTTTTACTCTCCTTGGCCCTGACTGTAGCCCTTTCGATTGAACGGGGGAGTGAATGTCTCTATGTAGAGACATTTTCAGAAATCCTAATCTAGAGAGCTGAGGAATGTTCAACCAGGACTGTATTACCCTGACACTTGGTGTTGGTGGTGATGTGCCATGAAGTCAGTTCCGACTCATAGCGACCCTGTACAGGGCTTCTGAGGCTGTAAATCTTTACGGGAGCAGAAAGCCTCATCTTTTTCCCCAGAACAGCTGGTAGTTTCGAACTGCTGCCCGTGAGGTTCGCAGCCCGATTCATAACCACTACGCTACAAGAGCTCCTTACCGTGACACTTAGAAGGTAGTTAACTGCTTGAGTGCTGCTGCCTGCCCTGGAGAGAGAATGGAGGAACTGCATATTAGATATGACTGGAGCTCCACAAAGCTTAATCAGAGGGGAATTTCAAAGTGATGTAGGTAGGAGATATGTTTTTTTCGAAGGTGAAAACAATGGTAGTCAAGGTGAAGCTAGTGTTAGTAAGGCCAAATCATCAGATACTGATCTTAGACTAGGTTCATAGAGGTTGATATCAGATTCCACTTTTTATTTAGAGCTTGATAGATTCCTAAAATCGAACATTCTATCACAGATGGAAGTTTCAGCACCAAATAACAGGAGATATATTTATTTATACATGTAGATTCATTTTAAGTACCCTCTCTTAGAAATGTGGCAATTTCTTTTACTATTAAAGATTATCCTTTAATGCATCAATGATAAAAAAAAATCCAGTAATTTCTATTATCCTTGGCAAATCTTACTTTATTTATAGTTCAATTGGCCTATTTAAGTAAAGTGATAAAATTCTTTCATGAGGTTGATGTTCATCTCCTTCACTCTAATTCCTTATTTACTTAAAAAACAAAACTTAATTACCTCCCTTAAATCCAGGGAAAGGGCTGAGACATAAATGCTGTATGTTGATGAAGAAGATAGAGATGACTTTCACTGGGGCCTGACAGCCCCTGACAGTGATCCTCCATGTCTCTGACGGGTAGAGTAGTCAGCAGAAACTAGAAGGAATTTTGAATGCATTCTTGGCTATTGCAGTAGACAGATTAATTTTTTTTTTTTAAATTTCTTGAAGGCTATGTTTAGCATGAGTGGGAAAATGGTTTAAATGTATAATGATGTATCTCTTATAACAAGCAATTACTTATTTATTCAAGGCATATTTATTGAGTGTCTACTATATGCCAGACATGTATATAAGTACTGGTAAATATATTAGTGAATAAGACAGGCAAGGACTCTGTTCTCATAGAGCATATTTTCTCTTTGTTAAAATACAAATGCTTTGAAAATTTTTAAGTGTGTGTTCTAAAAACACCCAAAACCCCAAACCTCAGTGTATTTTTATTTCCCTACTTCACACATTTGCTTCTTCATATTTAAAATGTAGGCTGAAACATTCCTTGTAGTCTTTGAAGGTGAAAAACATATACAACTGCAGGGTGAACTAAAAAATTTCCGTAGATAGCAGAATTGCTTCAAAACCTAAATTGGGAACAGAGCGGATGCAAAATGGTTTACAAATAATTAGCAGATCAGAATGCTTTTTAGTTAGGGCCTCCATTCATAAAACTGAGCCAAATGCTTCTTGCACAGCTGACACGGAGTTCAAGGTCGTCCATCTCCTCTGCAGGAGGCTGTGATAACTAAACATGACCATTTCTTGTTCTCTCAGCACGGCTGCAGGAAAACCAAATGGTCTCTGCCCTCAGCGTCCTCATCTCATGAATGTGGATAAGTGAGAGGACATTGCTTTTAAATTATATCTTAAGACTTGTTCAAATTTTAACTCTATCCATAGAATTCATTATTAAGCTTTGCAGTGAATGTGAAACAGAAAAAAATAAGGCATTTATTTTATTTAAATATAGCTCTATACTTGAAAACAGACCACCCTGTCCCTCCCCCCACCCCATATCTGGAGATTAAAAACAAAAACAAAACCAATTTGAAAATATAATTGTGACCCAGGAATTGAATGTATGATTTATTTTTGCATATTATTTGAGCACTACATTTTTTTTTCAAGGCATCCAGGAAGCAAGGGTTTAGTCATCTATAATGGGAATGTAGTTCTTTTATAAGCTTAACTTTCAACCTTTACTGCCCACCTACTTGGACAAGAAAAACTCCAGAACCAAGTCCTTTCCACATTGCTTTGGTTCTGACATTGTTCTCTTATTTTTCACAAACATATTATGTCCTATGCTTTCTTGCTAACATTTACCTCAATTGCCGAGTAATCACAAACCACTAGGTCTCCCTGCATCGTGGAATTCCTGACAACAAGAAATCCCTTCAAATTTCCAAATGTTGAAAAATGTTTTTGGAAGGTGTTAGTAAATCCAAACATTTTCGTGATTTTCAGTATTCTTTGAAGAAAGAGGTTACCAAAGAAAGTTTTTTTGTTTCTAGACTTACAACTCTTGGCTAGATAATATACCCTTCGTAGGAAATGGGGAGCACACTGATAGAGTCAACACTAACTCTTCACTTGAGAATGATCTCCCTTTCAAAAAACATTTTTCAACATTTGTGTATTTTTTTATAGATATGTATTTCTGTTTTCTTCTTACATGAATATTGATTTTATTGCTTATTTCAGGGGTATTAAAAATTGCCTCCTGGCAACCAACTCTCAGTCCCTTCATTTCCACAAATCTAGAGTTCTCAGCTCTCCATGTCCCCATCTCTGCCTCCATCTAAGAAGAAAAGAAAATGGGTATGTGACAGCTCTTCAGAAAATGTTGTGACCTAGTATTTCTCTGGATAAGAAGATAAAAGTTCCAAGAAAAAAAAATATTGGAGAAAATTATGATAATAGACAACTTAAAAAACTTTATTATTTGCATATTAAATAGTATCCCTGAATTTTTGTTTTCTTCAACATGGGGAAACTAATTTTTATCACAGAGAATTCTTTCCTGTTATATAAAGTGTGAATAAAGTGATCTGAAATCTGGGTACCATTACTTATTCCCATGATCAATGCCATTGAGATGATTCTGACTCATAGTGAACCTAGGAAGCAATGGATAATAACTGAAAAAGTTGGGTTATAATTTGGAAACAAAATATCCACAAGTGTATGTAAGTGTGTGCATGTGTGTAAATAAAGACATATAAATGAAGATAAATATGTCTGTACAAAGCACATGTACATATTTCCTAATTCTTTTA
Source organism: Chrysochloris asiatica (assembly GCF_000296735.1). Taxonomy (NCBI): domain Eukaryota; kingdom Metazoa; phylum Chordata; class Mammalia; order Afrosoricida; family Chrysochloridae; genus Chrysochloris; species Chrysochloris asiatica. The sequence goes on from NW_006408803.1 coordinate 1,617,025, forward strand.
AATAAGAAGTCCTAGAGACAAAAACACAAAGGAGCAATGAGTAAACCTAGCACTCAGATTTTGATTTATAAATACTATTCCTATTCAAAGGACATGGATGTCCTTGAAGAAACTGCTATTTACATAATAGGTTCAGGGAAAATATAAGTACCAGAAAAGAATGTGGCTCAAAGAACGATATGGACATCTCAAAAAAGACACAGAACCAGTTTCATCTTTGACATACAAGGAACTTGGAAACCAACACTAGTATAATTACAGCAAGAAAAAGCTGAACATCCTGAAAATTTATTTTTTTGTTGTTGTTGTTGTTGGATCCATCAGAGAATTGTGGTCACGGGGCAACCATTATCCTGTAATCAGATGCATTCAGAGAAATACAGTGATTATATCTTCTTTTTAGGAGTCCTGGTGGTGCTGTAAGATAAACACTGGACTGCCAGCCTAAAGGCTGGCAGGAAGTTCAATATCCCTCAGCCACAAGGTTGGCAGTTCAAACCCCACAGCCACTCTGTGGGAGAAAGAGGAGGTTTTCTGCTCCAATATAGATTTACAGCCTTGGAAATGCTATACAGGGCCCCTATGAGTCTTAATCAACTTCAGGCAGTGCAAATGAATTATATTTAAAAAAATGGATAAGTGAAAATCTTCCTATGATGTACCATTGAGTTTATAGGTTAATTTAAAATCTCTTTGGTTACTGCCAACTTATAAGAATAACTGTTTTAAGTTAGAACAGTGTTGTTGTTGTTGTGAAGTGTCAATGAGTTGATTTTGATTTATAGCAACCCTACATAGGATTTCCAAGTAGCAGCTGGTGGATTTGAATCATTGACATTTTGGTTCACAGTCCAAGGCTTATCCTATAGTGCCATACCAGTTGTGTTTGCTTTAAAGAGTAAAACTTTTTTTTTTTTTTTTTAAATCAGAACCACTGTCCTCTATTGATAACTGTCAAAAAAACTTCAAGAGTACTTTAAAAAATTGGATTCATTTTAGCATCTACAGGATAAACTCAGTTATTTTCTGGGTCAATCTGTCTTTCAAAACCAAATAACAGTGGTAAATGTGGCTTCACTGCTCACAGATGCTGAAGTAGTAGAGTCCTAATTATGGGTTGTACAGTAGACTTATACATATGCCAAAACCATAATATAATTTTATTTGATTAATTAATTAATTCAACAAATATTTGCCAAGTATATACTCTATTAAGAATTACATAATTATTTTCATATTTTAGATATATGTTTTGTTGCCTCCTATTTTCATGCTTCAAATTATTACTTAAATATTTATCTTGTAAAATCTTTAATCATATTAGCGGAGGTTAAAGTCTTCATCTTCTCTCATCTTTTTAACCTTATGCTTATAAAATTTTTTATGGTAACTCTCTATGTTTATTTCTATTCCCTTTACATCTTTTCTTTTAACCTAATTTTTTTGTGCTATTAAAAAAAATCTACTAGTCCTTATTGATATATTTCTGAATGCTAAATTCTGTACTAGATGTTGTTATCTCTGTATGGATATGTATTATTTATGTTTATGTTGAGTAAATTATGGGAAGAGAATATTTAAGGATAAATGAAATGTAATTGTGACCCCTGATAGTACTTTGGAAACCTGATGACATAGTGGGTTGTGAGTTGGACTGCTAACCACAAGGTCAGCAGCTCAAGTCAACCAAGTGCTCTGTGGAAGAATGATGAGACTTTCTGCTTTCTTAAAGATTTACAGCCTAGGAAACCCTATACAGGGTTGCTATGAGTCAGAACTGACTCCACGGTACACAACCAAGCCATAGTTCTTCAATGAAGTACAGTGGCTCTGTAGAACAATTACTTGTTCTACCTGTTGTGGACCACAAGGTAGGTAATTTGAGCCCAGCAGTCACTCCAAGGGAGGAAGTTGAGACTTTATATTCCTAAAGTTGAGACTTTAAGGTCCTACAGACCTTATCTTCTGACAGCAAAGTCAGAGATTAAAAAAATATGTTTTAGGGACTTCTGGTTTGCCACAGCAGCCAGAAGGGATGGAGACTGCTGTATTAAGCCTTGATTTTGCTGGTCCTGCATTATTTTCTTCTGTTTTTTTGCTTTTGATTCTGACATTGTTTTTTACCTGGCTGCTGTTGTTTGGCTGTTACAAGCCTCCCTTCTGCTATTGGAGGACTCTTTGTCTCCCTATGTTACACGAGAAGAGTCAGCAACTGCTGCCAAATAGCCAAGCTGCATTCATACCATATAAAACACCAAAACCCAGGCAATAACCAATACCAGCTATAAGATACCAAGGAAACAAGCAGCACCTGTGAAAGTTACTCTCAGTCAAGCAATAATAAGAGTTAAAAGGGAAGACCACACCCTGACCACATCTTCCTGGAAGCAATCAGAAAGCATAAAAAAAAAAAAAAAGTACCAAACTACATACTCATTTAAGTATTAGGACCACAGATAAACATCAAACATGTCCAAGAAGCAAAAACAGATGACCACATCAGCACATGTCCAGAAAAAAGATAAAATATCTGAGACAAATGACCCAGAAGTAGATCTGGACTCCATTCTGGAAGGAGGGCAGGCCCTGGAAATGCCTGAGAAAGAATTTAGAAAAATGATTATAAATTGTTTCAAAACACTTTACAATGGAGTTGAGAAAAATAAGGAAGAAGTCAGGAAAATGCTACAAGAGCAATCAAACAAGATAGATACAGCAGAGAACAAACAAGATGGTGGATCGGGTGGATGTGTAGCAGAGAGCTCCGCCAATAACACCACAGAATACCCAACCAAGCAGGCTCAGGGGATGGTCCCAGAACTCTGAACCACATATAGAGGAATACTTGGAAGGTTCACAGCTGGGGAAATTTGTGGCAGAAGAAAGAAATCCACTGCTTTCTAGTCCGGGATGCTCGGCTGCTCCAGGAGCTGCCATCTTGGGTGAGACCACTGGGGGAAGGATTGGAGTGGCCACAGATGCCTGGCAGAACCACTGATATAAAGGTGTGGACATTCTTTTCCTTTGGTATCTGTTCATTGGTCCCTTGCTGTCTGTGCACCTCCATTCAGGTTACTATAGGAGTGCCTGAGCAAGTGGGCACCCCAGCCCCACCCTTGGGGTATTACGCATACGCACAGATCTACTCAAATTTTAAAGAGACAGTTTCCAATTAAAACCAAACGGCCACAGCCAGCCCTGAACTGTTTTCAACTAGAAAAAAGTCCTGAACGGGGATTGTGGAGAGGAACAAGCAGACAAAAGAGGAAATATGCCAAAAATTAAATCCTAAGTTACGTCAAAACCTCCAACAGTGGTATCTTGAAACTTCTCAGGAAGAAGAGTGAAAAGGGAAGCCCATTTCCTGCTCACATCTACCTGGAGGAATTCAGAAAGCATAAAAATACCAAAATACATACCCATCTAAGTATTAAGTCCACAGATAACCCCTGAAGATGCCAAAAAAGCAGAAGCAGATGACCATATCTGCACATGTCCAGAAATGAGATAAA
>NW_006408803.1:1620636-1621777 GCF_000296735.1 Chrysochloris asiatica
AACCTCTCTGGAAAGCAATATGGCGTTTCCTCAGAAGGTTGAAAATAGAAATACCTTATGATCCAGCAATTCCCCTACTTGGTGTTTACCCACAAGAAAAATGAGCCACAACACTAGAAGATATATGCACATCAATGTTTATAGCAGCATTATTTACAATAGCAAAAAGATGGAGACAGACAAAGTGCCCATCAACTGAAGAACAGATAAACAAATTGTGGTACATACACACAATGGAATATTATGCTACACTGAAGAATAACAAGGAAGCATGCAAGCTACCGCATAACATGGATGAACCTTGAGGACATTATGCTGAGTGAAATTAGTCAGTCACAAAAAGAGAAATACTGAATGGTACCATTAATGTAAAAGACTAAGAAAAAGAAATTGTATTAAAGGGGGGTAGGGGGAAGTCTTTGTTGGTTGCTGGGAAGTGGGTGATGCATGGGGGGAAGGGAGTAGGGTGGAGTGCAGGGTGGGGATTGGACTCAGGAGAGCTTGGGTGCTGGGGAGGAGGGCAATTTACAGGGAGGGAGAGGGAAGTGGAGAAACGGGACAGATGGGAGAACAATTGGGCATGTTTGAATGGGCCAAATGGGACAGAGATAAAGGACGATATATGCACAGTCTTGGAACTGCAGTGTTCTGAGATACAGAGATTGAGTCATGGTTGTAATGGGGGGTGGGGAGGATTGTGTCAAGAGGCTTGGCTGTTTTTTGAATCTTGGTTTTCCTTGCATTATAATATAGAGTAGACCCTGGAGGGGTGAGAAAGGAATAGTCAGAGATATCACACTAGAAGGTCTGTAAGTCTGTCTTCTGCCTATAACTGATTGGAATACCTAAAATGGGGCTACAGCATACCCAGTGAACGAGGCTTCCTGCGGAGCCTTTGCAATACATAAAACTCTAGGTAGAAACTAGAACCACATCCAGATCACCAGAGATGAGAACTCTCCACTTGAAAGGATGAGCTGACCAGCCTGGAGCGGTGAGAAGAACAAAAGATACTTCTCGAATGAAAGACCTACAGGAAAAATACGAAACAATGGAGGCAGATGGATTGTCACTACAGGAACAAATGGGTCGCTTCTCTAGGAGACATCAGGGCAGGTGGTCGAGTCCTTTCAATGCAGGC
>NW_006408803.1:1622754-1638721 GCF_000296735.1 Chrysochloris asiatica
CGGGTTTCTAGGATAAACCCTTTGGTCGGAAGATGATGCATGGAGGGGACTGGAACCATGGCAATGAAATGATATACGATGAATGTAAAACTAAAGTCCTCTCATGTAAACTATCATATAATTCACAATAAAACATTTAAAAAAATATGTTTTAAAACTCTTTGAAAATAATGATAAAGATATAGAAGTAGTAGGAGACAGAAAAAAAAAAGAAAAATTAGCTCTGACAGGTACAGAGAAAAATGATTTGCCCAACAATATTTAAATATTTGAATGTTGACTCTGTGCCAGGAGCTGGAGATACAATGAAGAACAAAAAAAGAAAATTCTCTGTTCATGGAGCACACATTCTAATTGGGCAAGCTGACAATAAACAAGTAAAGACATAGTTAGTAAGCTATTTTCATATACTGGTAACTGCTATGAAGATAACAAAATGGTAATACTGTAGAATGTCTTAAAACTTCTTTAGATAAGGTAGCATAATAATCTTATATGTTTATTTTAAACACTCAGGAATATGTAATAATTTAAACCACCAGTGGCCACATTGTTCATGTCTGCCTCCTGTCCCTCTCTTTCCACAAATCTAAAGTTCTCAGCTCTCCATGTCCCCATCTCTGCCTCCATCTTTGAATAACCTTATTTTTTGGATAAGTTGCAACTATAATGAGAATTATGAAAGAGATCATATTGTATTACTGTTGCTGCTTAATTTCACCCCTAAAAGTTAGGGTTTAACCTCTAGAATCCAAGAGATCCTGCCCTATTTCCTGACTTTCTTTCAATGTTAAGTTTTGAGAAAAAGTAGTTTAATTAATTCCACCTGCATGTTAATTTTGTGCAAATCTAATTGCTAGCCCAGGCTTGACTCTTGAGCCAAATAGCAAAGATCAACTAGATTTATCAACCTATTGTTGTTGTTGTTGTTAAGTGCTGTCAAGTCGGTTCCGACCCATAGCGACCCTGTACAGGGTTTCCGAGGGTGTAAATCCTTACGGCAGTAGAAAGCTTCATCTTTCTCCCGCCGAGTGGCTGGTAGTTTCGAACCGCTGACCTTAAGGTTCGCAGCCCGATTCATAACCACTACGCTACCAGAACTCCTTTATCAACCTATAGTCACCCAATTTTAATGTCAAACTGCATAATACACTCTTTATAATCTTGAGGTCTCCATCTTGGTTTCAGGTACTAACACTAACATCAACTTAGTTTCTCAATTTATCTTTGACTTTCTTGCATCTGGTCTGTAATGAGTATCTGCCAATTCTTCCTTCATGATCTGTCTCTCTTCTTTTTCCTATGCTCTACGACACTTAACAACAACAACAACAACTACTACTATTGACACTATATTAATTCACACACTTTTAACTCTTCCAGAGTCTGCCAGGAATTCTGACTTAACTATCTACTTCTAAGTTTGCATCAACCCTTATTTATAGTCACACTATTGCAAATTTGAATGTTATACCTATGTGCTCTTGAACATTTACCATGTATTTACAGTATTTCATATTTCTCTTCATCGCTAAGATAAAATTTGAACACCTTTGCAAGACTTATATAGCCTTTCATGAACGCACCAGATTCATTTTTCTGCTCTCCCTGTGTCTCTTGAGCTGTAAGAGAAGGTCCTTACTTTAAGTTTTGATTTAATATGAAAAATGGAAATCCGTTAATTTCTAACTTGAAAATAACATAGTTTCATAAACTTTCAATTTGAAAAAGGCTGTCTTGTTTGTCATCTTGAGGTATTAAAATTTGATATTCATGAACTAAAATTAATTTACCCTAGAGAAGTCAGATGGACTTAATAGCCGTGGGTTTGGTTAGGTTTGGAGTGCATTGAAGATGTGAATTCAATATTTATTGCTACTGCAGCAGCACACATACAGATAGAGTGTCCATAATTTGGAGAGTAGCTTCTGTTAGTGTATTGTAATTATTGCCAGTTGCTTTTGTTAAGTGTGTTAAGTGTTGTTAAGTGAGTTCTGACTCATAGCAATCCTGCATAGGGCTTCCAAGGAGTGGCTGGTGAGTTTGAACCGCTGAGCTTGTGGTTCAAACTGACCTTGCCATCCAGTGCTTTATCCTACAGTGCCACACTAGGACCATCAAATTGGTTCTTACTCATAGCAACCTTGTCTATAACAAAATGAAACCCAGCCTGGTTCTGTATAGTCCTCATGTTTGTTGCTATATTTGAGCCGAGTTTTGTTGGTGCTGTCAGTGTTTCTCATTGATGGTCTTCCTCTTTTTCAGATGCTCTATTTACTAAACACGTCTTCTCCAAGGGCTAGGCCTTCCTGATAACATATTTATGAGAGGAAGTTTCACCATTTCACTACTAAGGAGCATTTGGGCTAAGGATACTTCTAAGGCAGATTTATTTGTTCCTTTGGCGGTTCATGGCATGTTGAATATTCTTCACCAACACTATAATTCAAATGCACCAATTCTTACTCGGCCTTCCTTATTCATTGTCCAACTTTGGCATGCATATGAAGTGACTGAAATATTATGGCTTGGGCCAAATGTACCTTAGTCCTCAAAATGACATCTTGCTCTTTAACACTTAATAGAGGTCTTTTGCAGCAGATTTGTTCATAGTAATACATTGTTTGATTTCTTGACCGCTGTTTCCATGAGTATTGATGTGAATTCAAATAAAATGAAAGCCTTGACAATTTCAAACTTTTCTTCATTTATTGAGATGTTGCTTGTTGGTCCAGTTGTGAGGATTTTCTTTTCTTTACATTAAGGTGTAATCAATGTGGAAGACTGTAGCCTCTGATCTTCATTAAGTATTTCAAGTCATCTTTGCTTTCAGCACGGTTGTGTCATCTGCATATCACAGATTTTTAATGAATCTTACCCGCTACTTTGAAGCTGTATTCTTCTTTATATACTCCAGTTTCCTGAATTATTTGCTTAGCATACAGATTAAATTAGTGTGCTGAAAGGTTACTCCCCTGATGCACACCTTTCTTGATTCTAAACCATTTAATGTCTCCTAATTGTGTTGAAATGACTGTTGATTTACACATGGGTTCCACACGAGCCCAATTAAGTGGTTTAGAATTCTCATTCTTCCCAATGTTATCCAAAGGTTGTTATGATACACACAACATTTAAATGGCTTTGAATAGTCAATAAAACACAAACACATCTTTCTGGTATTCTCTGCTTTCATCCAAAATTCATCTGAGGTCAACAATGCTATCCCTTGTTTCATATTCTCTTCTGAATCTCGCTTGAATTTCTGGAAGTTTCCTGTTTATATACTTCTGCCATTGATTTTGAATAATGTTTTTGAAGCAAAAAATAATTTTGAAGTATCTTCAGCAAAATTTTACTTGCATGTAACATTAATGGTATTGTTTGATAATTTCCATATCCTATTGATCCATTTTTCACTGGAATTGGCATAGGCATGGATCACTTCCAATGTTGACCAAGTACTTGTTTCCCAAATTTCTTGGCATAGGTGAGTGAGTGCTTCTAGCGTTGCATCTGTTTGTTGAAACTTTTCAATTTTTTGAAATTTTCACCTATGCCTTCAGTGCAGATTGGAATTCTTCTTGTGATACCATCAGATGTTTGAACATCAACCAATTCTTTTTGGTAAAGGGACAGCATATTCCTTACATTTTTTTATGCTTCCTGCATTGTTCAGTATATTGTGAGTTAGTAGTGGTTTTTCAACTACTGGTATTCTGATGTTCAATTGATTTTATCTATTATTGTAGTTATTCTTGTTAAGTGAAGAAGAGGTAATTCTGACCCATAGCAACCCTGTATAGAACTTTGTAGTTATTCTTGTTAAGTGCAGAAGAGGTAATTCTGACCCATAACAACACTGTATAGGACTTCCAATGAGTGGCTGGTGAGTTTGAACCAATATTTTGGTCTAGTGTTTTATCCCACAGCAAGACACTAGTTAGGTGCCATCAAAACACTGTCTGAGCCAACCTCAAAATTGCTGCTATGTTTGGATCAGTTGTTGCTGACACTGTGCGAGTCCATCTTGTTTAGGGTCTTACTCCTTTTTCCTGATCCTCCACTTTTCTTCAGTTATTTTAGTTATTTCAGCTTGAGAAATGGCCATGTCACTGTCTCTGATCCCAGGAGTCCCTTTGGTCCTTCCTGACAACATATCTAAAGGGTTTGGTCCTTCCTGACAACATATCCAAAGTATAAGAGATAAAGTTCCACCATGATTTTCATTAGTAAGTACTTCAAATTTTCTTTGCTTCCAGCAAGGAAGGTTGTATCATCCGCATATCATAGGTTATTAATGAGCCTTCCTGCAGGCCTACATCTGCATATAATGCAGATTCAAGGATCATTTGCTCAGCATACAGAATGAGTAAGTATAGTGAAAGGATACAGCTCAGGCATACACCTTTCCTGATTTTACAGAACAATTCAATATTTCCTTGTTCTGTTTAAACTACTGCCTCTTGGTCTGTGTACAGGTTCCTCATGAGCAAATTAAGTGTTCTGGAATGCACATTCTTCACAGTGTTCTCCATAGTTTGTTGTGATTCACAGTTGAATGCCTTTGTACAATCAATAAAGCACAGATAAACATCTTTCTAATATTCTTTGCTTTTAACCAATATCCTTCTGATGTCAGGAGTCAGCATTGATGTCTCACATTCCTCTTCTGAATATGGTTTAATATTAAATATGGTTAATAAAAACTCTCTATCCATCTAGGTTGTACTGAAAGTGTTTTTGAATTACTTTCAATAAATTTTCTTTGCATGTGATATTGATTGAAGATTTTCACATTCTGTTAAGTGACCTTTCTTTGTAATGCACACAAATAGGGATCTCTTCCAATCAGTTGACTATGTGACCAACTGTCTTCCAAATTTCTTGGCATATATGAGTTAATGCCTCTACTAGTGCTTCAGTTTGTTGAAACATTTCAATTAGTATTCTGTCAGTTGCTGAAGTCTTGTTTTTCACCAGTGTTATCAGTGCTACTTGGACTTCCTCCTTCAATACCATAGGTTCCTGACCACATGCTACCATTCGAAATGTTTGAATATTGACTGATTCTTTTCGGTATAGTAATGACTCTTTCCCCATCTTCTTTTGATGCTTCTTGCATCATTCTGTATTTTGCCTATAGAATCCTTCAGTATTACAACCTGATGCTTGAATTTTTTCTTCAGTTACTTTAGTTATTTCAGCTTGAGAAATGGCCATGAGAAATGGCCATTGAGAAATGGTCCCAGGAGTCCCCAGGTCTTGCCATACTGCTGGCCACCCAGGTCTCAATCCGGATTCACAGGAGTATATTGAACGTGGTTGGACTTATCTCACAAATTCATAGCTGTTTTTCCCCCACTTCCCCTTATCGGTGACCAACATGGTCACCAGCCAGACCACATGCCTGCTCGTGTATTCCCCTTGAGTCTTAGTTTTGGAAGGCAAGGGAAACCAAGATTGAAAAGACAGCCAAACATCTTAACATTATTTTTCCTCTTTTACCCATTCAAACCATTTTAGATAGCCAATGTCTATGTTGCCCATCCCTATCAACCTGGTGTACTGAAGTGATAGGTTTGCTCATTGATGTGAAGACTCCTTCACTCTTGGCTGGTATTTTGAGCAACTACATCCGTAAGCAAAGGTCAAGTTCATCAAATTGTAGCAATTTACATTTTCTTCCTGTATCAAACTTCTTCAACTGTAGGTGAGACCTGATCATCAAGCCATTCAAGCTAGGTCAAATGGGTTGTTGTTGTTGTTATGTGCTGTGGAGTCGGTTCCGACTCATAGCGACCCTGTACAGGGTTTCCGAGGCTGTAAATCTTTACAGGAGCAGAAAGCCTCATCTTTCTCCCGCGGAACAGCTGGTAGTTTCAAACTGCTGACCTTGCGGTTCACAGTCCGATTCGTAACCACTACGCTACCAGAGCTCCTTGGTCAAATGGGTACTATCTGCAAATTTAAGTGTTCTTGCATGCTTCTCCCCACTTTCATATCAACTGTATGTTTCACTCTTAGTTCTGGCAGTGAATGACTAGGTCAATGTCCATGGGTTCAGGAGTTCCCAAGTCTCCCAAAACTTCAGACCTTTTAAATGATATTTTGCTTTCTTCTTATATGATGTTCTTGATGTCATCCCATAACACATTTAGTTTTTGGTCATTAGTATCTAATGGATCTAATCTGTTCTTGAGATGGTCTTTAAATTCAGGTGGGATAAATTCAAGAGTATATGTTGTTGACTCTTTTAGACTTATTTTAATTACTGCTTCATTGTAAAGTTACATAGAAGCAATTGATGATCTGTTCCACAGTCTGCTCCTGGCTTTGTTTGGCTGATGATATTGGACTTCTTGATGGTCTCCTCACACAAATGCAGTCCATTTGATTCCTGTGTATTTATCTGGTGAATGTCTGCATGTATAGTTGTCATTTATGTTATTGAAAAAAGGTATTTGCAATCAATAAGTCATTGGTCTTGTAAAATTCTATCATGTGACATCCAGCATCATTTCCATTACAAGATCATATTTGAAAATTACTGATCCCTCTTTGTTTCCAATTTTCATGTTGCAATCACTAGCTATTATCAGTATATCTGGATTGCATCTTTGATCAATTTCTTACTGGAGAAGTTGGCAGTTTTCTTCAGTTTCATCATCACTGGCTTTAGTGGCTGTTGTGTAAAATTGAATAATAGTGGTATTTATAGGCCTTGTTGAAGGTGTATGGATACTATTCTATCATTGACAAAATTGTACTGCAAGCAGATCTTGGAATGCTTTTTTTGAAGATGAATGTGGCACCATTTTTCTTTAATTTGTTGGTCCTGGCATAGTAAATCATATGATTGCTTGATTCAAAATGTCCAGTACCAGTCTAGTTCAGCTCATGAATGCCTAGAATATTGATCTTTATGCATTCAATTTAATTTTTGATGGCCTCAATTTTCCTAGTTTCATGCTTCATACATTAATGGTTGTTTGCAGCTGTTTGTTATCATATATTAGCAAATGAAAGTCTGGAAAGCTTTGTCATGGAAAGTCATGGAAATCCATGTCAATAAGGTAACCTCTACTTTGAGGTGGTAGTTCTTTTCTAGTTGCATTTTGTGTGCTTTGCAACCTGATGGGCTCATCTTATAGCACTGTATCAGATAATATTCTACTGCTATACATAAGATTTTTGGACTACAATGTCTGATGTTTAAATTCACTAGTAACTCCTCAGAAATCCTATATAGGGTTGCTATGCATCAGAACCAACTCAATATAACTTAGCAACAACAACAACAACCTTTCAAAAGTGGTCTGCCCCTCCATCTTCCTAGTCTTAGTTTAGAAGCGCAGCTGAAGCCTGTCTACTATGAGTGGCCCTGCTGGAATTTAAAACACCAATGGTATCGCTTTCTGGGGTTACAGCAACACACAAGTCAAAACAGTAAGTCAATTTACAGACTAGTGGTGAGTAATTTCTCTAGAGACTCATTAAATAATGTTTCAACTTGCAGATTTAAAAAAATTTTTTGCCAAAGTTAATCTAAAATCCACTCTTATTACACTAGATCATGATTAATGTAGTGGTAATGTGTGAGGACCACCACTCATCTGTCAGTTTATCATACTGTGGAGGCTTGTGAGTTGTTGTAACTGTGGAGGTTATGCCATGGGTATTTTAAATACCAGCTACCAGCAGTGTCAGCCATGGTGGACAGGTTTCAGATGAGCTTCCAGATGAAGACAGACAAGGATAAAGGAGAGAGAAATTACTTCAGAATATTTAGAAACTGAAAATCTTATGAATAACAAAGAAACACTGTCAGATATAGTGCCAGAAAATGAGCCCCTCAAATTGAAAGTCATTCAAAATGTGACTAGGGAAGAGCTATCTCCTCAAAGTAGACTTGACCACAATGTAACGTGAATGAAGTAAAGCCCGTGGGAGTAAAGTCCATGGGACCTTCATTTGCTGTTGGGGCATTACTCAAAATGAAAAGAAACAGCTGTAAACCTCCATTGAAAATCAGAACATGGAATGTACAAATTATGAATCTGGGAAAATTGGAAGTTGTCAACAATTAAATGGAACACATAAACATCAGTATCTTAGGCATTAGTGAGCTGAAATGGATTGGTATTGTCCATTTTGAATTTAATAATCACATTGTTAACTATGCCAGGAATGACAAATTGAAGAGGAATGATGTTGCATTCATCATCGAAAAGAAAATATAAAGATCAGTCATGAGGTAGAACACTGTCTGTGATAGGATAATGTCCATGCACCTACAGGGAAGACCACCTAATATCACCATTATTCAAATATGTACAACCACTAAAGCCTGTGAGGATAAAATAGAAGAATTCTACCAACTTCTTCAATCTGAAATTGATCAAACATGCATTCAAGATGTATTGATCATTACTGGTGATTGGAATGCAAAGGTTGGAAAAAAAGAGGAAGGATCAGTAATTGGAAAATATGGTCTTGGTGATAGAAATGATGCTGAAGATCGCATGATAGAATTCTGCAAAATCCATGATTGTTTATTTCAAATACCTTGTTTAGACAGCATAAGAGACTATTATATACCTGGACCTCACCAAATGGAATACACAGAAATCAAATTGACTACATCTGTGGAAAGAGACAATGGAAAAACTCCATATCACCAGCCAAAACAAGTCCAGGGGCAGATTGTGGAACAGACCATCAATTGCTCATATGAAAATTCAGACTGAAGCTGAAGCAAATGAAAACAAATCCATGAGAGCCAAAATATGATCTTGAATACATCCGACATGAATTTAGAGATCATATGAAGAATAGACTTAAACATTAAACACTAAAGACAGAAGACCAGAAGAGTTGTGGGATGACATCAAGAACATCACACATAAAGAAAGGAAAAAGTCATTAAGAAGACAAGAAAGAAAAAAAGAGATCAAAATGGATGTCAGAAGAGATATTGAAACTTGCTCTCTGGTGAAGAGATGCTGCAGTAAATAGAAGAAATGAGGAGTTACAAGAGCTGAACAGAAAATACCAAAAGTCAGCTCAAGAAGACAAAGTCAAATATTCCAATGAAATGTGCAAAGATCTGGAGTCAGAAATGCTCAGCATTTCTCAAGCTGGGGGAACTGAAGAAAAACTTCAAGCTTTCGTTATTGAAGGATTGTCTTGGCAAATTACTGAATGATGCAGAAAGCACCAAAAGAATATGAAAGGAATACACAGAGTCACCGTATCAAAAGAAAATGGTTAATGTTCAACTGGTGCAAGAGGTAGCATAAGATCAAGAGCCAATGATACTGAAGGAAGAAGTCCAAGGTGCATTGAAGGAATTGGCAAAGAAAAAGGCACTGGGAATTGATGGAATGTAAATTGAAATCTTTCAAGAAAGTGAGGCAGCACTGGAGGCACTCACTCATCTATGCCAAGAAATTTGGAAGAAAATTATCTGGAAAGCTAATTGGAAGAGGTCTGTATTTGTGCCCATTCCAAAGAGAGGTGACCCAATGGGATGCGGAAATCATCAGACAATATCTTTGATATTCCATGCGAGTAAAGTTTTATTAAAGGTTATGCAGCAATGGCTATAAGCATACACTGACAGAGAATGTCCAGAGGTTCAAGCCAGATTCAGAAGAGGACATGGAATGAGGGATATCAGTGCTATTGTCCAATTTTGTCTGAAAGCAAAGAATACCTGAAAGATGATTACCTGTGTTTTATTGACTATGCAAAGTCTTTTGAATGTGTGGATCCTGACAAGCTATGAAAAACATTGCAAAGTATGAGTATTCCTGAACACTTAATTGTGTTCATGAGGAATCTGTACATGGACCAAGAGGCAGTTGTTCAAACAGAATATGAGAACACCAAATTTAAAATTTTTAAAGGTGTGTGACAGGGTTATATTCTTTCACCATACTTATTCAACCTGTATGCTGAGCAAATAATCCAAGAAGCTGGCTTATATGAAGAAAAATGTGACATCAGGATTAAAGGAAGACTCATTAACAACCTGTGATATGCAGATGATACAACCTTGCTTGTTGAAAGTGAAGAAAACTTAAAATATGTACTGATTAAGATAAAAAAGCACAGCCTTCAGTATGGATTACATCTCAATGTAAAGAAAAAATCCTCACCACTGGACTGATAAACAACATTCTTACTAATGGAGAAAAGATTAAAGTTGTCAAGGACTTCATTCTTGGATCAACCATCAACACTCATGGAAGAAGCAGTAAAGAAATTAAATGATGTATTGCATTAGGCAACTCTGCTACACAAGAACTTTTTAAAGTGTTGAAGACCAAAGCTCTTAGCTTGAGGACTAATGTGTGCCTGATCCAAGTCATTGTATTTTCAATAACCTCATATGCATGTGAAAGCTGCACAGTGAATAAGGAAGACCATAGAAGAATTGATGCATTTGAGTATGGTGTTGGAGAAGAATAATGAAAGTGTAATGGGCTGCCAAAAGAACCAATAGATTTGTGTTGGAAGAAGTGCAGCCAGAGGGCTCCTTGGAGGCAAGGTGGCAATGAGAAACTTCGTCTCTCATACTTCAGATATATTGTCAAGAGGGACCAGTGTCTGGAGAAGCATATCATGTTTGGTAAGGTGAAGGGTCAGAGAAAAAGATGAAGACCCCCAAATTGATGTGTTGGTAAAGTGGCTGCATTAGTGTGCTCAAGTTTGGCAACAACTGTAAGGTTGGCCTAATATCGGGTAATGTTTTGTTCTGTTGTGCATACGGTCGCTATGAGTGGGAACTGACTCTATGGCATCTAACAACAACAACAATGTGTGAGGAAGGAAGGTATTCCATAATCATATGATTAGTTGTGTCTTTTAGTGAGCATAAATCCCAGATATGTTAAGTTTACCAATGTGTCTCTGATTTTCCTCCTTTGCCCCTTAGATAAAATAGAAAGGCTTAGATTTCCTGGAGTTGGATATTTTCTTTCTCTAGCTCAGTAGTTGTTTGTACAACACAAGCAAGTATGGTAAAATAGTTTATTTTAAGAACATTAATTTATTAAAGAGAACAGAATACCCTGAGAATACTTCTAGTCATTTGAGTAAAATATTTTTCCTAGTTTCATTTTGAGAGCCTGTTGGAGCTTCTGAATATTAACTCACAGAAGTGTAGTAGGTCCTGAAGACTGGCTTCTGTAATTTTTAACTCTCACTTTATAGTCCTCATTAAACCTCTAGGTATTTATTAATTACAATGTAAATGTCCTTATCAATACTGATTCTAGCAGTGATTTCTGTACCTGGGTTTGTTTTCCTGGTATGTTGTGATTTTCAGTATATGCATCTCACTCCAGTTTTCAGGGCATAGATTTGCCCTTGACCTAAATTATTTGTTTTACTTAGGAAGAGTTGTTGATTCTTTTGTCTGTTTGTTTAGTTTTTTTTCTTTTGTTGAAGGCAGCCATGATGACTTCTAAACTCTTGCTAGTTTGAAAACTGGAAGTTATCTTTAATTTGTTAAGTCATTTTTATCACTGTTGTTGTTGTTGTTGTTAAGTGCCGTCGAGTCGGTTCTGACCCATAGTGACCCTGTACAAGGTTTCCAAGGCTGTAAATCTTTACGGGAGTAGAAAGCCTCATCTTTCTCCGGCGGAGCAACTGGTAGTTTCGAACCACTGACCTTAAGGTTGACGGCCCGATTCGTAACCACTACGCTACTAGGAAATGAATATAGTTATGTGGTGCTGTAGTGTAAGCATCAAGCTGTTCATCACAAGGTCAGCAATTCAGACTCATCACTCACTTTCAGAAACTCTATACAGGATTGCTATGAGTTATAATTGACTTGATGGCACACAACAATAACAAAACCAGCAACATAAGAGATTAGGGCTTACTCCAGTCAAGATGAATATGATTTAAAAAGTGTTGGACTACCACTGCTTTCAGTCTCTGTTTTCTATTAACAATTTGTGTTAATATATTTGCTCTCTTGCCTCAAATGCCTGAATTTCCCCTTTAGCTGTATATCTCCTCTTCTTTAAAACTTAATTTAGATTTCACCTCCCATAAATCCTAATTCCAAAATTTAGAATTGATACCTATCCTATATACTTCTGTTACACTGGTGTTTATGTCTGATAGATCTAATTTATAATAAATTTTTAAATCTCTGATGTGCACAGAATTCCAAACCTTGGCCTAATTTGTGTTTTAATTTAGTGATACAACTTAAATAAATCTAAAACTTGGATACAGAAATTGCCTGCCTCTTTTTGAAATAGATGATAATGGCATGTGAAGATCCACATTAGGTCATGTAAACAAAAACTGAAATTCCAAGATCTAAGCTCTAGAGAAATAATATGGAATTAAAAATAAACTGTATATAATAGAACTTGAAGGAGTCTTACATATGAACTACTGTTGTTGTTGTTGCTAGGTGTCATCAAGTTGGTACCTATTCATAGAGACCTTATGCACAACAGAACAAAACACTGTCTTGTCCTGTGCCAACTTCACAATCGTTGTTATGCTTGAGATCACTGTTGCTGATTCTGTGCCAATCCGTTTCATTGGGGGGCCTTACTATTTTTCACTGAACTTACACTTTATCAAGCATGATGTCATTCTTTAGGGATGGTCACTCCTGATAATATGGCTGAAGTATGAGAGATGAAGTCTGACCATCCTAGCTTCTAAGGAACTTTCTGGCTATACTTCTGCTAACACAGATTTTTTTGTTCTTTAGGTCGTCCAGGATGCTTTTGATATTCTCCTCCAGCACCATAACTCAAATGCATTAATTCTTCTATGGTACTATTTATTCATTGTCCAACTTTCATGGGTGTATGAGGCTATTGAAAATACCATGTCTTGGGTCAATCACACATTAACCTTCAAGCTGATATCTTTGCTTTGAACACTTTAAAGAGGTCTTGTGCAGCAGATTTGCCTAATACAATACATTGTTTGATTTCTTGACTGCTGCTTCCATGAGTATTGATGGTTGATGCAAGGAAAATGAAGTCTTTGACAACTTCAATCTTTCCTCCATTTATATTGTTGTTGGTAAGTACCGTGGAGTCAGTTCCAACCTATAGTGACCCTGCACAGGGTTTCCAAAGCTGTAAATCTTTACGTGAGCAGAAAACCTCATCTTTCTCCTGCAGAACTGCTGGTAGTTTTGAACTGCTGACCTTGAGGTTGGCAGCCCGATTCGTATAGATGTTATTTATTGGCCCAGTTGTGAAATTTAATTTTTCTTTACATTGATGTTCAACCCATACCGAAGGCTGTGGTCTTTGATCTTCAGCGGTATTTCAAGTCCTTTTTGCAGTCTGCAAGCAAGGTTGTATCATCTTCATATTACAGGTTATTAATGACTATTCTTCCAACCGTGATGTCACATTCACATTTTTCTTCATATAATCCTGCTTCTTGAGTTATTTACTCAGCACATAGATTGAATAAGTATGGTGAGAGAATACAATTCTGTGCCTCAATTTGATACATGAATCATACAAAGATTCTTCTTTGTCCAGAGAACCATAGCGCTCAATGTAGACTAAAAAGCTATCACTGTTTTCCTTCTGAGACTTAACATTTCCACAAAAGTCAAAACCTTCAATAACATTCACTATTCTCTTAGACATAAACAAACACACAAGCCTCACAGTAATCCAGGAACCACTGCATATCTAGAAGATTAGTTCTGCACTGCTGTACTGAAACACTAGTTTCATATAGTTTTTCCATTAACCTGAGTCAATGATTCTCTTGATGCCATCTTTCTCATTGTATATGTGGATTTCCACTCTCTAGTTCCAATGTTGTTAGGTGCCATTGAGTTGGTTCTGACTCCTAGCAACCCTACGCACAACAGAATGAAGCACTGTCCACTCCTGCTCAAACATCACGGTTATCACATTTGAACCCAATGTCACTGCTACTGTGTCAGTCCATCTTGTTGGAGGTCTTCTTCTCTACTCTCCACTTTATTTAGCAGGATGTCTTTCTCCAGGGACTGATCCCTCCTTACAACATATTCAAAGAAAGACAGATGAAGTTTTGACATCCTCATGTAGAACAAGAATTCTGGCTGTATTTCTTTCAAGACAAATTTGGTTTTTCTTCTGGCAGGCCTTGGTACTTTCAGTATTCTTCCCCAGTAGCATAATTGGAATATCTTGATTATTTTATGATTTTCCTTATTCATTGTCCAATTTGCACATGCATATGAGGCTATTGAAAATATCATGGCTTATGTCAAGTGTACCTTAGTCCTCAAAGTGACATCTTTACCCTTTAACAGTTTAAATAGAACTTTTCTGCAGATTTGTCTAATGCAATGCCTTTTGATTTGTTGACTGATGCTTCCATGAATGGTGATTGTGGATACAAAGTAATACAAAAGTCTTTGACAACTTCAGTTTTTACTCCCTTTATCACAATGTTATTTATTGGTCCAGTGATGAAGATTTTTGTTTTCTGCACATTGAGGTGCAATTCATGCTGAAGACTGTTGTCTATGGTCTTCATCATTAAATATTTCAAGTTCTCTTCACTTACAAGATTATGTCATTTGCATAGCACTGATTGTTACTAAGTCTTCCTTCAATCCTGATACCACGTTGTTTGTCATATAATCCAACTTCTTGAATTATTTGCTCAGAATATAGATTAAGTAAATATGGTGAATAGATACAACCATTATGCATAATTTTCCTTATTTTAAACCACTCAGTAGCCCCTTGTTCTGTTTGAATTACTGCCTTTAATTCTATGTACAGTTTCCTCATTAGCACAATTAAGTGTTCTGGAATTCCAGTTCTTTGAAATATTATCTATAGTGTTTTTTTTTCTTTTCTATAGTGTTTTATGATAAAAAAAAAATCAATGCCTTTGCATAGTCACTAAAGTACAAATAAATATCTTTCTAGTATTCTCTGCTTTTAGCCAAGATCCATCTGATATCAGCAATGAATTCAGGTTGAATTTATGGCAGCTCCCTATGGATACACTGCTGCAACTATTTTTGGTGATAAAATTGAAGAATTCTGCCAAATTCTGCAGTATAAATTTGATCAAACATGTTATAAAGATGCTTTGATAATTACTGGTGATTAGAATGAGAAAGTTGTTGAAAAATATGGTCTTGGTGATAAAAATGATGCAGAAGATTGCTTGATAGAATTTTGTAAGACTAACAACTTATTCATTGCAAACACATCAAGAATCAAATTGAATATATCTGTAACAAAAAATGATGGAGAAACTCAATATCATCAGCCAAAACAAGACCAGCGCCAACTGTGGAACAGACTATCAATTGCTCATGTGCAAGTTCAGGCTGAAACTGAAGAAAATTAAAGCAAGTCCATGAGAGCCAAAATAATTTTGAATATATCTCATCTGAAATAAGAGACCATCTCAAAATCATATCTGATGCATTAGACACCAGTTACCCCAAACCAGAAGAATTGTGGGATGGCATCAAGAACATTATACAGGAAGAAGGCAAAAGGCTATTAAAAGACAGAAAAAAAGGAAATATCAAAGTCAAAATCAGAAGAGACTTTAAACCTTGTCCTTGAACAGAGAGAAGCAAAAGCAACTGGATGTATTGATGAAATACAATTGTTGAGTAGAACATTTCAAAGGCCAGGTTGGCAAGACAAAGTCAAATATTGTAATGAAATGTGCAAATATCTGGATTTAGAAAACCAAAATAGAAGAACATAACCAGCATTTCTCAATCTGGGAGAACTGAAGAAAAATGAAGCCTCAGGTTGCAATATTGAAGGATTCTATGGGCAAAATATTGAACGGAGTAGGAAGCGACAAAAGAAGATGGAAGGGATATATATAAATATATGTTGTTGTTGTTGTCAGGTGCCATCGAGTCAGAACCGACTCATAGCGACCCCATGCACAGCAGAACGAAACAATGTTCGATCCTGGGCCA
>NW_006408803.1:1641991-1658258 GCF_000296735.1 Chrysochloris asiatica
TTATGTCTATACTGTCTCTTTAAATTTCGATGTCAATCTTGATACAATCCTGATATAATCAAGATACATATAAGATATAATCAAGATACAATCAAGATGTTCTCTCCTAATCCTATCAATCCTGATATAATCCTATCAATCCTGATATGATCAAGATATATAGATAAGACATAATCAAGATACAATCAAGATGTTCTTTCCTAATCCTATCAATCCTGGTACAATCAAGTTAAGCTTTCTCAAGATGACGGCTCCTGGAACAGCTGAGTGTCTTGATCCAGAAAATAATGAATTTCTGGATTCTTCTGCAAATTCCCCAGCTATAAACCCTCCAAACCTCCATACATACCTTTATATATATATATTCACTGTACCAAAAAGAATTGGTCAAATCTCAATCATTTCAAAAGGTAGCATATAATCAGTAACTGATGTTATTGAAGGAAGAAGTCCAAGCTTCCCTGAAGGCATTGGTGAAAAACAAGGATCTAGAATTTAATGGAAACACACAAATTGAAATGTGTCAACAAACTGATGCAGTGCTACAGGTGCTCATTTGTCTGTTACAAGAAATTTGGAAGATAGCTACTTGGCCAGCTTATTAAAAGGTGACCCAATGGAATGTGGAAATCGTCAAACAATATTATTAATATATTTAAAAAACCTTATATATATTAAAACCTCTGACTATATTAAAATAGGAGTCCTGATGTGGTGCTGTAGAATAACCACAAGATTGGTGGTTCAAACCCACCACCCACTCCCTGGAAACCCTACATAGTTTTGCTATATGTTGGAACTGACCCAGATGCACTTAACAACAACATACTAAAATAAACAAAAAACTCCCACAAAAAAACAAAATAATTATTTCATTGCTTCTTCTAACTAAACTCTGTGATTTACCATAATTCTCACTTCTAGGTTCACTCATGACCTCCACTCAGGCTCCTCCTTATGTATATTATTTTACTGCAGCTCTCTGTATCATTCACTTTTTACTTTACAGTTAAATTTCTGGAAATAGTCATAGTGTGGATGGACCTGCTCATGTATTTTATTTGTGTGTATGTGTTGTTTGAGGCTGGATCATAGATTCCTGGTTACTTCATAGCTGCTTTGGGATAGATTTGAAGTCCACCACTGATTGACACAATTGTGGCTGGAGGAGGTATGAGGGTGATAGCAAGGAATTTTGTTCAATGTGTAATTTCCTAAAAACATTCATTTAGCACTCTGAAAAAAATTAAAACCAGAAAATATAATGAAGCAACATTATATTACTGTTTTTCATGCATTTTTGGTCTGTCAAAATAAATCAAAATATAAGTTGAGAATAACACCAAAATATATTAGCATCAAGAAAAGGAAATTTACATAGTTGATGCATTTGCTTATTAGTATACCTAGTAAAATGAAAATCCTGGGAATCAAGAACTGCTGTGGATGTGTTAAGTTTAACACCTTATACACTACGGGCATTCAACCCAAATTAAAGAAGTGTGATAACAGCTGGAGATATTTCACAAGATGCATTTTTTCTCTCAATTCCTGTTGGTGTTCTCAAGCTTTGTTTAGAATACTTGTTTGAATGAATGTTCCACATTGGTTTCTAGAACTCTAAATTTAACATCTATAGAAACATCCTGATATTTAAACATCTGAGCCTTATTCAAACATTTTTTGATATTTCTTCATTTACTTTTCCTTTCCAACTAAGTGATTTATTTTTTAAGTTATTATTTGAAGACTCATATGAAGATAATAGAAAACAATCAATACATTTTTCTCTTAATGATCCTCATATGTTTCTACATGGATTTAAATAATAATGTTAAACCATTATTTTTCCTTCTGATTTTTACAAGAACTGAGACAAAATTCCTTTATGAAAGAGCTCCCTAATGTCTAAATGATATTTCTATCTCTTTCCTTGCTTATCTTTCTCTCCATTTTGCACACAAAGCATAGATATTATTGTGTGAGGTTTATAACTATAAAACTGTATATTTAAGGCCTTAAAGAAAAAATATCCAATATGAAGAGTTTATACTTGTGACTTAAAGGAATAAATACCATAGGAACTAGCCACAGTGCTGTTAAGAAGTGAAGAAGGAAAATTCTTCTGAGTGACTTTTAAGGAAATCGTGAATAATAATGTTGCTTTCTGATTATACTCTATCAAGTTCAATCCATTTAATAAATTAGTTACAGCTTCAGGCACCATTTATACGCCATTAAGTTCCATTCTTTATCTCCATTCAAATTCATTTTCATAAGGTCCAGGCATATACCCAAATATTCACTGGACATTACTATTTGAAAATTCTACAGAGAGCTGAATTTTAATATTGACTTACATATACTTCTCATTTTCTCCTCCCATTCCCTAATCACTTTCACATGTGTTCACTTTATTATTAAATGACGTAAATATATACTGAACTCTTCAAGGTAGAGATATATTAATTTCCCTTTTTTTACATACTAATATTGGATAATTATACAAGATCATCAAATTTCTGGTTACTCTTTCTATAAACTATTACCCCAAATCATTTGTTTCTATCACTTTTTAATTCTAGTCTCCTAGTCCAAACCATCAACCTCTCTCACTCTAATTACTGCAAATGATTTCACTCAAATATTGTGTATCCCTAATTTCATTTTTGAAGTCTTTATCCTCTCTGAAGGCAAAGTAATTTTTCTAAAATATGAACCTGAACATGCCTCTTACTTGATTATTTCTTCATCAGAACCCCCCTCTTCTGCCAACATCATACTATTTCTACCCATCCTGAACCTCTTTAGCTCTTTAGGTTTATTAACTACTCCATACTCTCACTTTTTGCTCAAATCCTATGTACTTGCTGCCTGTTTACTTGGAACAACTTCATAAACACACTCACACACACACACACACACACACACACACACACATATATGAGGGTTTTTTTGCATGGCTAAATTTCTAGCTCTCTATTCAAAAGTGAACTCTTCATGGTTTACAGTAAGATTAAGTATTTCATATCAGCATTTCCAGAGTACTTTTTTTCTACCTTAATATTGTTTTGATTTATAATTATTTATTTAATTAATGTCTATTAGCTTCATGTTCATAACATTAGTCTTCAGAAGAATTTCTGGTACATACCAGGCTCCATGAAGTACTGGTGTGAAGCTGTGGGCAAATGCATCAGACTGCAAATTCATTTATACCACAAGGTCGGTGGTTCAGGCTCACCAGCTGCTCCTCAGAAACCCTATACAAGGTAGCTATGGGTCAGAATTGACTAGACTGCACTTAACAACAACAACAATAACAACTACCAGGATCCATAAATGATAAAGACTATATTGGTGTCTACCACTCATCCTTCAGTTTGTCTGCTGTGGTGGCTTGTGAGTTGCTGAGATTCTGAAAGCTATGCCACCAGTATTTTAAATACCAGCAGGATCACCCATGGTGGACAGGTTTCAGATGAGCTTCCAGTCGAGTACAGACTAGGAAGAAGGAGTGACAAACTGCTTCTGAATATTTAGTCACTGAAAACCTTATAAATAGCAGAGAAACATGGTCAGATATAGTGCCAGAAAATGAGCCCCTCAGTTTGAAAGGTACTCAAAATGCGACTGGGAAAGAGCTGTCTCCTCAAAGTAGAGTTGACCGTGATGATACGAATGGAGTAAAGCCCATAGGAGAAAGACCCACGAGAACTTCATTTGCTAATGGGACACAACTCAAAATGAAGAGAAACAGCTGTAAACATCCATTGGAAATTGGAACATGGAATGTACAAATATGAATCTGGGAAAATTAGAAGTTGTCAAAAATGAAATGGAATGCATCAACACTGATATCTTCGGCATTAGTGAACTGAAATGGACTGGTATTGGTCATTTTGAATCTGATGACCACATGATTTACTATGCCGGGAATGACAAATTGAAGAGGAATGGTGTTGCATCCATTGTCAAAAAGAACATATCCATAACAGTAATGAGGTACAATGCTGTATGTGATAGGATAATATCCATGCACCTACAGGGAAGACCAGTTAATATCACCATTATTCAAATTTATGCACCAACCACTAAAGCCAATGAGGATGAAATAGAAGAATTTTTCTAACGTCTTCAATCTGGAATTAATCAAACATGCAATCAAGATGTATTGCTCATTACTGGTGATTGGAATGAAAAGATTGGGAGCAAAAAGGAAGGATTAGTAGTTGGAAAATATGGCCCTGGTGATAGAAATGATGCTGGAGATTGCATGATAGAATTCTGCAAAACCAATGATTTGTTCATTTCAAATACCTTCTTTAGACAGCATAAGAGACGGCTATACACATGGATCTCACCAGATGGAATACATAGAAATCAAATTGACTACATCTGTGGAAAAAACTGTGGAACAGACCATTAATTACTCATATGCAAATTCAAACTGAAGCTGAAGAAAATGAAACAAGTCCACGAAATCCAAAATATGACCTTGAATAAATCCTACCTGAATTTAGAGATCATCTTAAAAACAGATTTGATACATTAAACACTAAAGACCAAAGACCAGTAGAGTTGTGGGATGACATCAAGAACATCATATATGAAGAAAGCAAAAAGCCGTTAAGAAAACAAAAAAGAAGGAAAAGATCAAAATGTATGTCAGAAGAGACACTGAGACATGGAGATGCTAAAGCAAAATGGAAGAAATGAGGAAATCCAAGAGCTGAACAGAAAATTTCAAAGATCAGCTTGAGAAGATCAAGCCAAATACTACAACAAATTGTGCAAAGATCTGAAATCAGAAAACCAAAAGGAAGAACACACTCAGCATTTCTCAAGCTGGGGGAACTGAAGAAAAAAATCAAGCCTTGGCTTGCGTAATTCAAGGATTCTCTGGGCAAATTATTGAATGATGCAGAAAGCATCAAGAGAATTTGGAAGGGATACACATAGTCACTGTACCAAAAGTAATTACTCTTCAAGCATTTCAAGAGGTAGCATAGGATCAAGAGCCAATGATACTGAAGGAGGAAGTCTAAGGTGCATTGAAGGAATTGACAAAGAACAAGGCACCAGGAACTGATGAAATAAAATTTGAAATCTTCCAAGAAAGTGAGGCTGCACAAGAGGCACTCACTCATCTCTGCCAAGAAATTTGGAAGACAACTATCAGGCCTACTGATTAGAAGAGATCCATATTTGTTCCCATTCCAAAGAGCCCATTCCACAGAGATGTGTCAAGGGAATACAGAAATTATTGGACAATCTCTTTGATATCCCATGTGAATAAAGTTTTACTAAAGGTAATACAAAAATGGCTGCAAGCATCCATCGAAAAAGAGGTTCAAGAGGTTCAAACCAGATTCAGAAGAGTCCTTGGAATGAGGTATATCTTTGCTGATGTCTGAAAGATCTTGACTGAAAAGAGAATACCAAAAAAGGTTTACCTGTGCTTTATTGACTATGCAAACTCTTTTGATTGTGTGGATCATGACAAGCTGTGGACAATATTGCAAAGTATGAGTATTCTAGAACATTTAATTGTGCTCATGAGGAATCTGAACATGGACCAAAAGGCAGTTGTTCAAACACAACATGGGAACACTGAATGGTTTAAAATTAAGAAAGATGTGCAACAGGGTTGTATTCTTTCACCATACTTATTCAACCTGTATGCTGAGCAAATAATACGAGAAGCTGGGTTCTATGAAGAAAAACGTGGCATCAGGATTGCAGGAAGACTCATTAACAACCTGCAATATGCAGATGATACAACCATGCTTGCTGAAAGTGTAGATGACTTAAAACATTTATTGATGAAGATCAAAGAGCACAGCCTTTGGTATGGATTACATCTCAATGTAAAAAAAACAACAATCCTCACCACTGGACCAATAAACAACATTCTTATCAATGGAGAAAAGATTAAAGTTGTCAAAGACTTCATTCTTCTTGGATCAACCATCAATACTTATGGAAGCAGCAATAAAGAAATCAAATGATGTATTGCATTAGGCAAATTTGCTGCACAAGACCTTTTTAAAATGTTGAAGAGCAAAGATGCCAGCTTGAGGACTAAGGTGCACCTGACCCAAGCCATGGTCTTTTCAATAACCTCAGATGCATGTGAAAGCTGGACAGTGAATAAGGAAGACCATAGAAGAATTGATGCTTTTGAGTTACGATGTTGGAGGAGAATATTGAAAGTGCCACAGGCTGCCAAAAGAACCAATAGATCTGTGTTGGAAGAAGTGCCACCAGAATGCTCCTTCGAGGCCAGGATGGCCAGACTTCAACTCTCATACTTCAGATGTATTGTCAGGAGGCCCAATCACTGAAGAAGTATATCATGTTTGGTAAGGTGGAGGGTCAGAGAAAAACAGGAAGACCCCCAATGAGATGGATTGGCCCAAGTGGCAGCATCGATGGACTCAAGTGTGGCAATAGTTGAGTTGGCCCAGTGAGGTTGGCCCAGGATCAGGCAGTGTTTTGTTCTGTTTCGCAAAGAGCTGCTATGAGTCAGTACCGACTCGATGGGTCCTAACGATAACAACAACTACAAGAAACCAAAAGAGACTTACAAAAGTAGAATAACATACCATGTTCCTGGATAGGAAGATTCAATATTGTGAAAATGTAAATACCGCCCAAAGCAATTTACTCATATAATGCAATTCCAATCCAGATTCCAATGACATTCTTAAAAGAGATGGAAAAGACAATTACAAAATTTATGTGGAAAGGAAAGAGCCTCAGGATAAGCAAAACTCTGCTTAAGAAGAAGAAAAGTTGGAAGCCTCTCACTCCCTGATTTCAAAATTTACTGCATAGCTACAGTGGTTAAAACAGCCTGGTACTGGTACATTGAAAGATATGTAAATCAATGGAACTGAATTGAGAATCCAGAAATTAACCCATCCACATACAGTCAACTGATTTTCGACAAGTGCCTAGATATATTGCATGTGGAGGAGATAGTCTCTTCAACAAATGGTACTGGCAGCACTGAAAAGCGATATGCAAAAGACTGAAACAAGACCTTTACCTCATGCCCTAGGCAAAAACCAACTCAGCATGGATTAAAGACCTAAATGTGAATCCCAAGATTATGAAGGCCATAAATGAAAAAATAGGGACAAATGTGAGGGGTCGAATTCAGGGCACACACAGACTACCAAACATTTTGAAAATTACACAAACAAAAGTACACATAATAGATGATTGGGAAATACTAAAAATTAAAAACTTATGTGCATCAAAAGAGTAAAACAGGAACCCACAGAATAGGAAAAAATCTTCTGCAATGACACATTAGACAATGGACTAATTTCTAAGATATATAGGAAAGTACAATACCTCTACAAGAAAAAGACAAATAACCCAATTAAAAAAATGGGCACAGGACATGAACAGACACTTCACCAAAGAGGAGATCCAGGCAGCCAACAAACATATGAAGAAATGTTCACGATC
The DNA here is from genome assembly GCF_000296735.1 of Chrysochloris asiatica. NCBI lineage: Eukaryota > Metazoa > Chordata > Mammalia > Afrosoricida > Chrysochloridae > Chrysochloris > Chrysochloris asiatica. The sequence goes on from NW_006408803.1 coordinate 1,649,474, forward strand.
ACTAGCCATCAGAGAGATGCAAATCAAAACAATAATGAGATATCATCTCACACCAGCAATAACAGCAAAGATCAAAAAAGTAGAGGACAATAAATGTTGGAGAGGATGCAGAGAGACTGGGACCCTCCTACATTGTTGGTGGGAATGCAAAATGGTCCAACCTCTCTGGAAAACAATATGGTGCTTTCTCAGAAGGTTGGAAATAGAAATACCTTATGATCCAGCAATTCCTCTACTTGGTATTTACTCACAAGAAATATGAGCAACAACATGAGTAGATATATGCACACCAATGTTTATAGCAGCACTATTCACAATAGCAAAAAGATGGAGACAGCCTAAGTGCCCATCAACCGCAGAATGGATAAACAAACTGTGGTACATATACACGATAGAATACTATGCTAATTTGAAGAACAACAAGGAAGTTGCAAGCCACGACATAACATGCATGAACCTTAAGGACATTATGCTGAGTGAAATTAGTCAGTCACAAAAGGAGAAATACTGCATAGGCCCACTACTGTAAAAGACTAAGAAATAGAACCCACCCTAAAAGGAGGAAAAAAAAAACCCTCATTATATATGTATTTACTGATCAGGATGTATAGAATGAGAGGAGGGGAGGTAGGGAGGGGAAGATAGAGCGCAGGGTAGGGAATTGACACAGGATAGTTTGAGTGCTGGGTGGGGGGTGGGGAGACAATGCACAAGAAGGGGAAGGGGAATGGAAGAACAAGGCAGATAGGAGAACAGTTAGGCAGATTCACATAGACTAAGTCGGTCAGAGGTAAATGATGAGGTCTGCACAACCTTGAAACAACAGGACTGCGGGATACAGGGATTGAGGCATGGTTTGAATGGGTAAAAGAGAGGAATAATGTTAAGATGCTTGGCTGTCTTTTGAATCTTGGTTTCCCTTGCTTATCATTGTAAAATAGACATTTGAGGGGGAGGTGGGAGAAAAGAATAGCCAGAAACATCACAACAGAAAGCTTGTAAGTCCATCTTCAGCCTATAACTGATTGGAATATCTGAAAGGGGACTAGAAGTTGCCCAGTGAAAGAGGCTTCCTGAGCCTTGACATTGCTTGAAACTCACTAATTCTGCCTTCCATTAATTCAAGCATACTCCAGAATAAACCGCATGTTAGATCACAAATCAAGCCTCAGTAAATTTGAAAACATCAAAATACTACAACCATCTCTTCAGGTCACAAAGCTATAAAATTAGAAATAGACAATAGGAAGATCAAGGTAACAAAATCAAATACATGTAAACAATATCATGCTGTTTAATAGAAAATATAAAAAACAAAATTTAAAAGTTCCTTAAATCAAATGAGAATGAAAACATGACATACCAAAACTTTTGGGCCACTGTAAAAGTAACATTTAGAGGACAATTTATAGCAATAAAAGCATACATCCAACAAGAAGAAAGAATCAAAATGAACACATTAATACAACTCCAAAAATTAGAAAAAGACCAGCAAAGTAAGCCTACAATCTCTACAAGAAAGAAATGATAAAGATTAGAGCAGAACTAAATGGCTTAGAAAACAGAAAAACAATGGAAAGAATCAAGAAGTCAAGAAATTGGTTCTCTGAAAGGATTAATAAAATCACAAATCATTGGAAAAATCTAACAAATTGAAAGAAGGAGAAGATGCAAATAACAAGCATAAGAAATGATATGGTTGATGTTACAATAGAACCAATGGAAATAAGTATAGTACCAGAATACTGTGAAGAGTTATCTTCCAATAAATTTGATAAAAACATTCAGGCAGCCAACAAACATATGAATAAATGTTTATGATCATTAGCAATTGGAGAAATGCAAATCAAAACAAAAATGAAATATAACTTCACACCAGCAATGATAGCAAAATTCAAAAAAGCAGAAAACAACAAACGCTGGCTAGGGTGTGGAAAATTTGACCACAAGGGTGTGGAGGCTATGTCGAGAACAAATTTGATACATTAGACACTAATGACGGAAGACCAGAAGAGTTGTGGGAAGACTTTCAGAACATCATACAAGAAGAAAGCAAAAGATCATTTAAAAGAGAAGAAAACACCAAAATGGTTGTCAGGAAAAAAAAAAAAGGTTGTTAGAAGAAATTCTGAAACTGGCTCTTGAACCTAGAGTAAATATAGTGAGGGATGAACTGACAAGGTAAAAGAGCTGAACAGAAATTTCAAAGGACAGCACAAGGAGACAAAGCAACGCATTATAATGAAAGGACACACTCACCATTTCTCAAGCTGAAGGAATTGGAAAAAAAAAATCAAGTTCAAGCCTTGACTTGCAACATGGAAATATTCTATGGGCAAGACGAAATAGCTATATGTATTTCTTATATATGTTGTTGTTAAGTACTATGAGTTGATTCCAACTCATAGCGGCCCTGTGCAGGGTTTCTGAGGAACGGCTGGTGAGTTTGAACTGCCAACCTTGTGGTTTGAAGTCCAGTGCTTACCTTACAGTGACACACTAGGAGTCCATATTTCTTATATATAGCTGTCAAGAAATCAAATTATGTATTATATTAGGTGAACTTTGCCTCAAAAAATGGTCTCAGACACAACAATGTGAGAAGGGTATAGGCCTGGATAGGGTTGCTATGAGTTAGAAGTGATTCAAGGTCACCTAACAATAGCAATGCTTAACTGATAGTATCTACAAATTTGAAGATAACAATGACCCAGATGATTTCTGATCTCTCCCTCACAGAGATGCTACAAAAATTATGATGAGCAATGTCTGTTAAGTACTTTGAGCTCCTATGTGGATGATCATATAAAAAATAAAGTACTTTCATATAATAATGTCTTTGTCTTAGTATCTGAGTACTTGCGTATTAGATAATCTTAAAATATATAGTCAGAGAGGCATTAACGTCTTCAAGACGCAGACAGATAAAGTTTATGACCAGATCTGTGGCTGAATATCAAAAAGCTACTTTGGCTTTATTCAGTGAACTAATTAATGGTTGACTTAGTACTCCTGGTTTTCATTGTTTATAATTAGTAAAGTGATCCAAGTTTCAGTATGTCACCTCCCGAGCCAATAACAGTAAGAATGGGTAGTCCTAGACCCACACTCATTCTTCTGGTGTGACTTCAAGGTCAGTTTGAACTGTAAGGTCTGAGATTCAAACTCGCCAGCCGTTCCTTGGGAACCCTACACAGGGTTGATATAAATCTGAACTGACTCAATGGCACAAGCAACAACACAAAGACCCACACTCCTATTATTATTTTTTGTTTTTAAGTTTTTATTGTGAATTGAGTGAAAGTTTAAGGGCAGATCATCACTTTTACATTCAACAAATCATATACTTTGTTTCATTACAATGATTACAATCCCCTCCATGTATCCTCAGTTAACAGTATTTCTCTCTATTCATTTTAGCTTATTTATTTATTTACTTTAAAGCACTCAGGCATATATAATAATTTAAACCACCAAAGGGCACATTCTGCAACTCTGCCTCCTGGCTTCCAGCTCTCAGTCCCTCTCTTTCCATGAATCTAGAATCCTCAGCTGCTCCTCTCTCCATGTCCCCATCTCTGCTTCTGTCTCTGGTGTCTCTGCTTCTCCTTTGGTGATCCTAGAGTCCTCTATTTCTGGACCGGAAGATTAATTACTCCCCTGTTTTTATTACAAAACTTCTACTTTTACAATTGTGACAGTCACAATTAGTCATGATAACAATCGCACACTATTGAATCATAAGAATTTTATCCCCATCTCTTTTTACAAGACCCATCTAGACAAGATGAAAACTATTCAGTGGGTACTCTTTCTTCCCTCACACATTCTTAAACTAAACTCCCTCTTATAAACCATTGCAAGCCATTCACTTTGTGCCTTTATCGCCTCCTCATTTTAGGTATCCAATTTCTAAGTTGTCCATCCCTATCTACCTTGTATACAGAGGGGATAACATTTATATTTGATGTGAAGACTCCTTCCCTCTCTGTTGGTATTTTGAGCCACGACCTCCATGAAGTCAAGTTCATCAAATTGTAGCTTTTTACCCTCGTTTCCTTTATCAAAAATTGTTTGTTTTTTATCTTCCTCTACTCAAGTTCTGGAGTCCTGGTGTAGCATTGTGGGTTAATGTGCCAGACTGCAAAGCCATTTAGACTGCAAGGTCAGCAGTTCAAGCTCACCAACTGCTCCTCAGAAACCTTATATAGGGTCACTATGGGTCAGAATCAACAGCAGTAGCAGCAGCAGCAGTCAAGTTCTGATTATCAAGCCATTAAGGTTAGGTCAGATGGGTACTATCTGCAAGTTTAGGTGTTCTTGTGCACCTCCCCTCACTTCATATCAGCTGGATGCTTCACACTCCGTTTTAGTCCTCTGGGACAATGTCCCCGCCCCTGGGCCCAGGAGTCCCCAGGTCTCGTAATACTGCTGGTTAACCAGGTCTCAATCCAGGTTAACAAGAGTCTATTGAATTTGTTAAGACTTAGTTCACAACTTCACTGCTGTTTTTCCCCCTCTTCCCCTTATTGGTGACCAACATGATCAGCAACAGAACCACATGCCTGCTAATTGATTTTCAGTCTTGAAAGGGGGTTTGCCTTGAGGGGACCTGACCACTTGCCTTGATGGCTCCCTGGGAAACAACTTGCTTGTTCTTGTAGTAGTCCATTGTTTTTTTTTTTAATTTTTCCTGCTGGTCTTTCTTTCAAGAAGTATCTTCTGTTCTTCTAGCTGCTCAAAACTGGTCCATTTGTCCTTTCTAGTGGAAACGTCCCACTTGAGAAGATTCTGGATGGGAATCAGGATTTCACCTATGTTTTTGTGAAATGCAAGGGCTCTGCAGGGAGCATCCTTCACTGGGCAAGTTCTAGCCCCATTTTAGGTATTCCGATAAGTTATAGGCTGAAGACGGACTCACAAGCTTTCTATTGTGATGTTTCTGGCTAGTCCTCTTTCTCCCCACTTCAAGTGTTTATTTTACAATAGTAGACAAGGGAAACCAAGATTCAAAAGATAGCCAAGAATCTTAACATTATTTCCCCACTTTTACCCATTCATACCATGCCTCAGTCTTTGTATTCCCGAGCCCTATTGTTTCACGGTTTACATCTTTATTTACCTCTGTCCTATTTAGCCCATGTAAACCTGCCTAGCTATTCTCCCATCCACCTTGTTAAACTGCCGTTTTTGTTTTGGGTTTTTCCACTCCTATTATTTTCCTTGACTTTCAGGTTGCTATATTAAGGAACACTATAACTAATGTTTGATAATGTCATGTAACTGATTTTTCCATTAATGCTTTCATGTATTGTGACTAGTTTCCTAAAATGATTTTTTTTTTCTAATTGAATTTCTCACTTTTTTGGAACCCGAGTTTCTTTTATCTATACTGTTACTAGCTCTTGCATTCCTATTTTTAACTCCTATTTCAAGGCAAACCTTGAAAACATTTTGTTGAAAGTAGTTATATGCTATGTTAAGAGGGTTGTAATTTGGCAAAATTGAAAATCCATATTAGTAACATAAGAACAAAAATGTATTTTATCACTTTGAGTATGTAAACATGCAGAGAACAGAACATTAAATAATAGAACTAAGAGTAGACATAGTCTAATGGACTTAAAGGGGATTGTTTTTGGTGGTAAGTGCCGTGGAGTCAGTTCCGACCCATAGCGGCCCTTTATAGGGTTTTCGAGGAGCAGTTGATGAACTTGAACCATCAACCTTGCAGTTCAAATGGCTTTTCAGTCTGGCATATTAACCCACAGTGCCACACCAGGACTCCAATAGAGGATTGTTTTTGTTGTTGTTAAGTACTGTTGAGTCAGTTTCAACCCATAGCGACCCTGTATAGGGTTTCCAAGTAACTGCTGGTGAGCTTGAATTGCTGACCTTGCAGTTCAAATGGCTTTACAGTCTGACACATTAACCTACAGTGCCACACTAGGAGCCAAACATATCTGTGTTCCAACCTTGGCTTCGATACAGCATCCTATGTCCTTGATTTTGTTGCTTTCTTTTGATGGAGATAAGAACTTTAAAGAAAAGTAAAAAAAAAAAAAAATACTTCCTAGTCTCTGTGATAGAAATAAATGAAGAGGGGGTGATCTAAAATCTGACAGTCTTTTCAGTATAATTAACATAAAACTTTTTGCTTTATCTATAGTTCTATTTTGTTGCTATCCATTACTTTCACAAACTTGACACTGACTCTGTTCATGCTGCTGCAATTCTAATTTCTTTGTCTATGTACCCTTTGAACTCAAGTGATTTCTGAGCATGTCAGTAATTCAAAACTCTTAAGTCTAACAGATTTACCCTTTGTTCTTATTACTACAGTGGTATGCAGTTATCTGTCTAGCTATCTATGTGGTGGCCATATGCTGTGGAGTCAGTTCTGACTCATAGCAACCCTGCCTATTGTTTCTGAGTCTGTAAATCTTTATGGGAGCAGAAATTCTCATCTTTCTTCCATGAAATGGCTGGTAGTTTCGAACTGCTGACCTTTAGGTTAGCAGACGGACTCATAACCACTACGCTATCAGTCAGAGCTCCTTATGTATATAGTGTATATATATATCATAGCTCTTTAACTCTCTCTCTCGCCATCTATCTATCTATCTATCTATCTATCTATCTATCTATCTATCTATCTATAGAAAGAAATAATTCAGGCACCAGTGTAAATATGCCTGTGGTTTCAAGTTTCTCTATGGGTTTGACCAGGTTGAATATATTCTATTACATACAATCACCATCTGTGGCATTTGGACAGGAAATTGAATGCATGGCATCTCACCAGCAACTTGCATAAACTTGTCATTTTAATTAGCCACAGACCATTTGTGATAGGACTTATATATCACCTCATGGGGAAAAAAAATCACATCAGGAAAACATTCCAAAAACAACTTGAGGACAGGAACTGCATGCTGTTTCTCTAAATTTCTAGCATCTAGCAAAGTGCTAGGCTTATAGATGCAAATAGGTGTTTGTAAAATTGACCTGAATAAGTGTCTCCTCATAAATGTACAAGTAATAATATATCTCCAGGTCCCAGTTAGTGAAAAATTAATGAGTAAGAAGCAGAGTGCACCTCCTCTACTGTTCACTTTCATAGGTATGGCTGCTGCTTCAGTTACATTAACTGCCACACCACAACCTTGCTACGATGCATGGGAACAACCATGGATTGGCCGGTGCTGTAAGACAACCCTTTTGCAGCTGCTGTGTCTTGATTGCTATATTGGTAAATGCTTTCAATTCCACCCCAGCCTCATGGTACTTCCATGCACAATTAAATCAGGGTCCTGGCGTGGCACTGTAGGATAAACACTGAATCACCAGGTCAGTTGGGACTACAAGACTGATGATTTAAACCCAGCAGCCATTCCTCAGAAACCTTATACAGTGTCTCAATGAGTCAGCACTGACTCAACAGCACTTAACAACAACAACATTGTAATCCATAGAGTTTTTGATGGATGATATTTTGGAAGTAGATCACCAAACCTTTGTTTTTGGCTTGTCTTAGTCTAGAAATTTCTCTGAAACCTGTTCAGCATTGTAACCACACAACAAGACACATGGATAGTGGTAGCTGCGGGGAGGTCCATTGGTCAGGAATTGAACCCAGGTCTCCTTCATGCAAGAATCTACCACTGAACCACTACTACTGTGCTTTGGAGTCCTTGACTCTTCTGCTCCTCTCCTTTTACTTGCTCCTTTGTTAACCTGATAGACTGCTGTCCCCACTATAGTCCTTAGGCAGTCAAGTCAGTACTCTTTATTATGGAGGCTTGCTCTGAAGTGTGAAAGATATAATTTCAGTAAAGCACTTCATCTACAGTATCATTTCATTTTAATTTTTGCTTAAAGATACCATGCCATAACTCTTTTTTTTTTTTTAATTGTGAATTATCTGATACTTTACATGGGAGAACATTAGTTTTACATTCATCCTATGGTATATCATTTCATTGCCATGGTTATAATCCTCTCCATGCATCATCAACCAACCACAGGGTATACCCTGCAAGTCTGCTCCCCTGGTCTTCAGCACACAGCCCCTCTCCCTCTCTGTGTCTAAAGTCCCCAGCTGCTCCATCTCTCCATATCATCATCTCTGCCTCCATCTCTGGTATCACTGCTTCTCTGGGTAGGGTCCCGCTCTCCACTCTTCTACCTTGATGGTCCCAGGGACCTCTGTTCCTAGACTGCAAAGTTAGTCACTCCCCTCCTTTTGCTAAAAAATGTTTACTTTTACATTTCCAACTCTCACAGTCAGTCCTGATAACGATTATTCACTACTGTATCACAAGAGACCTATCCACATTTCCTTTCATCAGCCCTGCCTGGACAGACTGGATACAACTCAGTGGAGGTCTACCTTTCTCCACTCCCTCTGGATCTAGATTCCTTCTTGAAAGCTTGTAAGCTAGTCACTTCTTGCCTTTGAAGCCCCTGCATTTTGGATAGCCAATGTCCAAGTTGCCCATCCCTGTCTACCCTGTGTATGGTGGTGGTGGGGGGGAATGAGCCTTGCTAAAGGTTTCTTCCTTCTTTTGAGCTACTGCATCTATAGGTGTAGGTCAAGTTCATCAAATTGTATCAGATTACTCTTTTTTTTTCTTTTGCTTTCTTCTTCTAGTTGAGCTTTGATCATCCAGTCATTGAAGCCAGGTCAAGTGGGTATTATTTGAAAGTGTGGGTGTTTTTGTGCGTATGCCCTCTCTTCTTTTTTTTGCGGTCGTAATTTTTTATTTTAATCTTTTTTTTTTTT
>NW_006408803.1:1658973-1682572 GCF_000296735.1 Chrysochloris asiatica
AGTGTGGGTGTTCTTATGCATATGCCCTCTCTTCTTATCAGCTGGACGTTTCACTCTCCACTCTAGTCCTCTGTGGCTATGTCACTAACTCTGGGCCCAAGAGTCCCCAGGTCTTGCCACACTGCTGGCCAACCAGGTCTTCACCCGGGTTCAGAGAATTCTATTGAACATTGTAGGGCTTAGTTCGCAGCTTCATTGCTGTTTTTCCCTCACTTCCCCTTATCGGTGATGAATGTGGTCACCAGTCAGAGTGTGTGTTCCCATTAAGTCTTAGTCTTAGAAAGGGATTTGTTCTGAGGGGACCTGACCACTTGCCTTGATGTCTCCTCTGTGAGCAACTTGCTTCTTTTTATAGTCATCAGTCGGTTTGAATATCGTGTTATGTATTTTTCCTGTAAGTCTTTCTTTCAAGAAGTATCTTCTGTTCTTCTAGCTGCTCCAAGCTGTCTGCTTGTTCTTCAAATGGAAATTTCCCTCATCTGAATATTCTGGATGCTGTTCAGGATTCCAACTATGGACTTATGTAGTGCAGAGGCTCCACAGGAAGCCTCCTTCACTAGGCACATTGTAGCCCCATTTTAGGTATTCCAATCGGCAGAAGATGGACTTACAAGCTTTCTATGGTGATATTTCTGACTATTACTTTCTCTCCCCCTCAAGTGTCTATTTTATAATGGTATGCCAGGGAAACCAAGATTCATAAGACAGCCAAGCATCTTAACATTATTTCCCCCCCTTTCCCCATTCCAACCATGTCTCAATCCCTGTATCCCAGAGTCCTGTTGTTCCAAGGTTGTCCATATATCATTATTTACCCCTGTTCCACTTAGCCCATGCAAACCTGCCTAATTGTTCTCCCATCCACTTTGTTCTTCCATACCCCTTCCCCTGCTTGTGTATTGCCCCCTCCATAGCACCCAAACTATCCTGTGTCTATTCCCTAACCTGTGTTCCACCTTCCCCTCTCTCTACTCACCCCACTCCCCACAACCCAGTAGCCAGCAAAGAATCCTCCCCTCACTTTAGTATGGGTTCTTTTTGTTAGTCTATTACAGTAGTGGTCTGATTCAGTATTTCTCTTTTTGTGACTGACTAATTTCAATAAACATAATGTCCTCAAGGTTCATCCATGTTATGCGGTGGCTAGCAGCTTCCTTATTATTCTTCAAGGTAGCATAATATTCCATTGTGTGTATGTACCACAGTTTATTTGTCCATTCTTCAGTTGATAAGCACGTTGGCTGTCTGCATCTTATTGCTATTGTAAATAGTGCTGCTATGAACATTGGTGTGTATTTATTTACTCGTGTTATGGCTCATATTTCTTCTTGGTAAATACCAAGTAAAGGAATTACGGGATCATAAGGTATTTCTATTTCCAACCTTCTGAGGAAGCACCATATTGCTTTCCAGAGAGGTTGGACCATTTTGCAGTACCACCAGCAATGCAGGAGCATCCCAGTCTCTCCACATCCTTGCCAGCATTTATTGTCCTCTACTTTTTTGATCTTTGCTGTTGTTGTGAGATGATATCTCATTGTTGTTTTGATTTGCATCTCTCTGATGGCTAGTGATCGTGAACATTTTTTCATATGTTTGTTGGCTGCCTGGATCTCCTCCTTGGTGAATTGTCTGTTCATGTCCTGTGCCCATTTTTAAATTGGGTTATTTGTCTTTTTCTTGTAGAGATGTTGTAGTTTCCTATATATTTTAGAAATGAGTCCCTTGTCTGATGTGTCATTGCAAAAGATTTTTTTCCCATTCTGTGGATTCCCTTTTTTACTTTTCTGGTGAAGTCTTTTAATGCACATAAGTTTTTAATTTATATTATGTCCCACTAATCCATTTTGTCTACTTTTTTGGTGTAGTTTTCAAATTGTTTGGTAGTCTGTGCATTCCCTGAATTAGTGCCTTCACATTTGTCCCTATTTTTTCATTGATGGCCTTCATGATTCTGCGATTCACATTTAGGTCTTTAATCCATGCTGAGCTGGTTTTTGTATAAGGCGTGAGGTGAAGGTCTTGTTTCAATCTTTTGCATATCGCTTTCCAGTTCTGCCACACTATCTGTTGAAGAGACTATCACCTCCCCATGTAATAATATATTTAGGTATTTTTTCAAAAATCAGTTGGTTGTATGTAGATGAGTTAATTTCTGAATTCTCGATTCTGTTCCATTGATGAATGTATCTTTCATTGTACCAGTACCAAGCTGTTTTGACCACTGTAGCCATGTAGTAAATTTTGAAGTCAGGGATTGAGAGGCCTCCAGCCTTATTCTTCTTCTTCATCAGTGCTTTGCTTATCCTTGGTCTCTTTCCTTTCCATATAAAGTTTGTAGTTGTTTTTTCCATCTCTTTGAAGAATGCTGTTGGAATCTGGATTGGGCTTGCATTATATGTGTAATTGCTTTGGGTAGTATTGGCATTTTCACAATGTTAGTCTTCTTATCCAGAAGCATGGTACATTCTTCCATTTTTTTAGGTCTCTTTTGATTTCTTGTAGTAGTGTTTTGTAGTTTTCTTTGTATAAGTCCTTTGTTTCTCTGGTTACATTTATTCCTAGATATTTCATCCTTTGGGTGGCTATTGTAGATGGTATTGCTTTCCTAATGTCCTTTTCAGTGCTGTTGTTTTTTGGTATGTAGGAATCCAACTGATTTTTGTATGCTGATCTAATATCCTGCCTGCCACTTTGCTGACTCTTCCAATGAGGACTAGTAGCTTTTTTACTGAGTCTTTGGGGCTTTATACACATAGGATCATATCATCTGCAAATAGAGTTTTACTTCCTCTTTGCCAATTTGGATGCTTTTAATTTCCCTGTCTTGCCAAATCACTCTTGCTAAGACTTGCAGCATAATATTGAATAGGGTGGTGACAAAGGGCATCCTTGTCCGGTTCCTGTTCTCAGAGGGAAGGCTTTCAGTTTCTCTCCATTGGACAAATGTAGGCTGTTGGTTTTGTATATATGCTCTTAATTATGTTTGGGAATTTCCCTTGAATTCCTACTTTGTTGAGTGTTTTTATCAGAAATGGATGTTGGATTTTGTTAAATGCCCTTTCTGTATCAATTGATATGATCATATGGTTCTTTTCTTTTTCTTATTTATATGGTGTATTATGTTGATTGTTTTTCTAATATTGAACCATGCTTGCATCCCTGATATGAATTCCATTTGATAATGATGTATTATCTTTTTGATGTGTTGCTGATTTCTATTGGCTAGATTTTTGTTGAGAATGTTTGCAATATGTTCATGAAGGATATTGGGCTATAATTTTCTTTCTTAGTGACATCCTTCCCTGGTTTTGGTATGATGGTTATGCTTGCTTCATAAAATGTATTAGGGACTTTTCCATCCTCCTCTATCTTCTGGAATAATTTGAATAGAATTGGTGACAGTTGTTCCCTGAATGTTTGGTACCATACCATAACTCTTGAAGATAAAATATGCACATACTTCTAAATTCACTCATTTTTAAAGCTCAGAAAAGTCTCGAAATTCCATATAAAACCTTAGACTATTATGGGATAAATTTTCTTCCCAAAATATTCCTTTGTTGAAACTCTTTTCTTCCTTAACTCATCCAAATGAGACAACAATAAAATGTTACTGTGTCTTAGGAAGCTTGACTTTAGCCAATGTGTAAGCAGAAAGTATCACATAAAATTTTTTCTCAGCTGGAAAAAAACTGAACATAATAATACATTCTATTTTTAACAGGAAGTCAACTGTTTTGGGTTACTGCATTGTATAGAAAATGAAAACATTGTGGTTCTATTTCAGGCTAGGGAAATTCCTTAGGTATTTACCAGTTCAAAACCTCTCAGTATAGAGTAACCTGATAAGAAAAGGGGTTGGAGAAAGCCTCAGAAACCCCTAATTATGTCAGATAATTATCTGTCACAGTTATGATTTTACCCATCAAACTATGTACCTAGGTATTAGCTTCAGAGCTTTAAAGTTTAGGAGAAATAAGAATAGTCAGGCACTCTAAACTTAGTGGCCAAAGTGAAGCAGATTTAAAGAGACCAAAACTTTGAATATCTTGGTATAATGGGGTCAAGTCATAACATTCTCTTTGGAAGAACTCTGACATTTTTAGTCTTCACACATTAACAAATAAAACACTCTATTATTTCAGCATTCCTGAAATCCCTTCAAACAGTTGAAGTGCTTGGTTCTCAGGCAAAAGTTTGGAGTTTTGATTTCACCAATAGGTGCATCAGAAGAAAGGTCTGGCTATTAACTACTAAATTATAATTGATAACCTTATGGGGCATACTTCTACTCTGACACATATGGTTTTGCTATGATTCAGAGTTGACTCAAGAGCAACTCACTGGGCCCTTTTATTTTTAGGATGGGACCTAAGGCTGATAGATGGTTGTGTAAGAAAAAATAGGTGGAATACATTTGATTTAGGTTTTTCATTGAATTTGGAACAATTGACAGGCCTTTGTTGTTGTTGCCCATGGAGTTGTTTCCGATTCATAGCTACCCTGGATAGGATTTCCAAGAAGTGGCTGGTGAGTTTGAATCACTGATGGTGTGGTTCAAACCACCTTGCAGTCTAGTGCTTTATCCCACAGCACCAAAATTGACAGGCCTAGTCTCTACAGCTTTGGTAGAATCGTTGTTACAAGTTGGGTTGCTGACCTCAAGGTCAACAGTCTGAAACTACCAGCTGTTCCATGGGAAAAAGAAGAGGCTTTCTGCTCCAGTAAATATTTACAGCCTCGGAAACCCTATGGTGGTGGTTATTTGCCATGGAGTTGGTGCCGACTTATTCCAACTCGGAGTTTCCAAGGTTGTAAATCTTTACAGGAGAAGAACGCCTCATATTTCTTCCATGGAGTGACTGATAGTTTTGAACTGTTGACCTAAGGTTAGCAGCCCAATTCATAACCACAACACTACCAGAGTTCTGTGGAAAACCTATACAAGGTTGCTATGAGTTGGAACTGACTCCAGGGCACATAACTACCAATCACCAGAAATATATTAATATAGATAGGAAAGTAAATATATGTTATCTCACTGCTATTGAGTCAGTTCTGTCTCATAGTGACCCTATAGGATAGACTGGAATTGCTCCTTAAGATTTTAAAGAAATGGAAATGGAGAATAAGGCCAAAAACATCACAATCTGTTAAACATTTATGAATGAAGAGAAAGAGATAGAGCCTAAAGGAAGCAGAAATTTAAAACTATCACTTCATTTTCATCTATGAACTTCAAAAGATAAAGCTACTTAAAACTCAAAATATAGCAAAAATTAGGAAAAAACACTAATCACAATATGGTAAATCATTGCTATTTGTTGTTGCTGTATAGGAAAAAAAAATCAAAGACTTGGAAGGTGTGGAAATGGAAACAAAATGATAAATGAGTATTGATGTTTGTAAGTATGAAGAGAAAATAGAAAAATTAAATTTAATGCTCATGAGAAAGGAAGAGATTAGAAAAGATAATTACTGAGGCATCTAAAAGCTGATGAGTATAGAAAAGAGAGAAACAGAGTCACTCAAAAAGTAAAAGAGGACATGAACAAAAAGAACAAAGGATCACGCATTAATGCAAATTATTTACGTAAAGAATAATTATTGAATTTCTGCAGAAAAGACTATCACATGGGCAATATCTAAGCGCTGAGTATACTTTTCCAATGAGTCAGATAATTGCTTTTTTTTTTTTTTTTTTTTTTTAAATGGGGGAGGAGGTAGAACTCTAAAAGGCCCAAAACCAGCCTTGCTTCCTGAAATGCTCTTCCTCATTAAGTTAACATACTGATCTGGCAGAGCCATATCCTGGAATCTGAAAATATCAGCTTTCATCTAAAATTTTTATTTCTTGTATGCCTAATCTGGTTTAGTCAGTTTGATGGCAAGTTTATAATATTATAAATATACATATTGTCTGATATCTGCAACCCATCTGATCCTGACTTATTTGCCAATCAGAAAAAGCATAAGCCAAATAGGATGTGCAGCTGGGAAAAGCTCCAGTGTTGGAATTCAGGTTAAGTCTTGAAAAACATCAGATTATACCAGGTGCTTATCAAAACTGGTCACCCCCATAATATTCCTGACCTTTCTCCAACCACTTACTTACTTCTTATCCTATGGATGTAAGGGTAAAATAAAAATGCAATCCACCCCAAAACACATCTTTAGCATAATTTGGCCAACTATTGTTATATATTTGTGGTGTTGTATAATTAGCATTGGACTGCAAACCACAAGGGCAGCGGTTCAAACCCACTAGTCTGTCCTCTGAAACCGTATACAAGGTTGCTAAGAATCGAGACTGAGTTGACAGCAGTTAACAGCAAAAACATTGTTATAAAAAATATGTTTTTTAAATGTTTTATTGTAAATTATATGATAGTTTGCATGGGAGAACATTAGCTTTACATTCATCCTATCATATATTGCTTCATTGCTATGGTTACAATCTCCTCCATGCACATCATCAATTAACCAAAGGGTATACCCTGCAAGTGTGCCCCCTGGTCATCAGCACACAGTCCCTCTCTCTATCTGGGTCTAGAGTCCCTAGTTGCTCCATCTCTTCAAGTCATTGTCTCTGCCTCCTTCCCTGGGGTCACTGCTTCTATGGATAGGGTCTCACATTCCACTCTTTTCCCTTGATGGTTCCAGGCACCTCAGCTCTTGGACTGCATAGTCAATCAGTTCCCTCCTTTTGCTACAAAACTTTCACCTTTACAATTCCAGCCCTTGCAGTCAGTCCTGATAAAATTATTCACCATTGTACTACAAGGGACCTATCCCCATCTCCTTTCATTAACCCTGCCCAGACAGATTGGATACTACTCATTGGAGATTCTACCTTCCTCCACGCCCTCTGGATCTAGGCTCCCTTTTGAAAGCTTGCAAGCCAGTTCAATTCTTGCTTTTGCAACCCTTCCACTTTGGGTAGCCAATGTCCAAGTTGCCCATCCCTGTCTACTCTGTGTATGGAGGGGGTGGGAATGATCCTTGCTGTAAAGATTTGTTCCCTCTTTTGAACTATTGCATCCATATGTGTAGGTCAAATTCATCAAATTGTTTCAGATTACTTTTATTTTCCTTTTCTTTCCTCTTCTAGTTGAGCTCTGCTCATCCAGTCATTGAAGCCAGGTCAAGTGGGTATTATTTGCAAATGTGGATGTTCTTATGCATATGTCCTCTCTTCTTATCAGCTGGACGCTTCACTCTCCACTCTGTCCTCTGTGGCTATGTCACTGACTCTGGGCCCAAGAGTCCCCAGGTCTTGCCACACTGCTGGCCAGATCTCCCCTAGGGTCCACAGGAGTTTATTGAACATTGAAGGGCTTTGCTTGCAGCTTCATTACTGTTCTTCTCTCAGTTCCCCTTATCGGTGATGAACTGGCCACCAATCAGAGTACATGTCTGTATGTGTATTCCCATTGAGTCTTAGTCTTGGAAGGGAGTTTGCCCTGAGGGGACCCGACCACTTGCTTTTATGTCTCCTGGGTGAGCAACTTCCTTGTTCTTGTAGTAATCAGTCAGACTGCTGTTGTTATTGTTTTGTATTTTTCCTGTTGGTCTTTCTTTCAAGAAGTAGCTTCTGTTCTTCTAGCCATTCCAGGCTGGTCTGCTTGTCCTTTAAAGTGGAAATTTGCCACCTCAGAAGATTCTGGGTGATATTCAGAATTCCTCCTATGGTCTTATGTAATGTAGAGGCTCTGCAGACAGCCTCTTACACGGGGCATTTGTAGCCCCATTTTAGGTATTCCAATCAGTTATCAGGAGTCCTGGTGTGGCGCTGTGGGTTAATGAACCATACTGCAAAGTCATTTGTACTGCAAGGTAAGTGGTTCAAGCTCACCAGGTACTCCTCAGAAACACTGTACAGGGTTGCTATTGGTCGGAATCGACTCTAAGGCACTTAACAGCAACAACAATCAGTTATAGGCAGAAGATGGACTTACAAGCTTTCTATGGTGATATTCCTGGCTATTCCTTTTTCTCCCCATCAAGTGTCTATTTTATAATGGAATGCCAGGGAAATCAAGATGGGAAAGACAGCCAAGCATCTTAACATTATTTCCCCACTTTTGTCCATTCCAACCAGTGTCAATCACTGTATCCCAGAGCCCTGTCATTCCAAAGTTGTGATACATCATTATTTACCTCTGTCTCTCTTAGCCCATGTGAACCTGCCTAATTGTTTTCCAATCAGCCTTGTTCTTCAATTACCCACCTCCCTAGCACCCAAACTATCTTGTGTCTATTCTCTACCCTGTGCTCCACCTTTCCCTCCATCCCCTCACCTCACCCCTTACATCCCGGTAACCAGCAAATAATTCCCTTCCCCCCTTTATTATAGGTTCTTTTTATTAGTCTTTTATAGTAGTGGTACTATGCAGTATTTCTCCTTTTGTGACTGGCAAATTTCACTCAATATAATGTTCTCAAGGTTCATCCATGTTATGTGGTAACTTGCAGCCTCCTTGTTGTTCTTAAAGGTAGCATCATATTCCATTGTGTGTATGAACCATGGTTTGTTTATCCATTCTTCTGTTGATGGGCACTTAGGTTGTCTCCATCTTTTTGCTATTGTAAATAGTGCTGCTATAAATATTGATGTGTATGGCTTGTATTTCTTGTGGGTAAGTACCAAGTAGAGGAATTGCTGGCTCATAAGGTATTTCATAAGGCGAAAAGATTGAAGTTGTCCAGGACTTCATTGTTCTTGGATCAACTACCAACACTCAAGGAAGCAGCAGTCAAGAAATCAAACAACTTATTGCATTAGGCAAATCTGCTGTACAAGATATTTTTAAAGTGTTGAAGAGCAAAGATGTCAACTTGAGGACTAAGGTGTGCCTGACCCAAGCCATGGTGTTTTCAATAACCTCATATGCATGTGAAACCTGGACAATGAATAAGGAAGACAATAGAAGAATTGATGCTTTTGCTTTATGGTGTTGGAGAAGAATATTGAAAGTGCCATGGGCTGCCAATAGAACCAATCGATCCGGTTTGGAAGAAGTGCAGCCAGAGTGTTCCTTCGAGGCCAAGATGGCCAAACTTCATCAATCATACTTTGGACATATTATCAGGAGGCACCAGTCGCTGGAGAAGGATATCATGTTTGGTAAGGTAGAGGGTAAGAGAAAAAGAGGAAGACCCCCAACGAGATGGATTGGCAAAGTGGCAGCATCGATGAACTCAAGTGTGGCAAAAGCAGTGAGGTTGGCCCAGGATCAGGCAGTGTTTTATTCTGCTGTGCATAAGGTCGCTGTGAGTCGGTACCCACTCAGTGGCACCTAACAACACCAACAAGGCATTTCTATTTCCAACCTTCTGAGGAAACACCATATTGCTTTCCAGAGAGGCTGGACCATTTTGTAGTCCCACCAGCAATACAAGAGCATCCTAGTCTCTCCACATCTTTGCCAGCATTTATTGTCCTCTACTTTTTTATCTTTGCTGTTGTTGTTGGTGTGAGATGATATCTCATTGTTGTTTTGATGTGGCACTGTGGGTTAATGCGCCAAACTGCAAATCCATTTGAACTGCAAGGTTAGTGGCTCAAGTTCACCAGCTGCTCCTAGGAAACCCTATACAGGGTCACTATGGGTCAGAACGGACTCGATGACACTAAACAACAACAACAACAATGGCTAATGATTGTGAACATTTCTTCATATGTTTGTTGACTGCCGAGGTCTCCTTCTTGGTGAAGTGTCTGTTCATGTCCTGTGCCCATTTTTTAATTGGGTTGTCTTTTTCCTGTAGAGGTGTTGTAGTTTCCTATATATTTTAGAAATTAGTCCCTTGTCTGATGTGTCATTGCAAGAGACTTTTTCCCATTTTGTGGATTCCCTTTTTACTCTTCTGGTGAAGTCTTTTGATACACATAAGTTTTTAATTTTTAGTATGTCCCAATCATCTATTTTGTCCACTTTTGTTTGCGTAATTTTCAAAATGTTTGGTAGTCTGTATATTCCCTGAATTAGTACCCTTGCATTTGTCCTTATTTTTTCATTGATAGCCTTCATAATTTTGGGATTCACATTTAGGTCTTTAATCCCTGCTGAGTTGGTTTTTGTATAAGGGATGAGGTAAAGGTCTTGCTTCAATCTTTTACATATCACTTTCCAGTTCTGCCAGTGCCATCTGTTGAACGCGATATATTTAGGTACTTAAAAAAAAAATCATTAGGATGTATGTGGATGGGTAAAATTCTGGATTCTCGATTCTGTTCCATTGATCAATGTGTCTTTCTCTGTACTAGTACCAAGCTGTTTTGACCACTGAAGCCATGTAATAAATTTTGAAGTCAGGGACTGAGAGGTTTCCAACCTTATTCTTCTTCTTAAACAGTGCTTTGCTTATCCTGGGTCTGTTTCATTTTCAGATAAACTTTGTAGTTGTTTTGTCCATATCTTTGAAGAATGTCATTGGACTCTGGATTGGTATTGCATTATAAGTGTAAATTTCTTTGGGCAGTATTGACTTTTTCACAATGCCAAATCTTCCTATCCGGGAGCATGGTGCATTCTTCCATTTTTGTAGGTCTCTTTTGGTTTCTTGTAGTAGTGTTTTGCAGTTTTCTTTGTATAGGTCTTTTGTTTCTCTGGTTACATTTATTCCTAGATATTTCATCCTTTGGGTGGCTATTGTAAATGGTATTGCTTTCCTAATGTCCTTTTCAGTGCTGTCATTTTTGGTATAGAGGAATCCAACTGATTTTTGTATGTTGATCTTAAATCCTGACACTTTGCTGAATCTACCAATGATGTCTAGTAGCTTCTTTTTTTGAGTATTTGGGATTTCCTATTTATAGGATCATACCGTCTGCAAATAGAGGGAGTTTTACTACTTCCTCTTTACCAATCTGGATGCCTTTAATTTTCTTTTCTTGCCATATAGCTCTTGAAAGATTTCCAACACTATATTGAATAGGAGTGGTGACAAAGGTTCTTGTTCTCAGAGGGAAGGCTACGACTTTCTCTCCATTGACAGTAATAATGTATGCTGTTGGTTTTGTATATATGCTCTTAATTATGTTGAGGAATTTCCCTTGAATTCCTACTTTGTTGAGTGTTTTTATCAGGAATGGATGTTGGATTTTGTCAAATGTCTTTTCTGCATCAATCGATGTGATCATGTGGTTCTTTTCTTTTTTCTTATCTATAGGGTGTACTCTGGTAGCGTAGTGGTTACGAATTGGGTTGCGAACCTTACGGTCAGCGGTTCGAAACTACCAGCCGCTCTGCGGGAGAAAGATGAGGCTTTCTACTCCCGTAAAGATTTACACCCTCGGAAATCCTGTACAGGGTCGCTATGGGTCGGAACCGACTCGACGGCACTTAACAACAACAACATAGGTTGCATTACATTGTCGTTTTTCTAATGCTGAACCATGCTTGCATCCCTGACATGAATTCCCACTTGATCATGATGTATTATCTTTTTGATATGTTGATGGATTCTGTTGGCTAGGATTTTGTTGAGAATTTTTTCATCTATGTTCATGAGGGATATTGGTCTATAATTTTCTTTCTTAGTGACGTCCTTCTCTGGTTTTGGTATAAGGGTTATACTTGCTTCATAAAATGTATTAGGGGGTTTTCCATCCTCTTCTATATTCTGGAATAATTTGAGTAGAATTGTTGATAGCTCTCCCCTGAATGTTTGGTAGAACTCACCAGTGAAGCCATCTGTGCCTGGACTTCTTTTGGTTGGGAGTTTTTTGATGACCTGATCAATTTCTTCTTTTGTTATGGATCTGTTCATGTTTTCTACTTCACTCTGTGTAAGTTTAAGTAGGTCACGTTTTTCTAAAAATGTACCCATCTCTTGTAAGTTTTTGAATTTGTTGGAGTACAGCTCTTCATAGCATTCTGTTACTATACATTTGATCTCCTTTGGTTCCTTTGTGACATCACCCATGTGGTTTCTAATGTGTGTTATTTGTTTCTTCTCCTTTTTTTTTCTTTTGTTAGGTTTGCCAGTGGTCTGTCTATTTTGTTAATCCTTTCAAATAAGGAGCTTCTTGTCCTATTGATTCTTTCTATAGTTTTTTCTGTTTTCTATCTCATTTATTTTGGCTCAAATCTTTTTTATTTCTTTTCTTTTGATGGTTGTAGGTTCCCTCTGTTGGTCTGTTTCTAATTGTTGTAGATGCTTTGTTAATGTGCTAATTTTGGATCTTTCTTCTTTTTGGATGTGCATATTTATTGCAATAAATTGTTCTCTCAGTACCACTTTCGCCGTGTCCCAAAGATTTTGGTATGTTGTGTTTTCATTCTAGGAACTTTGTGGGTTCACGTTTAATTTCTTCTATTACCCAGCCACTTTTCAGCAGGGTGTTATTCAGTTTCCATGTATTTGACTTGATTTCCTTGGTCTTCCTTGATAGCATTGTGGTCTGAGAAGATGCTTTGTAGTAATTTGTAAATTTATAAAGATTTGTTTTATGACCTAACACACGGTGTATTCTGGAGAATTTTCCCTGTGCACTTGAAAAGAATGTGCATTGTGGTGTTGTTGGGTTGAATGCTCTGTACACATCTATGAGGTCCAGTTAGCTGATTGTGTTGTTTCATTCTTCTGTGTCTTTGTCAAGTTTCTTTCTGGTTGTTCTATCCATTTTTTTAAGTGATATATTTAAATTGCCCATGATTATTGTGGCTTTGTCAATTTCTGTTTTCAAATCTATTAGAGTTTGCTTTATATATTATGGAGCTTTTTCATTAGGAGCATGGGTATTTATTATGGTTATGTCATCTTGTTCAATTGTCCTTTTAGTCCTGAGATAACGTCCATCTTTATCTATTATGCTGGTCTTGTTGTTTTTTTCTTTTGAGTGTGTATCTGTAAGTATAAGTACTTTAATTTTTAAAAAGTTTTTATTGTGAATTTTGTGGGTTTACATGGGAGAACATCAGTTTTACATTCATCCTATTGTATTTTGTTTCATGGCAATGATTACAATCCTTTCCATGCATCATCAAATAACCAAAGGGCACACCCTCAGCTGTCAGCACACAGCGCCTCCCCCTCCCTATGTCCCATTTCCCCCACCACTCTATCTATCCTCATCACCATCTCTGTCTCCATGCCTGGCTTTACTGCCTCTCTGGGTAGGGTGCCGCTCTCTGTTCTTCTCTTTTAATGGTCCCAGGGACCTCTGATCCTAGGCTCCAAAATCAATCACTCCTCTCCTTTTATCAAAAAATATCTATCTCCACAGTTCTGACCTTCACAGTCAGTCCTGATAGCAATTATTCCCTATTGTACTACAAGAGTCTTATCATCATTTGCTTTCACTAGCCTTGTCCCAACAGATTGGAAATCATTCAGTGGAGGTTCTACCTACCCCTGACCCATCTGGAACTAGGCTCCCCTTTGAAAGCTTTTAAACCAGTCACTTCATGCCTTTATAGGCCTCCCTCCCCCGTTTTGAGTAACCAATGTCTAAGTAGTCCATCCATTTCTTTCTTCAAATCTATTAGAGTTTGCTTTATGTATTTTGGAACTCTTTCATTGGGAGCATAGATATTTATTATGGTTATGGCATCTTGTTCAATTGCCCCTTTCATCATGAGATAATATCCATCTTTATCTATTATGCTGGTTTTTGCCTTAAAGTTTATTTTATTAGAGATTAGTACTGCCACTCCTGTTCATTTTTTATTGCAATTGGTTTGGCACATTTTTTTCCATCCTTTGATTTTTAATCTGTTTTTGTATCTGTGTGTAAGATGTGTCCCTTGCAGACAGCATATTGAAAGAATTTGTTTTCTTATCCATTCTGCCACCCTCTGTCTCTTAACTGATGCATTTAATCCATTTACATTCAGTTTTATTATTGACAGGTATTGATTAATTGCTGCCATTATGTTTATTTTTCGTGGTGTTGCTGTTTTCTTTGTTCTGTTTGTCTTCCTTTGCAGAGTTCATGTTTTTTGTGTTCTTTCTTGTGAATTTCCTCATAGTTTTAATATTTCCATGTTCTTCTTTGGTTTTCATTTTGTTGGTATGTTGTGAAGTGTTCATTTTCTTTGAGGTTACCTTATATTCTGTTAACTTTTCCCTTCATTTAGTGTAGTCTATTTTATCCTGCAATCCACCTGACCTTCTCACCATCTGGGTCTCTGTTCCTATGTGTTTACCTCCTTTTACATTGTAATTGTTTTGATCATAGACTGACCTCCCAGATTCTCTGAGTTGCTTCTTATAGTTTTGCTTTGTTCTCAACTCTTCCATCTGTTGATTTAGTTCTGGGAGGTGCTGCCACATATGTCAATCTCTGGCTGTTGTCTGTTCTTGTTATTTCTCAATTGACAGAACTCCCTTTAGGATGTTTTGTAGGGTAGGGTTGGCTTTGGCAAACTCCATTAGCTTCTGTTTATCCTTTAATGTTTTGATTACACCATCATAGTTGATTGAGAGCTTTGCTGGATAAAGGATTATTGGTTGAGTTTTTTTCTTTCAGGGTTTTATATATGTCTCTCCATTGCTTGCTTGCATGGTTTCTGCTGAGAGATCTGAGCTTAATTTGACTTGCTTGCCTTTGTATGTAATACTTCTGTTTTCCCTAGCTGCTTTCAAGATTGTCTCCTTATCTTTGATTTTGGAGAGCTTGATTGTGATATGTCTTGGTGATTTTTTTTGGGGGGTCTATCCTTCCTGGGGCTTTTTGAGCTTCTTGAATGTTTAACATTTCAGTTTTCAGGATGTTAAAGAAATTTTCTTCCAGCAGTTCTTCAACTATTTCCTCTGATGACTTGTGTGATTCTTCCTGTTCTGGAATGCTGATAACTCTTAAGTTATTCCTCTTCATATTGTCCAACAAGAATCTTAGACCTTCTTCAGTTTTTTAATCCTTTTTTCTGTTTTCTCTTCTATCTTAGTGATATAGAAAGATTTGTCTTCCAAATCACTAGTTCTGCCTTCTATCTCTTTTAATTTGCTCCTTTGCCCTTTCAGTGTATTGTCTATTCTTGATAGTCTATTATTGATTGTTTGGACCTCTTTCTGTAGGTTTTGAATGATTTCCAATGTTGTATCTATCTTATTTGATTTTTCATGTAGCGCTTTCCTGACTTCTTCCTTATTTTTCTCAACTCCATTGTAAAGTGTTTGGAAACATTTTATAATCATTTTTCTGAATTCTTTCTCAGGCATTACCAAGGCCTACCCTCCTTCTAGAATGGAGTCCAGGTCTACTTCTAGGTCATTTGTCTCAGACATTTTATCTTGTTTCTGGACACGTGCTTATATGGTCATCTGCTTTTGCTTCTTAGACATGTTTGGTGTTTATCTATGGCCTTAATACTTAATTGAGTGTGTGTTTTGGTATTTTTTATACTTTCTGATTGCCTTCAGGTAGATGTGATCATGATTTAGGCTTCCCTTTTCACTTTTCTTATTGCTCATCTCAGAGTATCTTTCACAGGTGTTGTCTGCCTCCCTGGTATATGGAAGTTGGTATTGTTTCTTGCCTGGATTTTTTTTTTTTTTTTTTTTTTAAATAGAGTGTGATTGTAGCTTGACTATATGACAGCAGTTGCTGTCTCTTCTTAAGTAATACAGGGAGAGAAAGAGTCCCCTAAAGGTAAAAAGGGGGGCATAAAACAGCAACAACAACAAAAAAAAACAGAAGGGAAAAAAACAAACCGAAAAACAAAAACAATAAAAAAACTAGATTGGATAATGTAGTCTATAATCACAGAAAAGGGAAAGAAGAGAGAGAAGTAAAAAAAATCTGTAGCTCAATATGAGTATGACTTTAATGTTCTCTTTCAACTTTTTGCCTTCAAAGCCACCTGATAAATTTCACTATGCCACTGTTGGTTGTTATAATGTACCTCAGGATTTAGTTTAATTTTGGCCTGTTTTGTTTTTAAACTCTCTTTCCCTCTCCACATCCCTTGTTATGGCCTTTTATGCTATTGAAAAACAGTTCAGGGCCAGCTCTTGAGCTGAGAGTATGTGTACATGTGTGGCAGAAGAATCCACCAGTGGTGAGGATGGGGGTGTCCACTAGCTCAGGTTCCCTCTCTAGTCACCAGAATGGAGATGTACAAACAATGGTGGGACAATGAACAGATACCATAAAGAAAAAAAGAAAAGAGAAAAAATCACAACAAAGGAAAACCGACAAAGTGTATTGTCTATCTGTGCTCTTAGGTTTCCATGGCATTATTCTGTGGTGGGTCTGTTCCCTGACTTTGTCTTGACATTTGTTCTCACTCAAGTTGTCAGCTATGGCTGCCGAGCCTGGCAGATTAAGAAATAGATGATATCTTACTCCTGCTAAAAGTTCCAGTAGCTATAAGCCTTCAAACTTTAAAAATATTCCTAGATATGTGGTTCAGAGATTTGAAGCTCTGCCCTGAAACCATTTCACCTGATATTCTGTGGTATTGCTGATGGCTAACTTCATTGTACCTCTACCCTATCTTCCATTAAGCCCCACCTTGTTATAAAATATTTTGAAGATAAATGTCTCGTAGTTTTTTTATAAGTTGCTATTGAGTAGATTTCAACTCCTGGTGACCCCATGTGTGCAAAATAGAGCTGTACAATAGGGTTTCCAAGGCACTGACCCTTTGGAATCAGATCACTAGACCTTTCCTCAGAGGCACCTCTAAGTAGATTCTAATTGCCAACCCTTTCAGATAGCAGGATAGTGCTTAACCATTGACAATATCCAGCAGTTCCTCTTATAGATGAAAACAAACAAATAAAATGAAACCTGTTGCCACTGAATCAATTCTGTTTCATAGAAACTCTACTGAACAGATTATAACACCCCATCATTGTTGTTGTTAGGTGACATAGAGTCAGTACAGACTTGTAATGACTCTATGCACAACAGAATGAAACACTGCCCAGTCCTGGGCCAAACTCACAATTGTTGCCACGCTTGAGCCCATGAATGCTGCCACTTTGCCAATCCATCTTACTGGTGGTCTTCCTCTTTTTCTTTGATGCTCTACCTTACCAAACATGATATCATTCTCCAGCAACTGGTTCCTTCTGACAATATGTTAGAAATATGAGAAACGAAGTTTCACAATCCTGGGCTTCCAGGAGAACTCTGGTTGTACTTCTTCCAATACAGATCTGTTTGATCTTTTGGCAGACCATGGCATTTTCAATATTATTCTCCAGCACCATAACTCAAAAACATCAATTCTTCTAGTCTTTCTTATTCACTGTCCAGCTTTTGCATGCATATGAGGTTATTGAAAATACAATGTCTTGAGTCAGGCGTACCTTAGTCCTCAAACTGACATCTTTCCTCTTCAACACTTTAAAAAGGTCTTGTGCAGCAGATTTGCCTAATGCAATACATTGTTTGATTTCTTGACTGCTGCTTTCATGAGTGCTGATAGTTGATCCAAGAAGAATGAAGTCCTTATTAACTTCAATCTTTTTTCCATTGATAAAAATGTTTATTGGTCCAGTGGTGAGGATTTTTGTTTTCTTTACATTGAGATGCAATCCATATCAAAGGTTGTGTTCTTTGATTTTCATCAGTAAATATTTAAGTCTTCTTCACTTTCAGCAAGCAAGGTTGTATCATCTGCATATCACAGATTGTTAATGAGTCTTCCTCCAATCCTGATGCCATGTTTTCTTCATAACCCGGCTTCTTGGATTATTTGCTCAGCATACAGGTTGAATAAGTACGGTGAAAGAACTCTGTTGCACACCTTTTTAATTTTAAACCATTCAGTGTTCCCATGTTCTATTCAAACAGCTGCCTCTTGGTCCATGTATAGATTCCTTACGAGCACAATTAAGTGTTCCAGAATACTCATACTTCACAATGTTGTCCATAGCTTGTCATGATCCACACAATCGTAAGCACAGGTAAACATCTTTCTGGTATTCTCTGCTTTCAGGCAAGATCCATCAGACATCAGCAATGATAACCCTCATTCCGTGGCCTCTTCTGAATCTAGCTTGAACCTCTGGAAGTTCTGTGTCAATGTATGTTTGCAGCAATTCTGTATTACCTTTAGTAAAACTTTGCTCATACTGGATATCAAAGATATTGCCAAATAATTTCTGCATTCATTCGGTCACTTTTCTGGAATAGAATGCCACCACTCTTCTGTCAAGTTGTTGTACTGTGGTGGCTTGTTAGTTGCCATGATTCTGGAAGCTATGCCATGAGTGTTTTACGTACCAGCAAGGTCACCCATGGTGGACAGTTTTCAGATGACCTTCCAGACAAAGACAGACTAGAAAGAAGGAATGACGAATTACTTCTGAATGTGTAGTCCTGAAAACCTATGAATAGCAAAGAAACACTGTCAGATATAGTGCCAGAAAATGAGCCCCTCAGGTTGAAAGACACTCAAAATGTGACAGGGGAAGAGCTGACTCCTCAAAGTAGACTTGACCATGATGCAAATGGAGTAAAGCCCATGGGAGTAAAGCCCATGGGACCTTCATTTGCTCATGGGACACAAGTCAAAATGAAGAGAGACAGCTGAGCTGAATCTAGAAAAATTGGAAATTGTCAAAAATGTAATGGAATGCATAAACATCAATGCCTTAGGCATTAGTGAGCTGAAATGGACTGGTATTGGCCATTTTGAATCTGAAGACCACATGGTTTACTATGCCAGAAATGACAAGTTGGAGAGGAATGATTTTGCATTAATTGTCAAAAAGAATATATCCAGATCTGTCATGAGGTACAACGCTGACTGTGATAGGATAATAACCATTCACCTATAGAGAAGACCAGTTAATAACACTATTATTCAAATTTATCCACCAACCACTAAAGCAGTGAGGGTGAAATAGAAGAATTCTACCAACTTTTCAATCTGAAATTATCAAACATGCAATCAAGATGTATTGATCATTACTGGTGATTGGAATACAATGGATAGGAAGGTTAATAGATGGGAAATATGGCCTTGATGATAGAAATGATCCTGGAGATCCCATGATAGAATTCTGCAAAATAAATCATTTGTTCATTTCATAATGATAGCATAAGAGATGATTATACGCATGGACCTCACTAGATGGAATACATAGAAATCAAATTGACTACATTTGTGGAAAGAGACGATGGAAAAGCTCCATATCATCAGTGAAAACAAGGCCAGGGGCAGACTGTGGAATAGACCATCAGTTGCTCATATGCAAATTCAAATTGAAGCTGAAGAAAATTAAAACAAGTCCGCGACAGCCAAAATATAACCTTGAATATATCCCACCTGAATTTAAAGACCATCTGAAGAACTGATTTGATACAATAAACACTAAAGACCGAAGATCAGAAGAGTTGTGGATATCAAGAACATCATACATGAAGAAAGCAAAAAGTCATTAAGAGGACAAGAAAGAAAGAAAAGAACAAAGTGGGTGTCAGAAGAGACACTGAAACTTGCACTCCAGTGTGGAGGTTCTAAAGCAAATGGAAGAAATGAGGATGTCCAAATGCTGAACAGAAAATTTCAAAGGTCATCTCGAAAAGAAAAAGTCAAATATTACAACAAAATGTGCAATGATCTGGAATCATAAAACTAAAAAAGGAGGAACAGGCTCAGCATTTCTTAACGTGGAGAAACTGAAGAAAAAATTTAAGGCCCTACTTTTGATATTGAAGGATCCTCTGGACAAATTACTGAATGATGCAGAAAGCATCAAAAGACGATGGAAGGAATACACAAAGTCACTGTACCAAAAGGAAATTTTTGATGTTCAACCATTTCAAGAGGTAGTATATGATTAAGAATCAATGATACTGAAGGAAGAAATCCAACGTTCATTGAAGGAATTGGAAAAGAACAAGGCACCAGTAATTGATCGAATAAAATTTGAAATCTTTGAAGAAAGTGAGGTGGCACTGTAGGCACTTAGTCATCTATGCCAAGAAATTTGGAAGACAAGTATCTGGCCAACTGATTGGAAGAGATCCATATTTGTGCCATTCCAAAGAGATGTTACCCAATGGAATAATACCCCATGGAGTTTCTAAAAATGTAATATCTAAAGAAGACTGCTACATCTTTCTCTTGAGAAACAAGTGAGTTTGCACTTCTTAATTATTGGTTGGCAGCTGAATGGTTAACTATGGTTCTAGAGTGAATTTTCCTCTCATGGACTATTGTAGTTAGGTTCTGTCAAATTGGTTCCCACTCATAGTGACAAAATGCAAAACAAAATCAAGCACTGTCCAGTCCTGCACCATCCTTACAATTGTTATTTTGAGCTGTGTCAATCCATCTTGTTGGGCAATTTCATATTTTTCACTGATCCTCCACTTTTCCAAGTATGATTCCCTTCTCTAAATTGTGCCCTTATGATAGCATGTCTAAAGTATGAGAGACAATATCTCATCATCCTTTCTTTTAAGGAGTATTTTGGTTGTACTTCTTTCAAGATTTGTTTATTCTCTTAGCAGTCAATGGTGCTTTCAAAACTCTTCTCTAATTCCATAATTCAATGCCTTGATTCGTCTACAGTCTTGTTTATTAATTATTCACCTTTCAAAAGCATATGAGTGATTGAAAATACCATGACTTGGGAAAGGTAAACCTTCATCCTCAAACTAACATTTTTCCTCTTTAGCACTTTAAAGAGGGTTTTTTTTTTTAGCAATTTTGCCTAATGCAATGTATCTTTTGATTTCTTGAAGACTTCTTTCATGAGTGTTGATTGTGGATCAAAGGAAAATAAAGCCTTTGACAACTTCAATCTTTTCTCTATTTATCACGATGTTACATATTGATCAAGCTTTGAGGCTACTTGTTTTCTTTGCATTGAGGAGCAATCCATACTGAAGGTTGTCAACTTTGATCATCATTGGCAACTGTTTCAAGCACTGTCCATTTCCAGCTAGCAAGGTTGCATCATCAGTTTTGTTGTTGTTGTTAGATGCTATAGAGTAACTACCAACTCATAGCTACCCTATGTACAACAGAACGAAACACTGTCTGATTCTTGACCAACCTCACAATTGTTGCCATGCTTGAGCCCATTGATGGGGCTATTTTGCCAGTCCATCTCACTAGGGGTCTTCTTTTTCTCTGACCCTCCACCTTACCAAACATGATATCCTTCTCCCACGACCGGTCCCTCCTGACAATATGTCCAAAGTATGAGAGACAAAGTTTGTCATGTGTTTACTAAAGGTTAATGAATCTTCCTCCAACTACAATGCCATGTTCTTCAAATAATCCAGCTCCTCAGATTATTTGCTTAGCATGCAAATTGAATAAGTATGGTGAAAAAGTACTATTCTGATGCACACCTTTCCTGATTTTAAACCGTTCATTATCCTCTAGTTTATTCAAATGACTGTTTCTTAGTCTATGCACAAGCTTCTCAGGAGCACAATGAAGTTTTCTGAAATACCCATTCTTTGCAGTGTTATAGTTTGTTATGTGTCACACAGTCAAATGCCTATGCATAATCAATAGATCACAAGTAAACATTTTTCTGGGGTTCTCTACTTTCAGCCAAGATCTATCAGACATCAGCAGGTATTTCTAATTTTGTATCCTTCTCTGAATTTGACTTGAACTTGTGACTGTTCCCAGTGAATGTACTCCTGCAACTGCTTTTGACTCTTCAGCAAAATTTCACCCTTCGTGATATGATATTGGCAAATCTTTATTTGGAATCGGTACAAATATGGATCTCTTCCTATTGGTTGGACAGGTTTTCCAAATTTCTTGCCTTAGACCAATGCCTCCAGCCTTGCATCAATTTGTTGAAACATTTCAGATAGTATTCTGCCAATTGCTAGAGACTTGTTTTTCACCAGTGCCGTCAGAGCCACTTGGACTTCTTCAGTATCATCAGCTCTTGATAAAATGATTCCACTTGAAAGTTTGAACATCAACCAATTCATTTGGGTACAGAGATTCTGTTTTCCTCCCATCTTCTTTGGATGTTTTCTGCATCATTCAATATTTTTCCCATTAAACCTTCAATACTGCAACCTGAGATTTGAAGTTTCTAAGCTTCTTTTGATTGTGTGGATCATGACAAGCTATGGATAACATTGAGAAGTATGAGTATTCCAGAACACTTAAATGTGCTCATGAGTAATCTGTACATAGACCAAGAGACAGTTGTTCAAATAGAACATGGGATCATTGAATGGTTTAAAATTAAGAAAGGTGTGCGACAAGGTTGTATTCTTTCACCATATTTATTCAACCTGTTGCTGAGCAAATAATACGAGAAGCTGGGTTCTATGAAGAAAACCATGGCATCAGGATTGGATGAAGACTCATTAACAACCTACGATATGCAGATGATACAACCTTGCTTGCTGAAAGTGAAGAGTACTTGAAACATTTACTGATGAAGATCAAAGAGCACAGCCTTCTGTATGGATTACATCTCAATGTAAAGAAAACAAAAATCTTCACCACTGGAGCAATAAACAACATTCTTATCAATGGAGAAAAGATTGAAGTTGCCAAGGACTTCATTCTTCTTGGATCAACTATGAACATTCCTGGAAGCAGCAGTCAAGAAATCAAACGACATATTGCATTAAGCAAATATGCTTCACAAAACCTTTTAAAAGTGTTGAAGAGTAAAGATGTCAGCTTGAAGACTAAGGTGCGCCTAATTGATGCCTTTGTGTTATGGTGTTGGAAGAGAATATTGAAAGTGCCATGGGCTGTCAAAAGAACCAATAGATCTGTTTTGGATTAAGTGTATCCAGAGTGCTCCTTGGAGGCCAGGATGACCAAGTTTTGTCTCTCATACTTTGGGCATATTGTCAGGAGGGACCAGTCACTAGAGAAGGATATCATGTTTGGTAAGGTGGAGGGTTAGAGAAAAAGAGGAAGATCCCCAATGAGATGAATAGGCCAAGCGGCAGCATCAATGGACTTAAGTGTGGCAACCATAGTGAGGTTGGCCCAGGATAGGGCAGTGTTTTGTTTTGCTATGCATAAGTTCTCTATGAGTTAGTACTGACTCAGTGGCACCTAACAACAACAACAACAGCCAATGCACTGAATTCTGCTCTCTGCACCAAGTATTTAAACTAAGTGGGGATCACGTGTGACTTCCTCTGACTCCAGAAGAGGGAGAGAAGACCACATTCAAAATCAGCGTAAGGCTGATTTCTGTGAAATGGAGATCAGACATGCCTCCATCCTATGTAAGTACCTTTAAAATTAGTCAGACTTTAGAACCAGTTTAGAAACCTAATCCTTGTGATTTTGCTTCTCTAGAACCTCACTCTCAGCATCACATGTCTTAGGCTTTTAATTCCAGAGAATTAAAATCAGTGAAACATATATGTTGTTGTTAAGTGCTGTTGAGTCGATTTCAACCTAGAGCAACCCTGGAGCAACCAAGGAGCAGCTGGTGAGCTTGAACCACCAACCTTGCAGTTCAAATGACTTTGCAGTTTGATGCAATAGCCCACAGTACCACACCTGGACTCAGGAAACATATTTATGTATATATATATATATTGTTGTCTGATGCCATCGAGTCAGAACCTACTAATAGCGACCCCATGCACAGCAGAACGAAACAATGTCCGATCCTGGGCCAACCTCACTACTGCTGCCACACTTGAGTCCATCAATGATGCCACCTG
>NW_006408803.1:1683937-1726123 GCF_000296735.1 Chrysochloris asiatica
TTGGACTTCCTCCCTGAATATCATTGGCTCTTGTTCATATGGTATCTCTTGAAATGGTTGAACATTAACCATTTCCTTTTGGTACAATGACTCTGTATATTCCTTCCATCTTTTCTTGATGCCCTCTGCATCATTCAATAATTTGCCCAGAGAATCTTTCAATATATATATGGTGATGGTAGTGGTTATGTACTGCGGATTCAGTTCTGACTCATAGTGATCCTGTACAGGGTTTCCAAGACTGTAAATCTTTAAAGGAGCAGAAAGCCTTAACTTCCCTTCCCCCCCTCCCCCCCCATGGAACACCTGGTAGTTTTGAACTACTGACCTTGAGGTTAGCAACCTGAATCGTAAGCAATAAGTTTATTATTGAGAAAATGGCTTGCACTTGTAGAGTCTCTGGTCCCCAGTTGAAGGGAGAGAGTCCCTCTCACATGCCCATTATATTAAGAGCAGGTCACATCCCCAAGGAAGCGTATTGTCACTTGATTAGATTACTCATAGACACTCACCATAGAGTTAACTATGCCTGTATTATGTTTCATCACCATGGGAATAATCACATTCAAACTTCTAAAACTCTGGAGATTCTGGCCTTTAAATATCCTAAGGACAGTGTGCTGTCTGTGCCCTGATGACATTACAAAGATTTTTCTTTTCCCATAATACCATTCATCTCACCCTTCTTGTAACCTGTAAAACCTTTCTTTATGCTTCAAGGCTCAGTTTAAATCTTATCATTGGAACACCTTTTATGATCCAATACTGTTTGCTATACTAGGCTGAGTTAGACATTCTTTTAATTGAACTTTCATAGCATTTTGTAAATATCTGTACTATAGCTAGTATCCTGTATGATTTTTCAAATTTTTCCTCCCCATTATATTTTATACTCCAGGAGGTTTGGAAAGTGTCTTACCTCTTTTGCTTCTCCCAGTAGAGTAACTGGTGCATAATAGACACCTAATATATATTTGTTGAAATCAATAAACAGTTTTGTTAACTGCTTCCCATGGGGCTAGGTGCCGGTAGTTGGTAAGGAAGGTCAGTAGATTTATTCTATTATGAAGTGTCAAGAAGAAGGTGGCACTGGATAACTTTTTATAAGCTGTCTGGAAAAATTATCATGAATTTAAGTCCATAGAAAAAAGTTTTTCGTTCCATGCTCACCCTCCCCTGAAAAGTACAAAAAACTTGTTACTGAGTTACTTACTGCTTACTAACTGCCACAGAAGGTATTTTAGAGGTGTCTAGATCTGAATTTTCTTAGAGAATTTTAATAGTAGCAACACATGTGGTATATGTAGCATTTTCCTAAGTATTTCCATCTTTATCTTGGCATATATTATCACAATTCTAGCCAGCAGATATGAGAATATACTGAGATTTCATTTAGCAGATGAAGAAACCAAGGACTCAAGATGTTAGGCAGTTTTCTCAGAGTTATACAATGTGTCAACAACTGACTGGTATCCAGTCTTCTAAATTCATGTTTCATGTTTTAGCAACCTAAATTTGTTGTCTACTTTCTAAAGGATTTTCCTTTGATTGATTGGAGTTACATGTCATATCTTTATTTTATTAAGGCACATATTCCTTTAAGCTTTCATTCAATATACAAATATTTTATTAAGTATCATGTGCAATATAAAATAAATAATAATTTTAGAGTTTGAGGTTTGACCTGGAGTTCCTCTTAGCAATGTGAAATGATTCAAATGCAGCAGAGCATAATAAAAAGAGTTCTTGGAAAGGGGAAATCTAAGTTCAATCCAGCTTCTGGTCCAATTATTCTGGGCAAGCCAAGTAACTTCTATGAACCACAATCCCCTTGTCTGTAAAATGGGACTAACAATACTCACATATTTACTTCATGAGATTCTTGCAAATGAAACATTTGGAACTACTTTGTAAGTGTAGATTGCCATGTAGTAATATTGGAAACATCTATTGAGTATTTACTATGTGCAAAGTGGTGTTCTTAGCATTTTAGAGATTTCAACTTATTTTGATCCTCACAATGATTCTATGAAGTAAGCACTATTATTATTCACACTTTCCAGATGAGGAATTTAAGTCATGCAAAAGATAAGTAACTTCCCCAAATCATACAACAAGTATGAAATAGAGCTAGAATTGAATCCAGACAGTAAAACACCCAAGGTCAATTCTTAACCACTTTCTTAATTATGTTGTTTTTGTTGTTAGATGACATCCAGTCAGTACTAACTCATAGTGACCCTACGCACAACAGAGTGAAACACTGCCTGTTCTTGCACCAACCTCCAAATTTAATAACACTACACCCATTACTGCTGCCACTCTGCCAAGCCATCTAACTGGGTTCTTCCTCTTTTTCTACAACTTTCCACTGTAGAAAACTTGATATCCTTCTCCAGGGACTGGTCCTTCCTGATAATATGTCTGAAGTATGAGAGACAAAACCTGATCATCCTGACTTCCAAGGAGCACTCTGGCTGTACTTCTTCCAACACAGATCTGTTGGTTCTTTTGGCAGTCCATGGTACTTTCAATATTTTTGCCAACACCATAACTCAAATGTATCAATTCTTCTTTGTTCTTCTTTATTCACTGTCCAACTTTCACATGCATACAACGTTATTGAAAATACCATGGTTTGGGTCAGGCACACCTTAATCCTCTTTTATTATGTTGGCTCACAAACTAGGCCACTGGATACTCCTATAATTTAGATGTATATGGTGTACTGACTCATTCAATAGATCTTCTTCTTCTTTAACTTGTTATTGTGAATTTAGTGAAGGTTTACAGAGAAAGTCATTAGTTTTACATTCAACAAATCATACACTTTGCTTAATTACAATGATTACATCTCCTCCATGTACAAACAGTAAACTGTATTTACCTCTATTTAACTATTGCAATCTTTCCTGTGTATCTTTCATCTTTCCTCTTCTAACCTCCCTTTTATTGTATACTGTTTGTCCTGTCACCCATGTTAACATGTGTCTACCCACTAGCCATTAATAATCTCCATCCCCAATGTACCAATCACATATTGTTCCTTTTACTAAGAAAACCCTTTCCTAACTTTTTACAACATCTGTCAAATACAATATTTGTCCTTTTGTGATTGACTAATTTCACTCAGACATCCTGGTATGGCACTTTTGGACAAGCACTGGACTACAAGCTTGGTTTGAACTGTATGGTTGGCAATTCAAACTCACTAGCCATTCACTGGAAACCCTATACAGGGTCACTTCAATGGCACTTAATAACATCATTAAACACTTCACAACATGCATGAACCTGAAGGACATTTCACTCAACATAATGTCCTCCAGATTTATGCATGCAGTGAGATGTTTCATGGAGTCATCATTATTCTTCAACATTGCATAGAGTTCCATTGTGTGTATGTACAAAAGTTTGTTTAACCATTTTTCTGTTGGTGGGTATTTAGGGTTGCCTCCATGTTTTTGATGTATCTCTTGTAAACAGCATATTGACAGAACCTGTTTTCTTATTCACTTGGCTCTCTCTTGTCTCTTGGCTGGTGCATTTAATCCATTTACATTCAGTGTATTTCTCAATAAGTAGTTATGAATTGATTTGCTGTCATTTTGCTGTGTGCTTTTTTGTGGTGCTGCTGGTTTCATCTACATAATTTTCTGCACTGAGTTAATTTTGTTTGTGAAGTTTCTTTTCATTTTCATTTTTGGTGCATTAATGTTTACTGAATTTTTCTGATTTTTCTCTTTTTTATTTTTTATGTCCATGTGTATTAATT
Organism: Chrysochloris asiatica; assembly: GCF_000296735.1. Classification (NCBI taxonomy): domain Eukaryota; kingdom Metazoa; phylum Chordata; class Mammalia; order Afrosoricida; family Chrysochloridae; genus Chrysochloris; species Chrysochloris asiatica. Next base: position 1,687,713 of record NW_006408803.1, read on the forward strand.
TTGTTTGAAGTTACCCTATAAATTTTTTGTTCACTATTTAAAACAATCTTTTATCATGAAATTTACTTAACTTCCTCACCATTTGAATGTTTTGTATCTATACTATTCCCACTTTTCACTTTGTAGTTGAATTCATTACAAATTGATATCTCTGGTTCCCTATTTTCAGTCTTGTAGATTTGTTTCACTTTGTTGTTGTTGTTGTTATGTGCCGTGGAGTCAGTTCCGACTCATTGCGACCCTGTACAGGGTTTCCGAGGCTATAAATCTTTATAGGAGCAGAAAGCCTCATCTTTCTCCTGCGGAACAGCTGGTAGTTTCGAACTGCTGCCTTTGAGGTTCGCAGCCCGATTTGTAACCACTACGCTACCAGAGCTCTTTTTATTTCACTTTAATCTGTGCAGCAGATTTGTTTAATGAAATACATTGATTCCTTGACTGCTGTTGCCTTTGCTTTAAATCTTATCCTTTCCTAGTCAATGTATTGTCCATTTCTGAAATCTTAGAATTAATCTCCTGGATTTCTAGTTGCAGGTTTTGTATTGTTTCGAGTTTTGCACTGATTTTGTCTGTTTGTTTGTGTAGTGCTTTCTAACCTGAAGTCTTTTGACAACTTCATTCTTTTCCCCATTTATATAAATGCTGTTTATTGGTCTAGTGTGAGGATTTTTTTTTCTTTTTTACATTGAGGTGCCATCCATACCAAAGGCTGTGGTCTTTGATCTTTATAAGTAACTATTTTGAGTCCTCTTCACTTTTATTTAGCAAGCAAGATTGGAGTTTTCCTCCAATCCTCATGCCACAGTTTTCTTCATATAATCCAATTTCTTGCATTATTTGCTCAGCAAACAGATTGAATAAGTATGGTGAAAGAATACAAAGCTGATGTATACCTTTCCTAATTTTAAAGCTTTCAGTGTACTCTTGTTCAGTTCAAAAAGCTGACTTGGTCTAGATACAGGTTTGTCATGAGCACAATTAAGTATTCCAGATTATCATTCTCTGCAATGTTGTCTATAGCTTATCATGATCCACACAATTGAAAGTCTTTATGTAGTCAGTAATACACAGGTAAACATCTTCCTGTTATTCTCTGCTTTCAGCCAAGATCCAGCTGATGTCAGCAATGATATCGTTCATTACACATCCTCTTCTGATCTGAATCCAGGTTGAACCTCTTGAAGTTCTCTGCCAATGTATGGTTGCAGTCATTTTGAATTGTCATAAGGAAAATTTTACTTGCATGTGATAGTAACAGTATTGTCCTATGATTCTTGCATTCTGTTTTATCACTTTTCCTTGGAATGGGTACAAATATGCATCTTTCCCAGTCAGATGGCCAGTGAGTTGTTGTCCAATTTTCTTGACATTGATGAGTGAAATGGGAAGCATTAATGGACTTTAATCTAAGAGGGTTCACTCTGGCTACAGTGTTCAGCATAGATTAGTGGATCAAGCATGGGACTTGGATTGTCTGTCTTTACTTACTCTGGAGGAATTTGTATAATTGTAGAGTGGATTTGTGATATAATACACATAAAGAACTATTGAGGGACTTCTGAAAAGATGGCTGACTAGGCAGACACACTACATGGACCCTCTACAACAAAGATACAAGAGACCAAACAAACAGACATGTATGAAAATTCTGTAACCCTGAACTTGAGAGTAAGTTTAAAGAAGTTGATTTAGTTCTTTCTGGGAGAAGAAGCTGAGCAGGGATGGTGAGAGAGAGAGATTGGTGAACAGCTGGCGAGACGTGACATGACCATCTTGTGAGCAGCTTTGGCAACATAGGAAGGTCTCATAGAGTTGATTCACACAGGCAACGGTGCAATTATTTCTTTTTTTTCCCCATGCTTCCCTGGTAATAGAGGTGTGGCCAGCTCCTACTTTTATTCATCCAATTGCAGACCCTGCTTTCAGGAGTTCAAAGGTAGCCAGGTCAATATGAGGTGGCTACGCCTCTTTCGTGCTTGGATTCAGGCAGAATCATTTCCGGACCTACAGAAACTAGCAGAGCAACCAGACTAACATTTAACCAATCATCTTGCATCCATCTGCCCTGTGGTCCTTATATACACTTGAAGCCAGATCCATCAGGGCCCTCCATGAACTATTTCCAGATAGAGTGTTCTGAACATAGGTAACAGAAAGGCAGATAGGACTTAATCTAGAGTCAAGTACTCAGCTGTCACATCTCTCCCACACCTACCTCATGAGTTCTTTGACTTGTAGGAGAACTTGCAAGTTTTCTTCTCCCAAGACCCAACAGGTGCACTGGGTTTATTCAGGGGTGGCAGAGTAATCCTTTTATTGTTCTTGTTTGTTGTTTTTTTCTTCTTTGTCCTTCTCTTTCCAGTCCCTTGAATTTCATCCTTTCTTTGCTGTGGTGTTTCCTTATTTTCTTTAGTTTCTCATTTCCTTATTCTTTTTTCCCCTTTCATATGTCTTTGCTATTCTCTGCTCTCTCTTTTCATCTTTCCTCTCCCTGGTTTTTCTGAGTGTTTGTGTGTGTGTGTGTGTGTGTGTGTTTTCTTAATTTCTTCCTTTTGTTTCATCTGTAATTTTTCTCTTCTACAACTCAATCTTCCTCTTCCCCTTTTCCCTTTTTTAGTTACTCTTAAGTGTTCTTTTATTTCTCTCTCTTATCTTTCCCCTCTATAACTCTATTTCCCTATCCTATCCTTTTCTGTATTTATAGTTATTGTATTCTTTTTTTGGGGGGGGGGTGTTGTCTGTATGAATTTTTTTTTTTTCTCTTTACTATTTTCTCTTTTCATTGTTGGTTCATTGTTTGTTTATTTTGTGGGTTTTTTTTGTTTTGTTTTTTGTTTTTGTTTTTTGCAGGTGTGTGTGGAAGGAGTTTTCTCTTTCCCACAAAACAAGAGACAGCAATCATACCCATATTACTGAGTTACAACCAGAACCTCTGCAGCTTCACCCACTGGGAAAGAGCCAATACTGTTCCTATGCCACCTAATCAATGACAGACAACAGCCAACAACAGCCCAAACCACCATAAATTGACATGGCAAAAGGGAAGCAATAATGATGCATATGCTTCAGTTCTGTAACTACACATACAGAAGGTAGTTGGTTACAGTCTAAGAACTCTTCAACATACAATCATAAATTAAAAACAAATACAACAACCCCACATTGTCCCTATGAAAAGACCTAGAGTTAGAAAATCAAATAGGAAAAACATGCTCAGAATTTCTCAAGCTGAGGGAATGGAAGTAAAAATTCAAGCTCTGGTTTGAATTTTGAAGGATCCTATGGGCAAAATATTGAATGATGCAAAAAGTATCAAAATGAAGATGGAGGGGATACACAGAGTCACTATACCTAAAAGATATGATCTATGCTCAAGCATTTAAAGAGGTAACATATGACCAAGAACCAATGATACTGAAGGAAGAATTCCAAGGTCTTTGAAGGCATTGGCAAAGAACAGACCAAGAACCAATGATACTGAAGGAAAACTTACAAGGTCATTGAAGGCATTGACAAAGAACAGGCTCTGAAAATTAATGAAACACAAATTGAAATCTTTCTAAACACTGATGCAGCACTATAGGCACTCACTCATATATGCTATGAAATTTGGAAGACGGGTAACCAAACACCAGTTGGAAGGCTATATTTGTGCCCATTCCAAAGAAAGGTGACCCAATAGAATAAAGAAATTATAGATCAATATCATTAATATCACATGCAAGTAAAATTTTTTTGAAGATAATTTACATGACAATACATCAGTAGACAGCTGTCAGAATTCAAGTTGATTTCAGAAGAGGCTGTGTATGAGGAATATCATTGTTGATATCCAATGAATCTTGACTGAAAACAAAGAGTACCAGAAAGTTTTTACTTGTGTTTTATTGACTATGTGGATCATAACAAACTATGTATAAGATTACAGAAAAGGGAACTCTCAAACACTTAGTATTGTGCTCATGAGGAATCTGTACATAGAACAAAACACAGTTATAAGGGCAGAGTAAGGGGATACTAAACGTTTTAAAATCAAGAAAGATGTATACTCAATGGAATATTATGATACCTTGAAGAATAACAAGGAAGTTGCAAGCCATCACATAAAATGCATGAAACTTGAGGACAGTTTGTGCTGTTGTTCTGACCCAAAGCAGCCCTGTATAGGGTTTCTGAGGTGCAGCTAGTGAGCTTGACCCACCGACCTTGCAATTAAAATGGCTTTACAGTCTGGCATATTAACTCACAATGCCACACCAGAACTCCTTGAGGGCATTATACTGAGTGAAATTAGCCAGTCACAAAAGGACAAATATTACATAAGATTATTATTGTAAAAGCTTAGAATAGATACTCATACTAAAAGGAAAAAAAATAAGTAAATTATTTGTTCATTACCGGTTTGGGGGTGGGAGGGTGAGAGAGGTAGAGGGAGGCAACGGTAGAGCACAGGGTAAAGGGCAGACAGCATAGTTCAGGTGTTGGGGAGGGCAATACACAAGAAGGTAAGGAGGGTGGAAGAGCAAGGTAGATAGGGGAACACTGAAGCAGGTTTGCATTGGCTAAATAGGACAGAGGTAAATAGTAATGTATGCTCAACCTTGGAAAAACAGGTCTCTGTGATCTAGGGATAGAGGCATAGTCTGAAGTGGAGAAATAATACTAAGATGCTTGACTGTCTCATGAATATTGGTTTCCCTTGCCAACTATTGTAAAATAGAAACTTTAGTAGGATGGAAAAGAATGCCAGGAAACATGATTACAGAAAGCCTGATTACAGAAAAACAACCATAAAGCCTATGATTGATTGGAATACCTAAAGGGGGATCTAGAACTTGCCCAGTGAAGTAGGCCTCTTGCAGAGTCTTTACAGTGTATAGGACCTTAAGTGGAATCCTGAGTCCCATCCAGAACCTTTTGAGGTGGGACATTCCCACTAGAAAGGACAAGCAGACCAGCCTGAAACAACTAGAGTAACAGAAGATACATATTCAAAGAAACATCAGCATGACAATCCCAAAACAAAAATGTCAGTTTGATTGGCTACTACAAGAACAAGCAAGTTGTTCTCTGGGGAGTCATCAAGGTAAGCAATCAAGTCCCTTCAGGACAAACCCTCCTCTAAGTTTGAAACTCAAAGGGAACACATGAGCAGCCATATACACTTGCTGGTGACCACATTGGTCTACTGGTGAGTGGAAAAGGGGGAAAGGTAACAATGAAGAAATGGGTTGAGTTCAACCACATTCCATAGACTCCCATTAACCTGGAGAGGAAAGAGAGAAGAGAGGGCTGGTTAGTCCAATGTGTGGTGAGTCCTAGGGACTCCTTAACCCATGGAGATGGACATAGTCATGAAGGGCTAGAGCTGAGAGTAAAGTATCCAGCTGATATGAAGTTAGGGGAGATGAACAAGAATGCCCAAACTTGCAGACAGTAACCATTTAACCTAAGCTTGATAGCTTGATAATCAGAACTTTACTAGAGGAATGTAAAAAACCAATTTTTGATAAAGGAAATGAGTGTAAATTGCTACAGTTTGATGAACTTGACCTATACTTATGGATGTAGTAGCTCAAAATACCAACTGAGAGAGTAGGAGTCTTCATATCAAGTATCAATCCTATTCACTTTGTGTACAGGAGAGATAGGGACATTAACTACCTAAAATGAGGAGGCGATAAAGGCATGAAGTGACTGGCTTACAAATTTTTAAGAGGGAGTTTAGTTTCAGAATGTTTGGAGGAATGTCTATTATCCACTGAATAGTTTTCATCTTGTCTCGATAGGTCTGGTGAAAAGAGATGGGGATAAGATTCCTTTGATTCAATAGTGAGTAATTGTTATCATGACTAATTGCAACTATCTCAATTGTACAGGTAGAAGTTTTGTAATAAAAATGGGGGAGTAGTTTATCTTACAGTCCAGAAATAGAAGGCCCTAGGACCATTAAGAGACAAGAGCATAAGTTGAATGTGGGACACTATGCAGAGAAACAATGACACCAGAGATAGAGGCAGAGATGAGAACATGGAGAGAGAGCGCAGCTGATGACTCTAGACTCATGGAAAGAGTACTGGCAGCCAGGAGGCAGGCTTGCAGAATGTGCCCTTTGGTTGTTTAAGCTATTATATATTCCTGAGGTTTTTTGTGTACATCCCCCACCCCCCAAGGGGGGAAAAAAACAACAACAGAGGGAATAGAAGCAAACACTGTAGAATGATGATGCATGAAGGAGATTGTAATCATTGCAATGGAACTATGGTGTAAGATCGATGTTCTCCTATATAAAAAGCACTCAATTCAGGATAAAAAGTTAAGAGAAAGATGTATAAATTGTACCTTTCCACCATATTTCTTTAATCTGTATATTGAGCAAACAAGTCGAAAAGCTGAATTATATGAACAGAAATGTGACATCAAAATTAGAGGAAGACTCTTTATAACCTGCAATATGCAAATGACACAACTTTGCTTGCTGAAAGTAAAGAAGACTTGAGTACATACAACCTTCAGAGTGGATTGCACCTCAGTGTAAATAAAAATCCTCAAAAATGAACCAATAAAGTAAATCATGATAAACATAGAAAGGATTGAAGTTTTCAAAGTCTTCATTATGCTTGGATTCCTGGAGTCTTGGTGTGGTGCTATAGGATAAGCACTGGTCTGTGAATTGCAAGGTTGATGGTTCAAACGCATCAGCTGGCCCTCTGAAATGCTATACAGGATCACTGAGTTGGAACCAATAAAAGGCATTTAACAGTAACAGTCACTGCTCATGGCAACAGCAGTTAAGGAATCAACCTATGTATTTTCCTAGGCAAATTGGCAACAAAAGACCTATTCAAAGTAACAAAAAACAAATATATCACTCTGAGGACAAAGGTGAGCCTGGGTCTTGGTAGTTTCAATTGCCTCATTTTCACATAAAAATTGGACAGTGAATAAACAAGACAAGTGAAAAATAGATGCATTTGAATTATGGTGTTGGTGAAGGATACTGAAAGTACCATTAACTGCTAGAAGAATAAACAAATCTTTCTCAGAAGAAGTACATCCCAAAACGAGGATGGTAAGATTGTATCTCATAATTTGGACATGTTATGAGGAAGGACCAGTGCCAGGGGAAGGAAATCATGCTTAGTTAAATAGAGACTCATCAAAACCCTCAACGAGACAGTTTTACACAGTGGGTTCAAATACAACAATTATGAGGATGGAGCAGAACCAAACAATGTTCCATTCTGTTTTGCCATGTTGTTGTTAAGTGCCATCGAATCAATTCTGACACATAGCAACCCTGTGTAGGGTTTCCAAGGAGCAGCTGGTGAGCTTGAACCATGGAATTTGCAGTTCAAATGACTTAGCAGCCTGACACATAGGCTCATTATGCCATGTTGTTGTTGTTAAGTGCCGTCGAGTAGATTCCGACCCATAGCAACCCTGTATAGGGTTTTCAAGGAGCCGCTGGTGAGCTTGAACCGCTGACCTTGCAGTTCAAATGGTCATAGAGTCATTATAATTCGGAACCAACTAGACAGCACTTAGCAAAGGATGTGAAGAGAAGGTGTCTCAATAAGGAACACTAGTACAGATAACGACACTGGAGAAATTTCTTTAAAGGGAAGATTTGTGGTTGTTTCAGAAAGACTGTGAATAGGCAAGAGTTAGAGATGCTAAACTTTGTACTGTTTTTAGTTAAACATTTACAAGTGTTCACTGTATTTGACAATTGTGAAAATGTATTACAATTGTGTTGTCACCATTTTAAGGAAGAATTTCTCAGAAACCTAGGTACTGGAAAAGAGATCTCTGTCATTCCCTAGCTAGGCCAGTTATCTTAATTTCTTAGAAGCATTATGAGCCAGAAGACAAAGTATGGGCTTTAGAATCAGACAAAATTTTGACTCTACTACTTACTAGCTATATGATTGCAACCTGTCACCTAACCTTTCTGAGCATGTTCCTGCATATATGAAATTGTTTGTATAATACCTGCACCCTAGAATTTTTGTAAGAATTCAATTTAAGTATGTAGCAAACCACTGAAATGGTCTTGACACATAAATCAGTTTTCTTTTCTGTCCCCTTGTATTTTCCTTAGAAGAAAAAGAAGAAAAAATTTTGATTTTCAGCTAATTCTTGGTAAAGGACTGAAATTCTTTCAATTAGTTCTTGGTAAGATTATACACATGCCATTTTATTATTTTCTTTTGGAAAATAAGGTTTCAAGTGGTTCTCCAGAAACGCCTAGGCATTTGGAGTTTCAGGAACTGTGATACAAAGATCTGAGTGTTAAATTATATGATTAGGGGTTAATGAAAACTCCTGCATTTACATAGAGGAAAGCATTTAAGGTCCAGGGGATGGTTTGTGTCCTTGTAGCATCCATTCCTTAAATTTGGTAAGAAAAGAAGGACTGCTCAAATTTTCAGCTTGTGTGAGGAGATATAAGATAAAATGCAAGAAGAACTTTGGTATAAAGAGAAGCCGAAAACACGATTTTCCCCAAGGGAACATCAGCTCTCCTCTGTCTGACTCTTTACACTCACACACACACACACACACACACACAAATACTGAGGAATTTCAAAGTCACTGGGTTAAAAGAAAACTTTAAAACAGCCAGGGTACTTACAAAGCAATCCCTATTCAGCCCTGAGTTATGTAGAGAGCAGCTTGGATCTTCACATATCTAATACAGTGTCAGAGCCAAGCCAGTCTTGGGATTGTCATGAATCTTGTATGAAGGCTAAGCATGACTTAATTTTGTCACCATTTGAGGGGTAAGGATAGGAACTTCAAGCATAACCTGGTGTCCTGTTTATGTCTCAAGGGCGTGGGATCTCTTGAATGAGCTTCTTTTATTGCCCAGTTTGAAATTCCCGGATTGCAGTCATGAAATATGTACTAAAAGAAATCTAAAATAGAAACTACTCTCATCTAAGAGGAAAAAGAAAAAAGAATGTAAATACATGGAAGAAGAATGATGACAACAGTGACAATAACAATAAACTATGAGGTTGTATAAAATAAGTGTCTTCTTGAATCATAGCTTTTTTGGAAGAGAACATAAACTACGGTTAGCTTATTGGTGAAATAATTTCATTTAAATTATGTCTTGTTTAAGGGGGAGAGCAATATACCTGAAGGGAGAGGTTGGCAGAAGAGTGATAAAGCTAAGTAAAGGCACAAGGGTTAAAAAGATAGTGATATATAAACAATCTTGGGACTACCATGTTCTGTGGGTAGACACATGGACAGAAACACAGACTAAATGGATATGGGATGAGGACTGGGAGTATACCCACAAATATATTAGAATTTAAAAGAGGGTATTTGTACATGGGTATTTACTTTTCCAGCAAATAGAACTATGTTTTATAATGGAGCATGTTTTTGTTATTAAGTGTCATCGAGTTGGTTCCTACTCATAGCAACCCTATATAGGCTTTCTGAGGAGCAGCTGGTGGGTCTGAACTGTCAACCTTGTGGTTTGCAGTTCAGTGCTAATCCTATTATTATTGCTAGTTGCCATCGAGTCTGTACCGACTCATAGTGACCTTATGCACAGCAGAATAACACACTGCCTGATCCTGAGCCAACCCCACTATTGTTGCCACACTTGAGCTCATTGATGCTGACACTTTGCCAATCCATCTCGTTGGGGGTTTCCCTTTTTTCTCTGACTTTCCACCCTACCAAACACGATATCCTTCTCAAGTGACTGGTCCCTCATGACAATATGTCCAAAGTATGAGAGACTAAGTTTGGCCATCCTGGCCTCCAAGGAGCACTCTGGCTGCACTTCTCCCAAATGGATCTATTGGTTCTTTTGGCAGCCCATGGCACTTTCAATATTCTCCTCCAACACCATAACTCAAAAGCATCTATTCTTCTATGGTCTTCCTTATTCACTGTCCAGCTAATCCTATTGCACCACATAACTTAGGTAAAATAATAAAAATGTCTTAGATATTAGCAAACATTTTAAGGCAATGAGTTTCTGGACTTAGGGGCTCAGGATCATAGTCTCAGGGATTCCATGGTCAGTTGGCATAACTAGTCCACAAAGACAATGTTCTACATCCTACTTTGACGATTAGTGTCTGGGATCTGAAGAGCTCATGAGTGACCATCTAAGGTCTCTCCATGTGCAGGAGAAAGAAGAGTGATAAGAATTGAAGATGCTGGGAATCAATTAGTTCCATGGATTAATGGAACATGTGAACATTTGTGTCCAGGACTCAGACCAGAAGAACTGGATGGAGCCTAGCTGCCACTACCAACTTATCTGAACGGGATCACATTAGAAAGTCCCAGATAGAGTGGGAGAAAACTCAAAATGCTTAATTAAAAAAAAAAAAAAAAAAGAGAGAGAGAGTGAGTTAGAGAGAGACCAGACATAATGGTCAGAAAGAGACTGGAGGTACCTGAGACTATGGCCCTTGACCACCCTTCAAGCTTAGAAATGAACTCATTCTCATGACCTAATTTTCAGCTCAACAGTAGATAGATATAAAGGGGTGACAACAACATTAGTAAGGTATGCTTACCATGGAATGGCCAATCATTCAAAATTAAAGGAAAACATTTACTCAAGGACAAAGTTGAGAAAGGATGAGAAGGTGGGTGGAATGAAAATAGGACCCAGGGGAGGAAGTGGGGGAACTGTTGTTGCATGGAGGGGATTGCAATCATTGAAATGAAACAAAGTGTATAATTTGTTGAATATAAAACTTATGATCTGGACTGTAAACCTTCATTCAATTCACACAAAAAAAGTTTAAAAAACAAGTCTTGTTATTTTTAAGTGCCATAGAGTCAGTTCCAAATCATAGCAATCCAGTATAGAGTTTCCAAGGAGCAGCTGGTGAGTTTTAGTCACAGACTATAGACATAAAATAATTTTAAACTGTAATTTTATAGAATTTTATATTAAACTCTCTATTTTAAAAAATACTTTCCTCCCATTGCATATTTGTTAAAACTTAAGGGCTTGATTTGTGTAATTAATCCTTCACTTAAGTTAGAAGAACCCAGAAGCATTGGTGACATCATGGACGTGTACTAAATTTGAATTCAGCAGGATAAAGATGCAAAAACATAAAAACCAAAATTTAGTATATATCTTTATGTTAAGTGTATCTGCAATTCCTATTTTCACAAAGGAGAAAAGTAGGATTAGGGTAATAAAAATAAAGAATGAGATTCACCATAATCATAAAAGCTTGCTGTTATAGCATATTACAGCTTATTTGAATAACTTTTTTTAGTGAAGTGTATGTTCTTATTTCTATATAACAACAGTCTTACAGAGAAGAAGTCCATTTTTACAGATGAGGCAATTTAATCTTGGAGGATAGAATGTTCTTTGTTAAACAGCATGGCTAGTAAAAGTAAAGCTGGTACAAGAAGTCAATTCTTGTGGCATTTTGAGTAGTTTCTAGAGTATAGGGCAATGAGGAAGGACCCAGTATCCAACCTAAAGTACTCATTATTTTAAATCTATCTGTGCCCAAACCCATTAATACCTTATCTGAATATTTTCTGTTCTGTCATTCTTTTAAATATTTTAAGTTTTATTGTGAATTGAGTGAAAGTTTACAGAGCAGATCATCACTTTTACATTCAACAAATCATATACCTTGTTTCATTACAGTGATTATAATCCCCTCCATGTATCATCAGATAACTATTTCTCTCTGTTCACTTTAGCTCTTTTTTTTTTTTTTTTAACACTCACACATATATAATAATTTACACAACCAAAGGACACATTCATTAAGTCTGCTTTCTGGCCACCATCTTTTAGTCCTTCTCTTTCCATGAATCTAGAGTCCTCAGCTGCTCCCTCTCTCCATGTCCCCATCTCTGCTTCCATCTCTGGTGTTGCTACTTCTCTGGATAAGTTCTCACATTCCTCTTGTGCTTTTCTTCCTTGATGGTCCTAGGGTCCTTTGTTTCTGGCCTGTAAGATTAACTACTCCCCCGCTTTTTTTACAAAACCTCTACCTTTACAATTGTGACAGTTGCAATTAGCCATAATTACTATTACTCATTATTGAATCATAAGAATCTTATCCTCATCTCTTTTAACCAGACCCATCTAGACAAATGAAAACTACTCAGTAGGAACTCTTTATTCCCCCATACACTCGTAAACTAAACTCCCTCTTGAAACCTTATAAGCCAGTCACTTCATGCCTTTACCGCCCCCTCATTTTAGGTATTCAAATATCTAAGTTGCCCGTCCCTATCTACACTGTGTCAGAGAGGATAGCATTGATACTTGATGTGATGACTCCTTTACTCTCTGTTAGTATTTAGAGTTACTACCTGTAAGGAAAAGAAAGAAAGAGAGAGATGAAAGGAGAGAGTCTTGGCTTCAACAGCAGGCAGGTTTATTGAGAGTACACCTGGGAGGGGGTACTCTTACGTCACCAAAGGAGACCAAGAGCCCATCTGTTCCCTTAAAGACTAGAGTAGTCCGTGTAGGCTGGGTATAGTTCTGGTAAGTTTACAATGGGCGGGGGCATGGAAATTTGGGCAGGGGTATGGAGATTTTCCTGAAACTTGGAATTCCCAGAGGGGAGGGTCTACAGGTGTAACAAAGACCCAAGCTTCCTGGGAGATCAGAAGCTCAAGCAGTACCCTATTCAATTGGGGTAGTTGCAATCCCATTCTGTTGATCAGGTGCAAAGTCCTTCACTACCTCCATGAATATAAGTCAAGTTCATCAAATTGTAGCAATTTACACTCGTTTCCTTTATAAAAAATTGTTTTGTTCTTTTTGTTTTTTTTTAATCTTCCTCTAGTAGAGTTCTGATTATCAAGCCAAATGGTCACTATCTACAACTTTGGGTGTTCTTGTGCGTATCCTCTCACTTCATATCAGCTGGATACTTCACTGTCAGCTCTAGCCCTCCATGACTATGCCCTTGTCCATGGCCTCATCACACTTGGACCAACCAGCCCTTCCTCTTCTCTCTCTCATCTCCAGGTAAACAGGAGTCTATAGAATGTAGTTGAACTCAGGTCATTTCTTCATTGCTGCATTTCCCCCTTTTCCACTCACCAGTAGAGCAATGTGGTCATTAGTAATCTTACATGCCTGCTTATGTGTTCCTTTTGAGTTTCAGTCTTAGAGAAGGGTTTGTCCTGAAGGGACTTGATTTCTTGCCTTGATAACTTCCTGGTGAACAACTTGCTTATTATTGCAGTAGCCAGTCATACTGACATTTTTGTTTTGGGTTTTTCCTGATGATTTTTCTTTGAAGATATATCTTCTATTGCTCTAGTTGTTCCAGGCTGATCTCCTTGTCCTTTTTAGTGGGAATGTCCCACCTCAGAAGATTCTGGATGGGGCTCAGGATTCCACCTAAGGTCCTATACACTGCAAAGGCTCTGAAAGAGGTCTATTTCACTGGGCAAGTTCTAGAACCCCTTTTAGGTATTTCAATCAGTTATAGGCTGAAGACGGGCTTACAAGCTTTCTGTAATCATGTTTCCTGACATTCTTTTCCATCACACTCACGTGTCTATTTTACAATAGTAGGCAAGGGAAACCAATATTCATAAGACAGTCAAGCATCTTATTATTATTTCCCCTCTTCAAACTATAGCTAAATCCCTGTATCACAGAGCCCTGTTGTTCCAAGTTTGTGCATACATCACTCTTTCACTCTGTCCCATTTAGCCATTGCAAACCTGCCTCAGTGTTTCCCTATCTACTTTGTTCTTCCACCCGCCCCCCTTCTTGTATTGTTCTCCTCAACACCTAAACTATGATGTGTCTTCCCCCTACTCTGTGCTCTACCATTGCCTCGCTCCACCTCTCCCTAACCCCCTCATGTGGAAGCAAAAGCTGGATAGTGAATAAGGAAGATTGTAGAAAAATTGATACCTTTGAATTATGGTGTTGGAGGAGAATACTAACAGTACCATGGGCTGCCAAAAGAACCAATAGATCCGTTTTGGAAAAAGTGCATCCAGAGTGCTCCTTGGAAACCAAGATGGCCAAACTTTTTCTCTCATACTTTGGACATATTGTCAGGAGGGAACAGTCACTAGAGAAGGATATCATGCTTGGTAAGATGGAGGTCAGAGAAAAAGAGGAAGACCCCCAATGAGATGGATTGGCCAGGTGGCAGCATCGATGGACTCAAGTGCGGCAACAGTAGTGAGGTTGGCACAGTATTGGACATTGTTTCGTTATGCTGTGCATAGGGTCACTATGAGTTGTTGCCGACTCAATGGCACCTAACAACAACAACATTGCCTTCTTTCCAGCATGGCTTCTGCTGAGAAATCAGAGCTTAATTTGATTTGCTTGTCTTTATATGTAACAATTCTCTTTCCCTAGCTGCTCTCAGGAATCTATCCTTAGCTTTGATTTTGGAGAGCTTGATTATTATGTGTCTTAGTGATTTTCTTTTGGGGTCTATTCTTCCTGGGGTTCATCCAGCTTCTTGAATGCTTAATTTTTCACTTTTCAGGATGTTAGGAAAATTTTCTTCCAGAATATCTTCAACTATCTCCTTTGTGGACTTGTGTGATTCTTCCTGCTTGGAATGCCAATAATTCTCAAGTTATTCCTGTTCATGTTGTCTAAGATGAATCTTAGACCTTCTTCAGATTTTTTAAAATTCTTTTTTCTGCTTGCTTTTCTATCTTAGTAGTATTGAGATATTTGTCTTCCAGCTCACTAGTTCTGGCTTCTATCTCTTCAATTCTATTCCTTTGTCCTTTCAGTGTGTTGTCCATTTCTGATATTCTATTATTAATCATTTGGACCTCTTTTTGTAGATTTTTAATTGTTTTCAATGTTGTATCTATCTTATTTGATTGTTCCTGTAGCACTTTCCTGACTTTTTCCATATTTTTTTAAATTCCATTGTAAAGCATTTTGATATATTTTATAATCATTTTTTTCTAAATTCTTTCTCATGTATTTCCAAAGCCTGCCCCCCTTCCAGTGTGGAGCGTAGGTCTCTCTCCAGATCATTTGTCTCAGTCGCTGTATCTCATTTTTGGACATGTGCTGTGTGCTGATATGGTCAAATGTTTCTGTTTCTTGGGTATATTCAGTAATTAGTTGTGGCCTTAGTAAATAGATGAGTGTGAGTTTTGATAATTTTTATGCTTTCTGATTGCCTCCAGGTAGATGTGATCAGAAGATGGACTTCCCCTTTCACTGTTTGTATTACCGCACTCAGAGTAACTGTCAAAGGTGTTGGCTGCCTACCTGGTGTATGGAAGCTGGTATTGGTTCTTCCCTGGATTGTGGGATTTTATATGGTGTGATTATAGTTTGAATGTATGACAGAATTGCTGTGTCTTCTTGGGTAATGTAGGGAGAGAAAGAGCCCCCTAAAGGTAAAGAGAGTACCAAGAAACAGATTGAATGCTGTTATCTATGACCACATGAGAGAGAGAAGAGAAAAAAAAAAAAAAAGTAGTCTAAAACGTTGTTGTTGTCAGGTGCCATTGAGTCAGAACCGACTCATAGCGACCCCATGCACAGCAGAACGAAATAATGTTCAATCCTGGGCCAACCTTACTACCGCTGCCACACTTGACACCATCAATGATGCTACCTGGCTGATCCATCTCGTTAGGGGTCTTTCTCTTTTTCACTGACCCTCCATCTTACCCAGCATGACATCCTTCTCCAGTGACTGTTCCCTCCAGACAATATGTCCAAAGTATGAGAGATGAAGCTTAGCCATCCTGGCCTTCAAGGAGTACTCTGGCTGCACTTCTTCCAAAACAGATCTATTGGTTCTTTTGGCAATCCATGGCACTTTTAGTATTCTCCTCCAACACCACAACTCAAAGCCATCAATTCTTCCTTATTCACTGTCCAGCTTTTGCATCCATATGAGGTTATTGAAAATACCATGGCTTGGGTCAGGCACACCTTAGTCCTCAAGCTGACATCTCTGCTCCTCAACACTTAAAAAAGTTCCTGTGCAGTAGATTTGCCCAATGCAATACGTTGTCTGATCTCTTGACTGCTACTTCCACGAGTGTTGATAGTTGATCCAAGAAGAATGAAGTGCTTGACAACTTCAATCTTTTCTCTGTTGATAAGAATGTTGTTTATTGGTCCAGTGGTGAGAATTTTTGTTTTCCTGACATTGAGATACAACCCATACCAAAGGCTGTGCCCTTTGATCTTCATCAGTAAATGTTTCAAGTCCTCTTCACTTTCAGCGATCAAGGTTGTATCATCTGCATATTGCAGGTTGTTAATGAGTCTTCCTCCAATCCTTACGCAACGTTTTTTTGTTTCTCTGCTATTCATAGGGTTTTCAGTGACTAGCGATTCAGAAGTAGTTTATCACTGTTTCTTCCTAGTCTGTCTTTGTCTGGAAGCTCATCTGAAACCAGTCCACCATGGGTAACCCTGCTGGTTATTTAAAATACCGGTGGCATAGCCCTCAGAAGCACAGCAATTCAAGCCACCACAGCACGACAGACAGACGAGTGTTGGCCATTTGGTTTTATGTTGATACTGTCACTTTAAATTTCATTGTCAATCCTGATACAATCCTGATATAATCCAGATACAATCAAGATGTTCTCTCCCAACATGGCGGCTCCTGGAACAGCTGAGTGTCTTGATCCAGAATACAATGGATTTCTGGATTCCCTTCAAATTCCCCAGCCGTAAACCCTCCGATCCTCCAAACATACCTTTATATTTGTTTCAGAGTTCCAACACTATCTCGTGAGCCCTCTTGGCCCGGTGTTCCGTGTTGTTGTTGACCAAGCTCCTCACTACATGTCTGCGTGATCCACCATCTTGAAGGAGCAAGACCTGGTAGTGTAGTGGTTAGACCTCACTGTTTCTAAGATCTCGCTGCTTCTAAGGATCTCGCTGCTTCGAAGATCTCGCTGCTTCGAAGATCTCGCTGCTCATTGCTTCGAAGATCTCGCTGCTCGAAGACTTCTTGCCTTTAAGGCATCCTGAGAAATTTCAAGATGCCACTGTTAGTCATTGTGATGTAACTCCAGATTTAATTTTCAGGCTGTCTCATTTTTAGTCTGCCTATCCCACTCCACAACCCCTGTCCAGGTCTTTTTCCTAGTGATAAACAATTCAGGGCCTGCTGTGGCAGTTTTGCACTGATGTTTGGTTTTTAGTAGGGCCTTTCCCTTTAAATTCTGAGGATCTGTGCACATGCATAGTAGAACCCTCTGGTGGTTGGGATGGGGTGTCCACTAGCTCAGGCACCCCTTTAGTCACTAGAATGAAGGTGCACAGATAGTGAGAGACCAATGAACAGATACAAAAATAAATAAATAAATAAAAAGAGAATGCCCTCACCTTTATCTCCATGGTTCTGTCAGGCATCAGTCTATGATCCTTACCCTGTTCCGTTTCACCCAAGATGGCCGCTCCAGGAGTTCCTGAGCCCAGCAGATTAGAAAGCACTAGATTTCTTGCTTCTGCTACCAATTCCTCTGGCTATAAGCCTTCAAACATTCTAAATATTCCTTTACATGTGGTTCAGAGTTCTGGGACAATCTGAACCTGCTTCATCCATTATTCTGTGTTATTGTTTACAGAGATACTCAATATGCTTTTACCCTATCTGACATCTTGTTTGTTCTCCTCTGTTCTGTCTTTTATACTGTAGAAATATGTATTGTTTTTTTTAAAAGTCATCACTTAATCCAGCAAGGAAATAATTATTAATTTTCTTAGTGATATTTACTATGATAGAAAGGACCTTAATGGTTTCTTTCACTCAGAATAAGTGGTCTGTCTTTTTTAGTATGAGCGTCAAGATATCTGCCAGTGAAAAAGAGGTTTAAGCTTTAGAAATAAAAATTGCAAACCTGAAAACTTTCCCTTAGAATTTCATGTTTAGCAAAAGTTGGCTTTTCTACAGAAACCCTGAGTGGTGTAACAGGTTAATGTGTTCAGCTGCTAACAGAAATGACAGAAGAATAAGTTCACCCAGAAGCACCTTGCAAAAACATTTTTGTGATATACTTTATAAGAAGTTAACCAGTGAAAATCTTATGGAGCACAGTTCTACTCTGACACACACAGGGATTGACTTGGTACCAAATAATACATTTGTACAGAAAGCCAAGTTCAATACAATGAATTACTTTTATATGGCCTTTCTAGCTATGATCTTATAACTGTCACAAAATGATTGACTGGGAGTATTCAATTGGAGTAAGTTATGACCATCCACATGAGAAAGATGATGTTGTCTACTTCAGTAAAGATGTGAAGCCTTTGAAAACCTATACATTGTCACTGTGTGTTGGAGCCAACTCAATGATGCTAAAAAACAACAAATGGTCTACCAAGGGGATTGGTCAGTTCCTGGTACTGCTGGGAGGGCCATGCCTTGAAATTGAAAAGGAGTCATGATCAGTAGAGTGTTAGTGAAAGAGGAATACTCTCAAGAAGATGGACTGACACGGTGGCTGGAACAATGAGCTCAAACATAGCAAGAATTGTGAGAATGATGCTTGGACCAAGTAGTGTTTCATCCTGTTGTAATATGGGTCTCTATGAGTGGAACTGACTCAATGGCATCTAACAAAAACAACAATTGCTAAATCACACAGAAGGACAGGGGAACTTCACCACCATCAGGAAGAGTCTGGCAAATTGCCTGTCCTTTGAATCAAGGATGTAAAGTCTCTGCACTTATCACCTCCTAAAGCCATAATAAAGACCTATAACACTGAAGGCTGTTGAGAAAGCAAGGGACTGAACTGGTAAGCTTGCCAGCCAATGGAGCAAGGTGGTTTCAGCAAGTATGCTCACCCATGAAGTGAGAGTTGAGCACCTTCAGGCAAGAGGCTTGCTTTAAAAGTTTTAACATTTAACCATGCAGGGAAGAGCACGTAATTTGCCATGTGCAGGGGTTGTATTGAAGGATCCTGTACAGAAGTCTTCTGCAGCAGAGCAGAACTGAGTATTTCAAAGGAGGCTTGCCAGTACAGTTAAAAGAGCTTTAATACTTGCTTGTACAGGGCCAGAGAAACACGATTGTGCATTCTGCAGGGGTTGCACATCCCTGTCCTTGGCAGCAAGGCCCAAGTAATGTGATGGTAAGAGAGCTCACAGAACTAGATAGTATGGTGGGAGAAGGCAGCAGAGGACAAAAGGGTGGAACAGAATCTTTGGAAGCCATGCACAACCTCCAAGTAATGTGGTGGTAACTAGAGGCAATGGTGACATGAAGACAGTTACTGACCAGAATCAACCCAGCAACTTACAAATTGTTGTGTTGTGAGGTGTTGTTGAATTGGCTTCAATTCATAGTCACTCTGTACAACAGAACAGAAACACTGTCTAGTCCTATGGCACCCTCAAAATTGTTCTCTTGTTTGTGTCCATTGTTGCAGCCACTGTGTTAATCCATTTCATTAGGGGTATTCCTCTTCTATGGTGCCTCTCTACATTTCAAGGGTCTGGTCCCTCTTCCTGATAACATGTCGAAGTGCCATTTTTCCTTACAAAGAGCATTCTGACATTACTTCTTCCAAGGCAGATTTGTTTATTTTTCTGGCAGTCCATGTTAATTTCAATATTATTTGCCAACACCATAATTCAAAAGCTTCAGTTCTTCTCCAGTCTTCCTTCTGGAGCTTTCATTGAGCAGCTTTCACACACATGTGGGGTGACGGAAAATATCATGGCTTGAGCCAGGATCGTCTCAGTCCTCAAAGTGACAACTTTTGTCTTTAACACTTTAGAGAGGTCTTTTGCAGCAGATTTGACTAATAAAGCATTATATTTGATTTCTTGACTGCTGCTTCCTTGAGAATTGATTGTAGATCCAATTAAAATTAAATCTTTGAAAACATCATTTTTTTTTCCTCCATCTCTCATGAAGTTGTTTAATGGACCAGTTGTGAGAACTTTTTTTTGTCATCAGTAAGTGACTCAAGTTTATTTCACTTTCAGCAAGCAAGGGTGTATCATCTGTGTAGCAAAGATTGTTAGTGAGTCTTTCTCCAAACCTGATGCCATGTTATTTTTCATATAGTCTAGTTTCTCATATTATCTTCTGAGCATACCAGATTGAATAATTATGGTGAAAGAATACAACCCTGATGCACACCTTTCCTGAATTTTAACTGCATAGTATGCCCATGTTCTTTAAGAATGACTGTCTCTAAGTCTACATACAAGTTTCACATGAGCACAGTTAAATGCTCTGGAATTCCCATTCTTTGAAATATTATTCATAGATTGTTATGAACCACACAGCTGAATGCCTTTACAAAGTCAATAAAACACAAGAAAATATATTTCTGGTATTCTCTGCTTTCAACAAAAATCCATCTGACTTCAGCAATGATAGCCTTTGTTCTATGTCATTTTCTGAAACCAATTTGGACTTCTGGCATCTCTCTGTTAATTCACTGCTGCAATTATTATTATTATTGTTTTATTTCAAGGCACATTTTCTATCATGGGTGCAATACAAGGAAGGAACACAGCACCCATTACCACCACTACAACTGTCTTTCAACACATGCATGTTGAATCCAATGGGAATTTAATTAATTTCACTATTGAGAAAAAAATAACACTGTTATCTCACTACAACTAATGCCCGTACAGTCTAGTTGTGGAATGAATATTTATGATGCTTTGAACAGTTCAAACCTGGATTTGAAAACCACACTTCTGTGTTTGTTCAATCCTCAGTAATATTGTCTATAGCATTAATGACCAGTCAAAGACCACACCATTGATTAAAACTATGGAGTTAAGACTCAATCAAGAAACACAGCCCTTATGAAATGTTTAAGTGTATGAACTACTTTTACTGACATCTATCAATTGGTTTTCATGACTATTAAAAGTTGGTTCTTAACAAAGAAACCCTTTGAAGCAAAAATCACCTCATTCAAGTTTTCACCCAGAAGGTCAACAACAAATCATCGAGTCGAGTCTTATTGGCAAAACTAATACACAGTGTCTCTAAGTCGCTGTGCTCAAGAGTAAGAGTGATGCATATTCTATTTTTATAGTTTTCTGGAATTTTACATGTTCAATTCATGATTTAAAATCTCTAGGTTTTTTTTCATTGTGTTTTTGTTTTTATTATTTTAAAATTTTTTAATGTCTTTATTGTGGATTGAGTGAAAGTTTATGGGCATATCATCAGTATTACATTCAACAAATCATATACCTTGTTTCATTACATTGATTATAATCCCCTCCATGTACCATCAGTTAACAGTATTTTTCTCTATCCACTTTAGCTTTTTAAAAAATGCACAAACAAAAAACCTCACTCAGGCATATATAATAATTTACATCTCCAAAGGGGACATTCTGCAAGTCTGTTCCTGGCCACCAGCTCTTAGTTCTTTTATTCTTAGTCCATGAATCTAGTTCTTCCCTCCATTTAAGACAGTCTATTTTATCCAGTAATCTACCTGACCTTCTCATCACCTGGATCTCTGTTCCTCTGTGTTTACCTTTTTTCACATTGTAATTGTTTTGATCATAGACTGACCTCCCAGATCCTCTGTTCTTATAATTTTATTCTGTTCTCGACTCTTCCATTTTTCGACTGAGTTCAGGTTGATGCTGCCATGTACGTCATTCTGTAGGTGTTGTGTGTTCTTGTTGGTTCTCAGTCCACAGAACTTCCTTTAGGATGTTTTTCATAGCAGGTTGGCTTTCGCAAAATCCCTTAGCTTCTGATTATCCTGGAATGTTTTGATTACACCATCATATTCGATTGACAGCTTTGTTGGGAATGCAAAATTCAAGAGGATGGTGTCACGTTCATTGCTCAGTGTTCTCCTATTCTGTTCGAACAACTGCCTCTTGGTCCATATACAGATTCCTCATGAGCACAATTAAATGTTCCAGAATACTCATACTTCACAATGTTATCCATAACTTGTCATGATCCACACAGTTGAAAACTTTTGCATAGTCAATAAAACACAGGTAAACATCTTTCTGATATTCTCTGCTTTCAGCCAAGATCCATTGGACATCAGCAATGCTATCCCTCATTCCACAGCCTCTTCTGAATCTGGCTTGAACATGTGAAACTTCTCTGTCAATGTATGATTGTAGCCATTTCTGTATTACCTTTAGCAAAATTTTACTCGCATGAAATATCAAAGAGATTGTCCGATGATTTCCGCATTCTGTCAGGTCACCTCTCTTTGAATGGGCACAAATATGGATCTCTTCCAATAAGTTGGCCAGATAGTTATCTTCCAAATTTCTTGACAGATATGAGTGAGTGCCTCCTGTGCTGCCTCACTTTCTTGAATGATTTTAATTTGTATTACATCAATTCCTGCTGCCTTGTTCTTTTCCAATTACTTCAATGCACCTTGGACTTCCTCCCTAAGTATCATTGGCTCTTGATCATGTACTACCTCTTGAAATGGTTGAACATTAACCATTTCCTTTTGGTAGTGGTTCTGTATATCTCTTCCATCTTCTCTTGATGCTTTCTGCATCATTCAATAATTTGCCTAAAGAATCTGTCAATAATGAAAGTTGAGGCTTGGATTTTTTCTTCAGTTCCCACAGCTTGAGAAATGCTTAGTGTGTTCTTCCTTTTTTGGTTTTCTGATTCCAGATCTTTGCACATTTTATTGTAATATTTGGCTTTATCTTCTCGAGCTGATCTTTGAAATTTTCTGTTCAGCTCTTGGACCTCCTTATTTCTTCCCTTTGCTTTAGCATCTCTACACTAGAGAACAAGTTTCAGTGTCTCTTCTGACATCCATTTTGACCTTTTTCTTCTTTCTTGTCTTCTCAATGACTTTTTTCTTTCTTCACATATGATGTTCTTGATGTCATTCCACACTCTTCTGGTCTTCGGTCTTTAGTGTTTAATATATCAAATCTGTTCTTCAGATGATCTCTAAATTCAGGTGGGATATATTCAAGGTCATATTTTGGCTCTCGTGGACTTGTTTTCATTTTCTTCAGCTTCAGTTTGAATTTGTATATGAGTAATTGATGGTCTGTTCCACAGTCTCCTGTCCTTGTTTTCACTGATGACATGGAGCTTTTCCATCATCTATTTCTGAATATGTAGTCAATTTGATTTCTATGTATTCCATCTGGCAAGGTCCATGTGTATAGTCATCCATTATGCTGTCTAAAGAAGGTATTTGAAATGAACAAATAATTGGTTTTGCAGAATTCTATCATGAAATCTCCAGCATCATTTCTATCACAAAGGCCATATTTTCCAACTACTGATCCTTCCTCTTTGCTCCCAACCTTTGTATTCTAATCACCACTAATAATCAATACATCTTGATTGCATGTTTGATCAATTTCAGATTGAAGAAGTTGGTAGAATTCTTCTATTTCATCCTCACTGGCTTTAGTGGTTGGTGCATAAATTTGAATAATAGTGGTATTAACTGGGCTTCCCTGTAGGCGCATGGATATTATCCTATCACAGACAGCATTGTACCTCATGACTGACCTGGATATGTTCTCTTTGACAATGAATGCAACACCATTCCTCTTCAATTGGTCATTCCTGGCATAGTATACCATGAAATTATCAGATTCAAAATGGCCAATACCAGTCTATTTCAGCTCACTAATATCTAAGATATCGATGTTTATGTATTTCATTTAATTTTTGACAACTTCCAATTTCCCCAGATTCATACTTTGTACATTCCATGTTCCAATTTTCAACGGATATTTAGAGCTGTTTCTCTTCATTTTGAGTTGTGCCCCATTAGCAAATGAAGGTCCTGTGGGCTTTTCTCCCATGGGCTTTACTCCATTTACTCCAAAGTTGTCATGGTCAACTTTACAGCTCTTCCCCAGTCGCATTTTGAGTGCCTTCCAACCTGAGGAGCTCATTTTCTGGCACTATATCTGACAGTGTTTCTCTGGTATTCTTAAGGTTTTCCGTTACTGAATATTCAGAAGTAGTTCATCACTCTTTCTTCCTAGTCTATCTTTGTCTGGAAGTTCATCTGAAACCTGTTCACCATGGGTGACCCTGCTGGTTATTTCAAATACTGGTGGCATAGTTTTCAGAATCATAGCAACTCATAAGCCACCACAGTACAACAAACTGTCAGACAAGTGGTGGTCGTTTGGTTTTAAGTGGAAACTGTCACTAGCCATTAGATAGATGCAAATCAAAATAAAGAGATACATGTCACACCAGCATTAATAGCAAAGTTCAAGAAACAAAAAAGCAAATGCTAACAAGAGTGTGGAAAGATTGAGACCCTCCTACATTGCTGCTGGGACTGTAAATAGTTCAACAACTGTGGGAAACGTTATGGTGCTTTCTCTGAAATTTGGAGATCAAAACCTTATGTGTGGGTTTTATCTCAATGTTACGAAAACAAAAATCCTCACCACTGGACCAGTAAATAACATCATGATAAATGGAGAAAACATTGAAGTTGTTAAAGGCTTTGTTTATTTTGCTTGGATCCATTATCAACACTCTTGGAAGCAACAACATGAAATTAAGTGATGTATTACATTCGGGAAACTTCCTGCACAAGATCTCTTCACATATTTAAGAGTAAAGACATCAGTTTGAGGATTAAAGTGCACCTGACACAAGCTATGGTATTTTTAGTAGTCTCATATGCATGTGAAATTTGGATATCAAATAAGGAAGACCATAGAAGAATTAATGCATTTGAGTTATGATGTTGGAGAAGAATATTAAAAGTATGTTGGACTGCTATAAGAACAAACAAATTCATGTTGGAAGCAGTATAATCAGAATGCTTTTTAGGAGCCAGGATGGGCAGACTTCATCTCTCATACTTTGGACATATTATCAGGAGGGACCAGTATCTAGAGATGGATATCATGCTTGGTAAAATGGAGGGTCAGCAAAAAAGAGGAAGACCCCCAAGGAGATGGATTGGCACAGTGGAACAGTAATGGACTCAAGTTTAACAATGATTCTGAGTATGGCACATGACCAGGCAGTGTTTGTCATTGTGCTGTGCATGAGGTTGCTATTAGTTGAAACCAACTCAATGACAACTAACAACAACATCAACGAAGTAGTATGGTGATTAAACAATCTAATATGCCTGGGAGCATAGGTGATGAAACTGAAGGAATGAAAATGACCAGAGCTTAATGGTTCCTCCATTTTCAACTAGGCTGTTGAATTTTAATCTTAAAGGAATGGGGAAACATTGAAAGATCTTTATCAAGGGGCTTATATAAGCAGATTTCTATTTTAGAAAGGTTTGCATATGTTGTTGCTGAATGGTTGGAAAACCAGTGAAAATGATTCTCATAGGAACAGTACTACGCCAAGAAGAACTTAAAAAATTATGTAAAGTTTTTGTTGTAATTATTATTAAAAGGCATTATCAGGATATATGAAATCCTGGTGTGGCACTGTGGGTTAATACGCTGGGCTGCCAAGTCATTTGAACCACAGTGTCGGTGTTCAAGCTCACCAACTGCTCCTCAGAAACTCTATACAGGATTGCCGTGAGTTGAAATTGACTTAATGACATTTAATAACAACAACAATATGAGGATTTAGTTGGTAGGAGAACATGGATGATGGAGATCCTGAAACAGCTGACGCCCCTTCATAAAGGAGATTCTTTCTTTACCTTAAACTATTTTCTAATTTCTGCTTGACATTGAAAATATGTTAAAAATAACCTCTTCTTAATAGTCTGAATTAGAATGTAACATTGTTTTTTTAGTAAAATAGACTATTTCAATATTTGTTAAATTTTTAAAGAATGCAGATACCATATAAATTAAGGGAAGATAGCCCACCCTCACTTTGGAACTTTATCAAGACTTCCTCCAGCATTTCAGAAAAAATTTCATAAACAAATAAGCAGTGCCTGTCACCAGTACAGCACACCTGTGTTAGTACGTTATTGTAGTTAATGCATCTCTATGAAGGCACAAACTTCCAGACATTGAGTTAGATTGTTTCTTCCCCAATAGATTTCTTTATAACTTAGTCCCAATTTCAGACAAAAGATTATCTAGAAGAAACTCATCAGGCCCCACTCTGCTCTGTGAGGAGTGCTCTTAAATAGAGGAAACATAGAAACCCCAGGAGACTATGTAGTAGAAAGTTCTGAAAAAGTACATTTGAACAGTGGTTCTGAAAACCGAAGTGGGCATCAAGATCAGAATTGCCCAGGGGATAGAATTAAAAGCAGATTCTCAAGTTCTCTCTAGGAATCTGAATCAGATGGCTTGAGTGAGCTATGGAGTATGAGTTTTTAACAAGTTCCCCAAGAGACTCTGTTGCAGATGTGTGATCTAGGGTCACCCTTGTGGAACAACCACACTCAGTGATCTCAAAAGCGTCTTCTGAAGCTAACATTCTACTACCTTATGAAAACTTCAATAATCAAAGTGAGAGACTTCACTTATTTTTCAGGTTAGGCCCACCAGAACTCTGAGCAGGACAATTCTAACCTTGATTCAAACATGAGTGCCTAAGTAAGTCACAGTATATTGCATTATTGACCACAAAACATACGCTTTAACCAATGGACAGAGTTAGCCACATATTCCTATTTTTGTTATGTATACAAAATACCACTTTTAGTATTCACAGACATCAATGAAAAAGCAAAGGGATGAAAAAAGACTCCAAATGCACAATGTGCGTCATACCAGGTATATAAGAAATAAAGTTTTGCCAAACTGCACTGAAATTTAGTCCATGACAAGAGTGGTGCATTTTCTCCATGGCTGTCATGGATTTCATGGATCCTGAGAAATCCAGCCATTTTTAGAAATCCCATGAAATTTACCTTTTCATTCGAATCCACATGAAATCAAAATTTTTCCCTATGAGTCCCCATAAAATTGGCACATTTCCTCAGAAGACCCCATGAAATTATAAAGAATATTGCAGATTCTTTGCTCCTAGGTCTTGTTGCAAATCTTAAAGAGACAGGTTATATTGAAGAATGGTTCCCTTATTTTCTGTTGATATTTACCTAAAATGACTGTGAAAAACAAGACAGCAGTTATTAAATAGATAATTTCCAATTCAAAATAGAACTCGAGCCTACTTTGCATAACCTGCAAATACAAGAGAAAATGTCATCAAATTAAAATGGATTAATATAGATACTGATAAAGAATATGTTGATGAATTTTACCCTTCTAAAAATTATCATTATGAATTATTTTTTAATTGATCTACAAAAAATTTACCTTACCTCACATTGCAAACATTTCTGGAAAACCATCTCAAGTAACTTAGGAAAAAAAGGAATATTCAAATTGTTTTTGCATTAGAAAACTATGTGATAATAAAATTAAAATAAAATTTTCCTCAAAGCAAAAAGTCACATTTGCATATATGAGCTTTTAATGGCAAACAAGATCTTCTATAAATTCTACATCATAAGCCAGTTGTAAGAATCAAATGAAATGATGAATGTGCAAATGCAGACTGTAAAGTGCTTTAAAAACATGGAATAGTGATGTGGTGTGGTTTAGATTGAATGAGAAATAATTGATTATTATTATAATAAATGAAAAAAATTCTGTTACAAGAAGCTAACATATTCCAGTTAATACAAAATGAATACTCCATCTTTTTTCTTCACAAAGAGAAATCGAACATGAAAAATAAAGTAAGAGACATCATAGTAACACAGAACAAAATTGCAGTAAATGAATGACAGTAAGTTATGAGTATTTACTCATTATGAAAATGAAAAGAAAATACATATTTTATATGTCTATTGTTGTTTACTAAATGCTGTCAAATTGGTCCCCAGTGTACAGTGTTTCTAAGGAGTGGCTGGTGGGTTTGAACTGCCAACTATAGCTAGCAGCCCGGTGCTTATCCTATGGTAACCATAAAATCACACCCTCTTGGCTTTACTTATAGTGGGATTCCTCCTGGGCTGTTGAACAAACAAGCTCTCAGTTAAAGTAAGCACAGTCACATTTAAAATGCCAGTTCTTGAATGTGTAACAGAATTATACACAAAGGAAAAGTTTTGTTGCAGACATAACCTCCTGAATGGTAATTTTCCTACAGAAATTCAAAGCTGCCCTTGAGTTTGTCCTTGAGAACCTTCATTTTGAATCATATGAATATTTACTCATTTAGTAGATTCATTATACACAAATTCAGAAAGATACTGAGGATGATCACACACTCACAAACTAATAATATCATCAAGGAAAGTATTCCAAATAGAAATTTTATCAACATATGCAACTATCCCCCAAATAAGACAGATACAACTAGAGAGTGGAGAGCAATTTAGCTAGCGCTGATAGTTTGGATTCTGATTCTGATCCAGATGGGAGATACTGTGTCGTCCTGATAAAAAGTCAGTGTAGACTTTCTACCAACATTGATTGGATTCCCCTTTAGGTTAATCAATCTGCAATTGAATTAACCTCTCTGTCATGATGATAACCTTTCAGATTCTCTGCCTATATGCAGTATATAGAACATGGACTGAAAATCAGAGGAACTGGGTTCTAATCCTAACTCTGCTAATAAGTAGTCGTGTGACCTTGTGCAACTTAGTTAACCTCTTTGAGCTTCATTTTCCTTATCTGTAAAATGGGGACAATAATCCTTGATTTGACAACTTTTCAGAGATTTAGTAAAGCTCACTGTCAAATGAAAAGTGCTGTGTGTCTTAAAAGCTTTTTCACTAATGAAATTCATCAAGCAAAGGATTTCCAGGAATAATTTTCTGAAGTTAAAGAATATCCTGCAAGTACTTTCCAGGCTCTCAATATTTGAACTGAGTAGACTTGCACACATATCGCATGGGATTTAATATTTGAAAATTTAAAAATAGTAGCACCGATTCCCTCTTATTACTTCAGTTTTCTAATCTAGAAAGTGTCACAATAATGACACTGGCAATGGTGTTTCTTATAAGATATTGTAAACAATGAGGGCTGAAAACAAACAAGCAAATAAACATTTTTTGGTCAAATCTCAAAATCCAGATCGTATCACCTATTGATAAATTAGTTTAGTACTGACTCTTCTTTTACCTAAGTATAAAAAAGACTATCAGATTTTAAAAGATGGTTTCTTTCCATTAGTATCCACATTAATATTACAGATTTTATAACAACTCATTGCATCATTTTATCTGTCAGAATCTATTTTTAGCTGATGCCAGGCATAGTATATGCACATTATTGTTGTTAAGTGCCCTTGAGTGTGCTCAGACTCACAGTGAACACGTATAGGGTATCCAAAATGCTGCTGGTGTGTTTGAGCTGCCAACTTTTTGCTTAGTAGTCCAATATTTATCCTACAGCGCCATGACAGGACTCCATTATATGCACCTAGGTGTATAAAATAATCTGTAGATTTCAATCTATGTAGCAGGATAAAGCACACATCTACATAAAACTAGCTAGCAATTAAAACTATATACCTTAAGTAAAATGCTTGACCTAGGCATTAGGAACTTCAGAAATGTAGATGCAGGAAATTCTACTCAGGGCTGGAGTGGTCAAGAAAAATTTGATATACAAAAGAGACTAATTTAAGAACAACTTTTGGCTTTCTGACCAGGAATATAAAAAACAGGACTGTGTCTTTAAAAAAATTTTTTTTTAAAGTTTTTATTGTGAATTGAGTGATAGTTTACATGGGAGAACATCAGTTTTATACCATTATTTCATTGCAATGATTACAATCTCCTCTGTGTATCATCATTCAGCAGTATTTGTTTCTATTGCCCTGTTTTTGTTGTTTTTCTTTTTTGGAGGGGAGGGCAGGGGGATGTACACAAAAAGACTCAGGAATATATAATAATTTCAACAATTGAAGTTCTATGCCTTTCTTTTAAGGGAACAGTGTGATTACTAGCTGAAGAAAAGTCTATACAAGAGTGATGTTCTTTGCAAAGTGAGAGAAAGCCTTGGTGTGACAGAAGTTATAATTAATTTCTTTAAATTTATTTATTCCTTTGTTTACTTTTGTTTAGTTATTTCTTTCTGATTTCTAAAAAATATCTTAGTTTCTTTACATACTTTAAAACCATTAAGTTCTGTATGTAAAGAACAAGTTTAAGATTATCTTGGGATGAAAAAATAGAAACCCTAGAGCAATTGTGCAAATGGCATCATTCATAAAAATAACACTAGTATGTGAATTTTAGTATGGGCCAGGTGCTGTTCTAAGTGCTTTATGCACATTAACATTAAGGTATTAGTTCTCACAATAACATTGCGTGGCTGTTATTGTTGCTGTTAGGTGCCTTCAAGTCAGTTCTGACTCATAGTGACCCTATGCACAACAGAACAAAATATGCCCTGGTCCTGAGCCAGCCTCACAATTGTTATTAAGCTTGAGCCTGTTGCTACTCTTACTGTGTCAATTTATCTCATTAGGAATTTTCCTCTTTTTCACTGACCCTCCACTTTAACAAGCAAAATGTCCTTCTCCAGGGATTGGTCCCTCCTGATAATATGTCCAAAGTATGAGAGATGAAGTTTTGCCATCCTGACTTCTAAGGAGCATTGTGGCTGTCTTTCTTCTAACAGATTTGCTTATTCTTTTGGCAGTCAGGGGCCCTTTTAATACTCTTCTTCAACATCTTAACTCAAATGCATAAATTCTTCTACTTTCTGGAAACACTATGTTTGGTTATACAATTATTCCTAATTTACAGATAAGGAGACCAAGTTACAAAGACATTTGGTTATTCTTGTAAGATTCCCCAGTTAGGAAGTGATAAAGCATGGTTAGAATCCAACTGGTCTTAGTTACCATGTTGTGAGGCACAAAGCCTCTGTCTTTTTGGTTCCACTGATATTTGAGCATGGCTTGTAAATGGTTTTGTTAATAAAAAGCATTGTCTGTAATCTCTCTCTCTCTCTTTTTCTCTTTTTTTAAATAACAAGGAGGCAATATGAGGGTGAAAAAAAATAGAGATATTTAAGGAAAGCTTGGGAGCATGATGGTTTCAGCAGATCACCACAAGATTGGTGGTTCAAGCCCAAGAGCCACTCCTCAAGAGAAAGATGAGGCTTTCAGCTCCCACAAAGATGTAGAGCCTCTGAAACCCTATACTAGCTCACTATGAGTGGGAGCCAACTCTCCGACACTTAGCAATTTAACAACTAGGAAAACTTACATAAACTTCGAGTAAAATTAATAATTTAGGAAATGCACTTTTATGATTTTTTAAATTTTTATTTAAAAAACACAGAATATACAAGTATAGTTAAGAATTATTATAATTATCAGTTTGTAACAATTTTGTGGCCTGTCTAAAGGAATGTGACTATAACTTTATCTTTTCCATATGCCCTTGATCATAATAAATAGACAAACAAAGGGAATACAGGTTTCCCTGAAAGCTCAGATGTTTCAAAAACTCACCAGTAGGGACTCTGTCTTCAAAAATGAAGGAGGTGAGATGGGGTCCAGACTGGGGAAATGATTAACCTGTAGAAATGCTCTATGTCATCACCAGAGACAATGCTGCATTTCTTCAAAGCTACAAGACTGCTCATTTCTGCCTTAGGATATTTCAATGAAGCGATTGCTTTTAAGATGCCTTAATGTCTGTCTGCAGACTAATGCACTGAATGATACTGAGCTGGACTGCAAGGTTAGTTTGAGCTGCAATGATGCAGTTCAAACTCACCAGTCTCTCCTTGGAAACAGAATGGATATGAGTCAGAACAGACTTGACAGCACTTAACAACAACAAAGTCTGTCTATCATGCAACCTCACTACACACAAACTTCCCCAAATTTGATGAGTGTTACAAATGAAGCATAAATATGGCACAAAATACGTTTAATTAATCTGAAGTCCCCTGTGATTTCATATTTGAGATTTTAAAAATATTAAATATTAGCAAAAAATCAGTTAATATATTTCAACTGAACATTTAGTTATGTTTTATACTTTTTTATATCATCTATATCCTGGGATTTTTCTTCACACGAAAATGCATTAATTAATTGAGCTAGTCACTAGTTATCAGTCAGAACTGACTTGATAGCACTTAACAACAACAACAAAGTCAGTAAGTTGATATATTATAAACCTCTCCTCCACACCAGGCACTAAACTAAATTCTGAAAATCTAGATATGATCATGACCCCTCTCTGTCTCAAGGTTGTTTCAGGCTCTGTCTCAAGGTTGTTTCAGGCTAGTGAGTGAGAAGACAAGTATGAAATAACTGAAATAATTTGTAACCAGGGAGTCCTGGTGTGGCAATGTAGGATAAGAACTCAAACACAAGGTTGGTATGAACTGCAAGGTTGGTGGTTCAAACTCACCAGCCCCTCCTTGGAAATACTACACAGGGTCACTATGGGTCCGAACAGACTCAATGGCACTTAACAACAACAAAAAGAATGTTAAATGGTGTCATACCAGTTGTTTTCATATTGAATGGACAAGGCTTGGTGAATTTCTAGTGATCTAAATTGTACCCAAATCAAACCCACTGCTATAGAGTCAATTACAACTCACAGTAACCTTTATCGAAGAGTAAGATTGCCCCATAAAGTTCCCAAAGCTGTTATGGAAGCAGAATGTCAGATTTTCCTTTCTTAGAATAGCTAGTGGGCTCAAACTGTTGGCTTTTAAGTAGGAAGGTGAGCACTTTAACCACTGTGCCACCAGGGCTCCCTTGTTAGGCTTAAGGAGTGGATATAAGCAAGAATATAAATGCATTTAGAAAGAATAACTAACACAATCTTGGAATGCCAATGTCTTAGATACATTCACAGTTTTGAGTTATAAGTAGAATATTACCTTTTTTAACTTTTCTAAGCCTCTGTTTTTCCTTTTGTAAAGTTATTTTTTGAAGTCATTGTGTCATATTTATTTTAGCCTTAACTCTAGATTACTGACTTTAAAAATAGCAAAGATTTTGCTTTATATAATGTATAGACAAGTCCTTAATTTTTTCCCATAAGTGTGTTCCACTTTGGACAATAGTGATTTTATTCCTTTAACTGAATGACTCACCTTAAAATATTTTGAGAATGGAGTGGTTTGTTCTCAGTCTAAAAGAGAATTATGAGTGTTCAGTGGAAGAGAAAATTCAAAAGAATCATAGCATTTAGATATTCTTGTTAATCAGAAAGGGGATGAGGAAGATAAATAGAACAAAAGGACATATAGAAGGCATTCTAAACCACAGCTGAACAGGAACTCTGATTGACATACTGCAGAGATGCTTCAGTTTTACACACATTAAGAGGAAACTGGTATTGAGGAGAGAGATGCTAATCCTGGCCTCATTATCCCATAACCAGGTGTGTGACTGAACAGCTCACACTTCCACTCACTTGCCTCTCTTTTTCCCAATGCCAAATGTGCTTTAAAGACAGAGGTCCAGGAACAGAAAAAAGAAACAACTTGTCTTTTAGTTTCTTGCCTGAATTTATCTCAGTTTGTTGTCTCTTCACATGTGAAATGTGTCTATCTGACATAAAATACAATCCCTCTGGACCCAAAGTGATATAACAGAATAGATTCTAGACCCAAAACAGTCATTTTATTCAGGAAGCTTTTAGTATGCTTTCCTAAAACAATGCTTTTGCACGTATATCATTTAGAGATTGCAAAATTGGGAAAACATTAATGGATTTTTGCATGTATATAGATATAGATATAGATATACTTATATATATGCAGTGCTCCAAATAAATCATGGGTTAATTTGTGCAACTATCCAAACATTATTCCTTTGATGTAATCAAAGGATGTAAATCATATTCATTCTTACTCAATCAAAGCTCTACCCAACTTGTACATAGAGTGTTTATGTATAGTAGTCACACTACACTGGATGTAAGAAAGACTATTTAACTTGGAAGACATAATTGTCTAATTTCACAATCTGAATCCTTTTTACCAACAAAATGCTGTTACAATATTTAGCATCAAGTGTAAATTTCTAGTTGTAATTTAGGAAGCTGCTATAATTTAGTACTTAGTTATATAGAATGTTGTTGTTAAGTGCCATCAAATTGGTTCTGACCCATAGCGACCCTGAACAGGGTTTCTGAGGCTGTAAATCTTTCTGGGAGCAGAAAACCTGTCTTTCTTCCACAAAGCAGATGGTAGTTTCAAACTGCTGACCTTGCGGTTCACAGCCTGATTCGCAACCACTACGCTACCAGAGCTCCTTAGTTATATGGAATAGTAGTAATGATTTAATCCATTACAGATAATTACAATTTAATATAAATTAGGTTATATCACCATGAAGTCACTTCTTCTAAAATTAAAGGCAACTGTATAATTTAAATGTATAGCATGAACAATATAAATGCACTTGGAATGTGATTTTAAGAAAGGATATGTAGGGTACAAGCATGATACACATTTACATTATAAGATAGCTATCAGATATATTAAACGATAATGGACTGTGGTCTTAAAGTTTGTACATTTATGTAATCTCATTACATTCTTGCTCTTGGGTTTTGCTTTAATTTGATTTGCTTTATTTGGCAAAACAAAAACAAATGAACAACAGCAAAGCATAGCAACTCTCACATCTTTATTTGTAATTTTGAAACAGTGACTTAGCTGACTATTTATGTGTAACTACTTAAACAATGCATATTTAAGAGAAATCTCAGCTTCTAAAAAAGAAAAAAAAAATATATATATATATATCAGCCATCTTCAAGTTCCTATTCCTATTCTGGAATTGGAAAAAATGTCCACTCAGCAAAGGCTTATACTTTTGGAAATACTTTGCAGTTTTCTAAGATGGGTAGTGCTGTGGTTCCAAATGATAAGCGCTGGACTGCACACCACATGGTGGTTTGATCCCACCAGCCACTCCATGGGAGAAAGATGAGGATTTCTGCTCCCAGAAGGTTTAAAGCCTAGGAATCCTTATACAGGATTGTTATGAGTTGGAGCCTACTTGATGACACTTAACAACAACAACAACAAAGTGATAAATAGTCATTTGGTATGCAACTCAATGATTATAATCCAAATCCAAAGTATCAATTCACTCACTCAAAAAAAGTAAAAAAATATGTCTACAAAGAAGCTTATAGGTGAACATAGCAACACTGTTTATTAAAAAAAGAAATGGAAAACAAAAACAAACAACAAAAAAAAAACCCAAACTAGAACCAATCCAAATGTCCATCATGTGAAAGGAAAACCAAAATCTGATATACGCATATGATGGAATACTACTCCAAAATAAAAATGAAATGAACCACTGATACATACAATAACATGAAACATCAAAAACCTTATACTAAGAAAAGAGCTAGACACAGAATAATATTTGTGATTCCATCTATGTGGAATCCTGGGCAAGGCAAAACTCTAGAGACAGGGCACCTAAGTGTTTGTTTAGGATTGATGATAGGAGTGAAGATTGGATGAAATGGGCACAAGGGAACTTTTTGGAATAATTAAAATATTCTAAAGCCAGATTGTATTGTGGATTGTATAATTATATGTATTTAATAAAACTCCAGTTATGCCCTTAAAAGTAGTGAATTTTATTATAAAGAATACATAAACTTTTTCTATTCACCTCCTACTAATACTTTGTATGTATCTGCTTTTTAGTTATGGTCAGAATAGAACCTTTTTTAAATTCTGTAACCTTCTTCTTCTGAAAACATACTCAAATATAAAAACTCTTTATGTTTTCCTCCTGTCTGCTTGAATTGTTATCCTTTCAGTTATTCAATTACTCAATAAAACTATACTAAGCCTCTACGAAGCACCCAGCCCTGTACCAGGTGCTGAAAACTAAAGGATGAATAAGTTATCCCTTAATTTTCCTTTCTTCTCTTTACGAATTCTGTTTTCATTCTACAGTAGCACTAAGCTGATATTCCTGACTTCTAATAACTAATAGATCTCGGTCAGCAGTTTTGCAAATTTGTCCGGTGCTTTGCAGAAAGTGCTGTCTTAACATAGCAATCTTTCATTATGCAATAAATATATGAAGGGGCTTCAAAAAGATCATAAACAAATTGAATAAATTGAATAAAAAGATAATGGATTTTTTCCAAGAAATTTTAGGAGCCCCTTCATACCTTTAAAATGCATAACCAATTAAAAATTAAGCAATCAGTTAAAGTACTTTTTCAATGGTTTCTTAACAAAAATAAAACAAAGAAACAGAAACACCAATAATTACATACAAAAGACTTAAAAGTTATCAAATTTACTGATGGAAGTAGAAAGGAATAGCAGTAGTTTTCCTTAAATGTTGTTGCTGTTAAATGACATCAAAACAGTTCTGATTCATTGCAACCTGGTATTGGGTTTCTGAGGATCAGCCGGTGAGTTCAAACTGTCAGCCTTGCAGTTTAAACCAACCTTGCAGTCCATTGCATTAGTCTGCAGTGCCATAGGAAATCTATGGAGATTCTACTCTGCCTAGTATGTTTTTTGAGTCAGAATTAACTTGATAATAATATGTTTTGAATTTTAGGATATTGAATGTTAAGGTAGTCCTGGATTTGTGTAACGGTTACTCTACACTCTGAAGCATAGATAGATAGAAAGACAGATAGGGAGAAAAAGATGGAGAAAAAGAAAGAAAGAGAGAGAGAGAGAGAGAGAGGAAGGAAGGGAGGGAAGAAGGAAGGAAGATAGCAAGGAAGGAAGGAAAGAGAGAAAGAGAAAAAGAAAGATAGAGTCCTAGTGTGGCACTGTAGGATAAGCACTGGACTGTTAACCACAAGGTGCGTGCTTCAAATCCACCAGACATGATGCAAGGTTGCTATGAGTCAGAATTTACTCAATAGCACTTTGTAACAACAACAACACACACACAACACACATAAGGGGACTTAAAAAAGTTAATGCAAAAATGCCCTTTGTCTCTCAGTTGTACTGTGTTGACTTGTTTGTTCACATGATGCTGGAAGCTAAGCCACTGGTATTTTTAAATATCGGCAGGGTCACCCCTGGTGGTCAGGTTCCAGTAGAGCTTCCAGATCAAGATAGACTAAGGAGAAGGAGAGAAAGACCACTGATGGGTTAGCCACTGAAAACCTATGAATAGCGAGGGGAAATTGTCTGACATACTGCTGAAAGAGAAGCCCTCAGGTTGAAAAATTCTCAAAACACCTCTTGGGAAGAGTTGCCTCTTTAAAGTACAATTGACCTTAATGACGTGAATGGAGCCAAGACTTTCATTTGCTGTTGGGGCATAAATCAAAATAAGAAGTAATTCCTGCAAACATCCATTAGGAACATGGAATGTTTGGAGTATGAATCTAGAAAAATAGTTTTGTTGTTGTTCTTGTTGTTAGGTGACTTAGAGTTGGTTCCAACACATAGCAACCCTATGCATACAACGAAATACTGCCCAGTCCTGCACCAATCTCACAACTGTTGTTACACTTGACCCATTATTGCTGCCACTGTGCCAATTCATCTCATAGGGGAGTCTCCCTCTCTTTTTGGTGACACTCCACTTTATGAAGCATGATTTCCTTCTCCAGGAACTGGTCCCTCCTGAAAAGATTTCTGAAGTGTGAGAGACGAAGTCTAGTCATCTTGGCTTTTAAGGGCCATCCTGGTTGTACTTCTTCCAACACAGATTTGTTTGTTCTTCTGGCAGTCTGTGATACTTTTAATCTTCTCTAACATCATAACTAAAATGCATCAATTTTTCTACTGTCTTCCTTATTAATTGTCCCAACTTTCAAATGCATATGAGGCAGTTAAAAATACCCTGGCTTGGGTCAGGCACACCTGAGTCCTCAAACTAATAATTTTGCTTTTGAATGTTTTAAAGAGGTCTTATGCAGCATATTTGCCTAATGTATTTGCCAATCTATGTATCGGCTGTTGTTTCTATTAGTGTTGATGGTAGAACCAAGCAAAATGAAGTCCTTGACAACTTCAATCCTTTTCCCACTTATCATGGTGTTATTCATTGGTCAAGTGGTGAGGATTTTTGTTTTCTTTACATTAAGGTGCAATCCATACTGAAGGATGTGGTTTTTGACCTTCAACAATATTTTAAGTTCTCTTCATTTCAATAAGTAGGTTTGTATCATCTGAATATCAAGTTGTTGATTAATCTTCCTTTTGAGTTCTGCCCCATCAACAAATGAAGCTCCTGAAAGCTTTATTCCATTCACATCATCATGGTCAACTCTACTTTGAGGAGACAATTTTCCCCCTGTCATATTATGAGTGCCTTCCAACCTGAGGAGTTCATCTTCTAGCACTGTATCTGACAGTGTTCTGGTTCTATTAATCATGTTTCAGTATTCTATATTATAGTACTATCTGGCAGTGTCTAACTGTTATCCATAAAATTTCCAGTGCCTACATATTTGGAAGTAGTCCACCTCTCCTTTTTCTGAGACTATCTTAGTCTGGAAGTTCAACTGAAACTTATCCACCATGGGTGACCCTTGTTGTTGTTGTCAGGTGCCATCAAGTCGGAACC
>NW_006408803.1:1728477-1776292 GCF_000296735.1 Chrysochloris asiatica
AGAATTCTTCTATTTCATCTTCACTGGCTTTAGTGGTTGGTGCATAAATTTGAATAATAGTGGTATTAACTGGGCTTCCCTGTAGGCACATGGACATTATCCTATCACTTATAGCATTGTACCTCATGACTGATCAGGATATGTTCTTTTTGACAACGAACGCAACACCATTCCTCTTCAATTTGTCATTCCCTCCATAGTAAACCATGTGGTTGTCAGATTCAAAATGGACAATACCAGTCCATTTCAGCTCACTAATGCCTAAGATATCAATGTTGATGCGTTCCATTTCATTTTTGACAACTTCCAATTTTCCCAGATTCATACTTCATACATTCCATGTTCTGATTTTCAATGGATGTTTACAGCTGTTTCTCTTCATTTTGATTTGTGGCCCATTAACAAATGAAGGTTCTGTGAGCTTTTCTCTACTTGGAGGAGGCATTTTTTTTCCCCCAGTCACAATCTGAGTGCCTTCCCACTTTCCAGTCCTGTATCTGACAATGTTTCTCTGCTATTCATAGAGTTTTCAGTGACTAGCGATTCGGAAGTAGTTTGTCACTCTTTCTTCCTAGTCTGTCTTTGTTTGGAAGTTCGTCTGAAACCTGTCCACCATGGGTGACCCTGCTGATTATTTAAAATACTGGTGGCATAGCCCTCAGAATCACAGCAATTAAAACCACCACAGCAGGACAGACAGACAAGTGGCGGTTGCGTGGTTGCTGTTAAATAGGAATCTCCTTGTGCTAGGGCCCTTAAGTCTGGCTCAAAGGCGGGATTTCTGTCCTTGGATGTCAATCCACAGGCAGAAGCACAACAGGGGCAACTGGGTTGTAGTGAGACGCTTTGGGCTGGGCTTGTGGGTATCTAAGTTTGTAGGTTGACCCCCGCCTCAAAGCTAAGATCCAAATGTTAGGCTAGGAAGGCGCTCTCGCATCTGGGGTAAGTAGGACAAGCTGGCTGGCCCTTGCAGTCTCTTCCCACTAGGCAGCATCTCCCCATCGACCTGGTCTTCAGACACCTCTCACCCAGCCGCTCGGTGGTCTGGGTTTCATTTAACACCTCCACCGGGTCTGCGCAGTTGTAGCACACTGTTTAACCACCACCCTCCATGATAGAAGCCCTCGCGCAGGTGCCCCAATGACATTCAAAATACTGGTGGCATAGCTTTCAGCATCACAGCAACATGCAAGCCACCAAACTGACAGACAAGTGGTGGTAGGAAAATTGGAAGTCATCAAAAAATGAAATGGGATGCATAAATATATATATATCATAGGCATTTGTGAGGGGAGATGGACTGATATTTGTCATTTTGAATCTGACAATCACATGGTTTACTATGCCAAGTCACCCAGGTTGACCAGGTTTCACCTGAGCTTCCACACTAAGACAGACTAGGAGAAAGGATTGAAGCACTACTTATGAATGGTTAGTCACTGAAAACATTATGGCTATCAGTGTAAAAATGTCAAATAACAACTGAATATTGAAACATTATAAATAGCACCAAAAATATTGTCAAGTATAGTGCCAGCAGATGAGCTCCTCATGTTGGGAAGCACTCAAGATAGGACTGGACAGGAGCTGCCACCTCAAAGTAGAGTTGACTGGTGATGATGCAAATGGAATAAAGTTTTTGGGACCTTTGCTCGTAGAGCACAGTCAAAATGAGAAAGAGTTGTAAACATCTATTAATAATCAGAACATGGAATGTACAAAGTATGAAAATAGGACAATTGGAAGTTGTCAAAAATGAAATAAAACACATAAAGATTGATATCCTGTGCATTACTGAGCTGAAATGAACTATACTGGACATTTTGAATCTGATAATCGTATGGTTTACTATGCTGGGAATGGCAAATTAAAGAGGAATGAAGTCACATTAATGTTAAAAGAAGATCATTTAAAGATCTTTCTTGAAGTACAATTCTGTCTGTGATATTAATAATATCTATACACCTGAAAGAAAGAACAATTAATACCACTATTTCTCAAATTTACCCATGAGCCACTAAAGTCAGAAATGATGAAATTGAAGAATTCTACCAACTTCTTCATTCTGGAATTTATCAAACCTACAATCAACATACATTAGTAATTACTAGTGATTGGGATGCAAAAATTGGAAACAAAGAGAAGGGAATAGTAGTTGAAAAATATGACCTTGATGATAGAAATAATACTGGAGATCACAGAGTAGAATTTTACAAGATCAATGCCTTATTATTGCAAATAAATTTTTTTTAAACAACATAAAGTGGACTATACAGCTAGATTTAATCAGAGGAATATAAGGAATCAAACTGATTACATTTGTAGGATGAGATAATGTAGAAGCTCACCAGCATCAGGCAAAACAAGGCAAGAGATTGACTGTGGAGCAGACCATTGATTGCTCAAATGCAAATTCAGTCTGAAGTTGAAGAAAATTAAAACAAGTCCTTGAGAGTTAAAATATGACCTTGTATATATCCCACCTGAATTTGAAGATCATCTCAAGAACAGATTTGATGCATTAGAAATGAATGCTTGAAGAACCAAAGAGTTGTGGAATGACATCAAAAAACATACATGAAGAAAGCAAAAGGACATGAAAAAGATAGAAAAGAAAGAAAAGACCAAAATGGATGTCAGAAGAGACTTTGAAACTTGTTCTGTGCTTATAGACACTAATGTGACTGGAAGAAATGATGACATAAAAGAGCTAAACAGAAATTTTCGATGATAACTTGAGAAGACAAAGCAAAGTAGTATAATGGATTTGTGCAAAGACCAGGAATTAGAAAACCAAAAGGAAAGAACATGTTCAGCAAATTTCAAGCTGAAAAAACTGAAAAAACATAAGCCTCAGATTGTAATATTGAAGGATTCTATGCACAAAATATTGAATAACACTGGAAGCATCAAAAGTTAAAACAAACAAAAAAATTGATAGAAGGAATTCATAGTCACAATAACAAAAAATATTGGTCAATGTTTAATCATTTCAAGAGGGGCCATATGATCAGAACTGACCATATAGAAGCAAGAAGTCTAAGCTACACTGAAGGCAGCTCTAGGAATTGTTGAAATACAAAATGAAATGTTCCAACAAACTGATGCAATGATAGAAGCACTCTCTTGTCTATGTCAAGAAATTTGGAAGACAGATACCTGGACAACTGATTAGAAAAGATAAATATATGTGACCATTCCAAAGAAAGATGAACCAACAAAAGGTGGAAATCATTGAACAGTATCATTACTATCACATGCAAATACAATTTTGTTGAGGATAATTAAAATATAGTTTCAAGGAGCTGTCAGAAATTCAACTTGAATTCAGATGATGTGGAATATTTTATATCATTGCTGATATCAAATGGATCTTGACTGAAAGCAGATACTATCAGAAAGATGTATGTTTGTGTTTTTTTGAATGTGCACAGGAAATTGACTGTGTGGATATTAATAAGCTATAATGTTTGGAAGAATAGATATTATAATAAGCACACTTAAATGTGCACATGAGGAACCTACACATAGACCAATAGACAGTTGTTAGAACAAGAGGATACTGAATTAAGGTCAGGAAAGGTGTGTGCTGGAGTAGTATCCTTTCACCATACTTATTCAAACTGTATGTTAAGCAAATAATCTAAGAATCTAGATTATATTAAAAAGAATAAGACATCAGGGTTGGTTGAAGACTCATTAACACCCTGTGATAAGAATAGGACTTGAAATACTGACTAAAGAAGATCAATGAACAGCTTTCGGTATGGATTATACCTCAATGTAATGGAGAAGAAAATCCTCACAACTGGATTGATATGTAACATCTTGAAAACACAGAGAAAAGATTGACATTATCAGGGATATAATTTTGCTTGGATGCACAACCAATGCTCCTGGAAGCAACAGTCAAGAAATCAAATTATTTGCATTAGGCAAATCTGCTACAAAAGATCTCTTTATAATGCCAGAGACAGATAGGAGAGGCTCCTCAGTGGAGGCATGGAAAAAACAAAGAAGGCACTTTCCTGGAGCAGCTCCAGAGTTTTGGATCTAGTATAAGGTGCTGGACACCAGTTTCTCACACCCACTGGAGGGGAAATCTTACTGTGTAAAAGAAAATATGATGATTTCTGAATTGATTGGGATTCTCCCTGCGGGGTCTCTCGGCCTGGTCTGAGATCAGAAGGTAAGGCCACAGCTAGGCTGATACAGTGATACAGTGCTAAAAACCTTAAAGCATCATTTGGAAAAAGAGGTGTGACAGATTTTACACTTTTATTTCCTCCTCTCCCCTGTTGTACCCTCCCTGAGAAGCCTGGACACCTTCAGTTGGGTGGGTGCACGCTCCCAAAAGGGTCTAGCATTGTGCCCACATTTCCATGGTACAGGGAGGAGGTTCCTGAGAGCCCCATTGGTCTCACAGGCTGCTTCTTATGACGTCTCACTCTGGGACCCAGCCATAAAGTTGACTTGGATGGGACTTTTATTCCTGCTTTACCTATAAAGAAAAAGCAGGTCTGGCCATACAGTAAAACCATATGTGCACGTTGTAAAACACCAACATAAAAGGCAAGACCCAACACCAACTACTATATATAAGGATGCAGCTATTTTGAGAATTATGCTGTGCAAATGAAGATACCTAACTGACTTTCAGAGATAAAAATAGTGGACAATCTTTCTTCCATTCATCTCTCAATACTGGTGTACCTCCACAGTGCTGACTAGAGGAGGGGCCTGAGAAAGAGAACACCCCTACCTATTGCCAGAGGTTTCAACTGTACATGTAACTTACCTGCACAGAAAAGGCTACTGGACAGTAGGCTATGGTTTTATTTTTGGTTTTGAGTGGTGGTTTTTATGTCTGCTTTTATGTTTCTATTTTTGGTCCTTTTGGTCTCACTTTTTCCTGTGGATGGGAGGTTTCTCCCCCGACCTTAACCAAGAAGAGACAGAAATAATGCCCATATAGCTAAGCTACAAGCATACCCCATAATATTCCACTATTGGGCCAGGAGACAATAACAGCTGCTAGGCATTACACCCACCACTCATCTGTCAGTTTGTCATACTGTGATGGCTTGTGATTTGATGTGATTCTGAAAGCTATGCCACCGGTATTATAAATTCCAGCAAGGTCATCCATGGTGGATAGGTTTCAGATGAGCTCCAGACGAAGACAGGATAGGAAGAAGGAGTGACAAACTACTTCCAAATAGTTAGTCACTGAAAAACTTATGAATAGCAGACAAACACTGTCAGATATAGAAAAGGAGCTACTCATGTTGGAAGGCATTCAAAATGTGACTGGGGAAGAGCTGCCTCCTCAAAGTAGAGTTGATTTCAAAGTAGAGTTGATCATGATGACATGCATGGAGTAAATCCTGTGGGAGAAAAGCCCACGGGATCTTCATTTGCTGACAGGGCACAACTTAAAATGAAGAGAAACAGCTGTGAGCATCCGTTGGAAATTGGAACGTGGATTGTACAAAGTATGAATCTGGAAATGGAATGCATAAACATCGACATCTTAGGCATTAGTGAGCTGAAATGGACTAGTATTGGCCATTTTGAGTCTGATGACCACATGGTTTATTATGCCGAGAATGACAAATTGAAGAGGAATGGCATTGCTTTCATTGTCTAAAAGAACTTGTCCAGATCAGTCAGGAGATAAAACGCTGTCTGTGATAGGATAATATCCATGTGCCTACAGGGAAGACCAGTTGTTATGACTATTATTCAAATTTATGCACCAACCACCAAAGCCAGTGAGGATGAAATAGAAGAATTCTACCAACTTCTTCAATCTAAAATGGATCAAACATGCAATCAAGGTGTATTGATCATTTCTGGTGATTAGAATGGAAAGGTTGGAGCAAAGAGGAAGGATCAGTAGTTGGAAAATATGGCCTTGGTGACAGAAATGATACTGGAGATCGCATGATAGAATTCTGCAAAATCAATGATTTGTTCACTTCAAATACGTTCTTTAGACAACATAAGAGATGACTGTAAACATGGACCTCATCAAATGGAATACATAGAAATCAAGTGTGCCAACAATATTGAGGTTGGCCAGGATTGGTCAGTGTCTCGTTCTGCTGTGCATAGGGTTGCTAAGAGCCGGTACTGACTTGATGGCACCTAACAATAAACAATAGCAGGCATTACACATGAAAAGGGATGCCTATATCCAGCTCACATTCACCAGGAGATACTCAGTAAGCTTAATAAACCACCAAAATATCTTCATTTAATAATTAAAAATGCACCAAACTACTAAAAATGTCCAAGAAAAAACAACAAAGATCTCAGCATATGTCCCAAAACAGAAAAGAGTTATTGAAACAAATGAGCTGGAGGCAGACATAGACTTTCCAGTAGAAGAAGAGCAGGCTTTGGATCTTCCTGAG
The DNA here is from genome assembly GCF_000296735.1 of Chrysochloris asiatica. Classification (NCBI taxonomy): domain Eukaryota; kingdom Metazoa; phylum Chordata; class Mammalia; order Afrosoricida; family Chrysochloridae; genus Chrysochloris; species Chrysochloris asiatica. The sequence continues at coordinate 1,734,897 of NW_006408803.1, forward strand.
TAGGAATTCAGAAGAATGATATGGAAACAAATTCAAATAGTCTACAAAAGAGTGGCAGAAAATAAGGAAGAAGTCAGGAAAGTGCTACAGGAGCAATCAAACAAGATAGATATGACATTGGAAACAATTCAAACTCTGCAAAAAGAGGTCCAGGTAATTAATAATGAAATATCTGAAATGGGCAATATACTGAAAGGGGAAAGGAGTAGAATTGAAGAGATGGAAGCAAGAACCAGCCAGCTGGATGACAAATCTCTCAATACTGCTAAGATTGAAGAGCAAACAGAAAAATGAATAAAAAATTCGAAGAGATTCTAAGATTTATGCTGGATAGCATGAAGAGGAATAGCTTAAGAATTATTGGCATTCCAGAACAGGATGAATCACAGAAGTCCATAGAGGAGATAGTTGAGGAACTACTGGAAGAAAATTTCCCTAACATCTTGAGGGATGAGAAGATAAATATTAAAGAAGCTGAACAAATCCCAGGAAGGATAAAAAAATCACCAAAATATGGTCCATGTCCAGATGGCTTCACTGGTGAGTTCTACCAAATATTCAGGAAGAACTGTTACCAATTCTACTCAAATTATTCCAGAATATAGAAGAGATTGGAAAACTTTCAAATACATTTTATGAAGCAAGCATAACTGCACACCAAAACCAGGGAAAGAAATCACTAAAAGAAAATTATAGATCAATATCCCTCAGGAACATAGATGCAAAAATTCTCAACAAAATCCAAGCCAACAGAATTCAGCAGCACATCAAAATAATAACACAATATGACCAAGTGGGATTCACATCATGGATGCAAGGATGGTTCAACATTAGATAAACATCAATTTAATCCACCATATGCATAAGAAAAAGAAAAGAAACACATGATCATATCGATTATTTCAGAAAAGGCATTTGACAAAATCCAACATCCATTCCTGTTAAAAACACTCAACAAAGTAGGAATTGAAGGGAAATTCCTCAACATAATTAAGAGCATATATACAAAGCCAACAACCTACATTTCTCTCAATGGAAAGAAACTGAAAGCCTTCCATTTGCAAACAGGAACCAGACAAGAATGCCGTTTGTCACCACTCCTATTCAATATTGTGCTGGAAGTCTTAGCCAGAGCTATACGGCAAGATAGGGAAATTAAAGGTATCCAAATTGGTAAAGAGAAAGTAAAACTCTCTCTATTTGAGGATGATATGATACTATATATAGGAAACCCCAACAGCTCAGTAAAAAGCTACTAGACATCATTGGAAGATTCATCAAAGTGGCAGGCTATAAGATCCACATGCAAAAATCAGTTAGATTCCTCTATAGTAGCAATGTCAATGCTGAAAAAGACATTAGAAAAGGAATACCATTTACAATAGCCACCCAAAGAATGAAATATCTAGGAATAAATGTAACCAGAGAAACAAAGGACCTACACAAAGAAAACTACAAAACACTATGATAAGAAACCAAAAGAGACTTACAAAAATGATAGAATATACTATGCTGTTGGATAGGAAGACTTAACATTGTGAAAATGCCAACACTGCCCAAAGCAATTTACACATATTATGAAATCCCAATCAAGATTCCAATGATATTCTTCAAAGAGATGGAAATAAAAACATTTACAAACTTTATATGGAAAGGAAAGTGACCCAGGATAAGCAAAGCACTGCTTAAGAAGAATAACAAGGTCGGAAGCCTCTCATTCCCTAATTTCAAATTTTACTACATGGCTATAGTGATAAAAATAGTCTGGTACTGGTACAGTGAAAGATACATTGATCAATGACACAGAATTGAGAATCCAGAAATTAACCCATCCACATACAGCAAATTGATTTTTGACAAAGTACCTAAATATATTGCATGGGGAGGAGATAGTCTTTTCAACAGATGGTGCTGGCAGAACTGTAAAGTTATACACAAAAGATTGAAATAAGACTTTTACCTCACCCCTATATGAAAACCAAAGGAGCGTGGATTAAAGACCTAAATGTGAATCCAAGAATTATAAAGGCCATCAATGAAAAATAGGGACAAATGTGAGGGCTCTAATACAGGGCATACACAGACTGCCAAAGATTTTGAAAATTACACAAACAACAGTAGACAAAATAGATGACTGGTACACACTGTAAATTAAAAACTTATGTGCATCAAAAGACTTTACCAAAAGAGTAAAAAGGGGGCCCACAGAATGGGAAATAATCTTTTGCAATGACACATCAGAAAAGGGACCAATTTCTAAAATATATAGAAACCTAGAACACCTCTACAAGAAAAAGACAAATAACCCAATTAAAATATGGGCACAGAGCATGAGCAGATACTTCACCAAGGAGGAGATCCTGGCAGCCAACAAACATATGAAGAAATGTTCATGATCACTCTGGAAAACTATATGACACTTCCTCAGAAGTTTGGAAATAGAGATATCTTATGATCCAGCAATTCCTCTACTTGGTATTTATCCACAAGAAATACGAGCCATAACACTAGTATATATATGCACATCAATGTTCATAGCACCATTATATACAATAGAAAAAAGATGGAGACAACCTAAGTGCCCATCAACTGAAGAATGGATAAACAAACTGGGGTACATACACACAATGGAGTATTATGCTACCTTGAATAATAACTAGCAAGCTGCAAGACACCTCATAACATGGATGAACCTTGAGGACATTATGCTGAGTTAACTGGACAATACTGCATAGTATCATTATTGTAAAAGATTGAGCAAAAGTACCCAGAGTAAAAGGGGAAAAAACAATTATTTGCTAATTTCCAGGGTGTATGGGTTGGGGTGAGGGGAGAGAAGGGAAGGTGGAGTACAGGGTAGGGAATAGACACTGGATAGTTTGGGTGCTGGGGGGCAGGTACACAAGAAGGGGGTGGGAAATGGAAGAACAAGATGCACGGGAGAACGGTTAGGCAGGTTTGCATGGGCTAAGTGGGACAGAGGTAAATAATGACGTATACACAACCTTGGAAAATAGGGCTCTGGGATACAGGGGATTGAAGTACGGTTTGAATGGATAGAATAGGGGAAATAATGTTAAGATGCTTGACTGTCTTTTGAATTTAAGTTTCCCTTGCCTACTATTGTAAAATAGACACTTGAGGGGAAGAGAAAGGAATAGCCAGAAACATCACCATAGAAAGCTGTTAAATCCGTCTTCAGCCTATAACTGATTGGAATATCTAAAATGGAGCTAGAACTTGCCCAGTGTAGGAGGCCTCCCATGGAGCCTTTGCATTCAGGACTGACTGTGAGTGTTGGAAATGTAAAGGTAGAAGTTTTGTAACAAAAGGAGGGGAGTGGTTGATTTTGCAGTCCAGGAGTGAAGGTCCCTGGGACCATCAAGGGAAATGAGTGCAGTGCAGGACCTTATCCAGATGAGCAGTGACACCAGAGATGGAGGCAGAGACAACGACATGGTAAGATGGAGCAGCTGAGGACTCTGGACTCAGTGAGCAAGAGGGGCTGTGTGTTGAAGGTCGGGGGCAGGGTTGCAGGGTTTAACCTTTGGTTGTTTGATGATGCATGCAGAAGATTGTAATCATCGCAATGAAACAAAGTAAGACAGAATTAATATAAATCTAATGTTCTCACATGTAAACGGTCACATAATTCACAATAAAAACTAATGGAAAAAAAATAAAATAAAAGATCCCTTTAAAGTGTTAAAGACCGAAGATGTCAGTTTGAGGACTAAAGTGTGAGTAACTCAAGTTATGGTGTTTTTAATCACCTCATATGCATGTGAAAGTTGAACAGTGAATAAGAAAGACAGTAGAAGAATTAAAGCATTTGAGATATAGTGTTAGAGAAGAATAATGAAAGTACCATGTACTGCCAGAAGAACAAAAATATCTGTCTTGGAAGAAGTACAGCCAATTGGTTACTACAAGAATAAGCAAGTTATTTGCCAAGAAGCCATCAAGACAAGCAATCAAGTCCCTTCAGGACAAACTCTCCTCTAAGATTTAAACACAAAGGGAACACATAAGCATGCATGTATGCTTATTGGCAACCACATTGGTCTACCGGTGAGTTGAAGAGGGGGAAAGGCAACAATGAAGAAATGGACTGAGTTCAACCATGTTCCATAGACTCCTGTTGACCAGGAGATGAGAGTGAGAAGAAGAAGGGCTGGTTGGTCCAAAGTGTGGTGAGACATGGGGACACCTGAGCCCATGGTCAAAGACATAGCCATGGAGGGCTAGAGCTGAGAGTGAAGGATCCAGCTGATACGAAGTAAGGTGAGATGCACAAGAACACCCAAAGTTGCAGATAGTACCTATTTAACCTAGTCTTGATGGTTTGATAATCAGAATTTGACTAGAGGAAGATAAAAAACCAACAACAAAAAAACCAAACAATTTTTGATAAAGAAAATGAGTGTAAATTGCTACAATTTGATGAACTTGACCTATACTCATGGATGTAGAAGTTCATAATACCAAGAGAGTGGGAAGAAGTCTTCATATCAAGTATCAATGCTATCCCCTCGGTATACAGGGTAGATAGGGATGGGCAACTTAGACATTAGCTACTTGAAATGAGGGCATGATAAAGGCACTAAGTGACTGGCTTACTAGGTTTCAAGAGGCAGTTTAGTTTAAGAGTGTGTAAGGGAAGGTAGAGTCCCCACGGAATAGTTTTCATCTCTCTAGATGGATTTTGTAAAAAGATATGGTGATAAGATTCTTATGATTCAATAGTAAGTAATTGTTATCATGACTAATTGCGACTATCACAATTGTAAAGGTAGAAGTTTTGTAACAAAAAGGGGAAGTAGTTAATCTTACAGTTCAGAAACAGAAGAGTCTGGGATAATCAAGGGAGAAGAGCACAAATGAAATGCAGGACTTTATCCAGAGAAGCAGCGACACCAGAGATGGAGGCAGAGATGGGGACATGGAGAGAGGTAGCAGCTGAGGACTCTATATTCATGGGAAGAGAGGAACTGAGAGCTGGTGGCAAGGAGGCAGACTTGAAGAATGTGCCGTTTAGTGGTTGAAATTATTATATATGCCTGAGTGTTAAAAAAAGAAAAAGAAAAAAGAAAAAAAAAAGAGCTAAAATAGTGAATGTTGGAAATGTAAAGGTAGAAGTTTTGTAACAAAATAGAAATGATGTTAACTAATGGTAGATGGAGGGGATTATAATCAGTGTAATGAAACACAGTATACGATTTGTTGAATGTAAAACTGATGATCTGCCCTGTAAACTTTCACTCGATTCACAATAAGAACTTAAAAAAAAAAAAAAAAGAAAAGAAATACAGTCAGATTGCAACAATGGTTTCAAAACGAACAATATTTGTGAGAATGGCAAAGGGCCTGGCAGTATTTCATTTTATATACAAACAACAGACACACACACACACACACACACACATAAGCATATATGTATGTATGCTTATATGCATACATATATAAGCATATATGCATATATATATGTTGTAGTTATACGCCGTAAAGTACATTCTGACTCATAGCGACCCTATATATGGTTTCCAAGGAGCGACTGGTGGGTTTGAACTGCTAACCGTGCAGTTCAGACCGACATTGCAGGCCAGTGCATTATCCTGTGCTCCACAGAGTCTACTGTTGTTGGCACTGTGCCCGTTTATCTAGTTTAGCAGGTAGATGCGTCTTTATCTTTTTTGCGAAATTTTATTTTTCTATGCATGATGTCATCCAGGAACGGGTCACATCTGATAACATGTCTAAATAAGAGATGATGTCTTGCCATCCTGGTATTTTTTTTCTTTTTTAATATTTCATTGTGAATTATGTGATAGTTTACATGGGAGAAAATTAGCTTTACATTCATCTTGTTTTATATTGTTTCATTGCCGTGGTTATAGTCCCCTCCATACATCATCAACCAACCAAAGGGTATATCCTGCAAGCCTGCCCCGTGGTCATCAGCACACAGCCCTTCTCCATCTCTGGGTCTAAAGTCCCCAGTCCCTCCATCTCTCCATTTCATCGTCTCTGCCTCCATCCCGGACATCACTGCTTCTCTGGATAGAATCCCACACTCTGCTTTTCTCCCTTGATGATCCCAGGGACCTTCGCTCCTGGACTGCAAAGTAAATCATTCCTTTTGTTACAAAATGTCTACCTTTACATTTCCAACCCTCACAGTCAATCCTGATAACTATTATTCACTATTGTACCACAAGACACCTATCCACATTTTCTTACATCAGCCCAGCCCAGAAAGATTGGATACTACTCAGTGCAATTCTACTTTCCTCCTCTGGATCTAGGCTCCCTCTTGAAAGCTTGTAAGCCAGTCACTTCTTGCCTTTGTAGCCTCCCCTCACCACCCCATTTTGGGTAGCCAATGTCCAAGTTGCCTATCCTGTCTACTCTGTATGGAGGTGGTGGGAATGATCATGACTGTAAAGATTTATTCCCTCTTTTGAGCTACTGCATCCATAGGTGTAGGTTAAATTAATCAAATTGTATCAGATTACTCTTTTTTTCTCTTTCTTCTGCTAGTTGAGCTCTGATCATTCAGTCATTGAAGCTAGTGGTATTATCTCCAAGTGTGGGTGTTCTTATGTATATGCCCTCTCTTATCAGCTGGACACTTCATTCTCCACTCTAGTCCTCCACTCTGTGGCTATCATTGACTCTGGGCCCAAGAGTCCCCAGGTCTTGCCACACTGCTGGGCAATCAGGTCTCCATCCGGGTTCATAGGAGTCTGTTGAACGTTGTAGGTCTTAGCTCACAGCTTCATTGCTGTTTTTCCTTCACTTCCTCTTAACGGTGACAAACGTGGTCACCAATCAGAGCGCATGAGTTTTAGTCTTGGAAGGGGGCTTGCCTTGATATCTCCTGGGTGAGCAACTTGCTTATTCTTGTAGCAATCAGTCAGATTGCTATTATTGTTTTGTATTTTTCATGTGGTTCTTTCTTTCAAGAAGTATCTTTTGTTCTTCTAGCCTCTCCAGGCTGGTCTGCCTGTCCTTTCAAGTGGAAATTTCCCACCTCAGAAGATTCTGGATGGGATTCAGGATTCCACCTATGGTTTTATGTAATGCAGAGGATCTGCAGGAAGCCTCCTTCACTGGGCATGCTGTAGCCCCACTTTAGGTATTCCAATCAGTTATAGGCAGAAGACAGACTTACAAGCTTTCTATGATGATATTTCTGGCTATTTCTTTCTCTCCCCATAAAATGTCTATTTTGTAAGATATGTCAAGGAAACCAAGATTCACGAGACAGCCAAGTATCTTAACATTACTCCCCCCCACCTTTTTGCCCATTCCAACAATGTCTCAATCCCTGTATCCCAGGGCCCTGTTGTTCCAAAGTTGTGCATACATCAATCATTATTTACCTCTGTCCCACATAGCCCATGCAAACCTGCCTAATAGTTTTTCCATCTGACTTGTTCTTCCATTCCCCATCCCCGTTCTTGTGTATTGCACCACTCCTTAGCACCCAAACTATCCTGTCTATTCCCTACCCTGTGCTCCACCTTCCTTTCCCTCCCCTCACCCCACCCCTCTATGCCCCACATCCCAGTAATCAGCAAAGAATCCCCCTCCCCTTTAGTATGGGTCCTTTTTATTAGTCTTTTACAGTAGTAGTCCTATGCAGTATTTTTCATTTTGTGACTGATGATTTTCACTCAACATAATGTCCTCAAGGTTCATCTATGTTATGCGGTGGCTTGCAGCTTCCTTATTTTTCTTAAAAGTAGCATAATATTCCATTGTGTGTATGTACCACAGATTGTTTATCCATTCTTTGGTTGATGGGCACTTAGACTGTCTCCATTTTTCACTATTGTAAATAGTGCTGCTATGAACATTGATGTGCATATATCTACTCATGTTATGGCTCTTATTTCTTGTGGGTAAATACCAAGTAGATAAATTGCTGGATCATCAGCTATTTCTGTTTCCAACCTTCTGAGGAAGCACCATACTGTTTTCCAGAGAGGTTGGACCTTTTGGCAATCCCACCAGCAATGCAGGAATGTGTCAGCCTCTCCACATCCTTGCCAGCATTTATTGACCTCTCTTTTTTTGATCTTTGCTGTTATTCCTGGTGTGAGATGATATATCATTGTTGTTTTGATTTGCATCCTTTAATGGCTAGAGATCATGAACATTTCTTCATATGTTTGTTGGCTGCCCAGATCTCCTCCTTGGTGAAGTGTGTGTTCATGCCATGTGCCCATTTTTAAATTGGGTTATTTGTCTTTATCTTGTAGAGGTGTTGTAGTTTCCTATATATTTTAGAAATGAGTCCCTTGTCTGATGTGATTTTGCAAAAAGTTTTTTTCTATTCTGTGGGTTTCCTTTTTACTCTTGTAGTGGTCTTTTGATGAACATAAGTTTTTAATTTTTAGTATGTCCCAATCATCTATTTTGTCTACTTTTATTTGTGTAGTTTTCAAAATGTTTGGTAGTCTGTGTATTCCCTGAATTAGTGCCCTCACATTTGTACCTATTTTTTCATTGATGGCCTTCATAATTTGGGGATTCACAGTTAGGTCTTTAATCCATGCTGAGTTGGTTTTTGTATAAGCCATGAGGTTAAAGTCTTGTTTCAATCTTTTGAATATTGCTTTCCAGTTCTGCCAGCAGCATCTGTTAAAGAGACTGTCTCCTCCCCATGCAATATACCTAGGCACTTTGTCAAAAATCAGTTGGCTGTATGTGGATGGGTTAATTTCTGGATTCTCAATTCTGTTCCATTTGTCTATGTATCTTTCATTGAACCAGTACCAAGCTGTTTGACCACTGTAGCTGTGTAATAAAATTTGAAGTCGGGGAGTGAGAGGTTTCCAAACTTATTCTTATTCTTAAGCAGTGCTTTGCTTATCCTGAGTCTCTTTCCTTTCCATATAAAGTTTGTTATTGTCTTTTCCATCTTTTTTGAAGAATGTCATTGGAATCTGGATTGGGATGGCATTATATGTGTAAATTGCTTTGGGCAGTATTGGCATTTTCACAATGTTAAGTCTTCCTATCCAGGAAGTACATTCTTCCATTTTTGTCGGTCTCTTTTGCTTTCTTTTAGTAGTGTTTTGTAGTTTTCTTTGTATAGGTCCTTTGTTTCTCTGATTATATTTATTCCTAGATATTTCAATCTTTGGGTGGCTATTGTAAATGACATTGCTTTCCTGATGTCCTTTTCAGTGCTGTTGTTTTTCTTATAGTGGAACCCAACTGATTTTTGTATGTTGATCTTATATCTTGCATTTTCCTGAATCTTCCAATGAGGTCTAGTAACTTTTTTACTAAGTCTTTGGGGTTTTCTATGTATAGAATCATATCGTCTGCAAATGGAGAGTTTTACTTCCTCTTTGCCAATTTGGATGCCTTTAATTTCCCTGTCTTGCCAAATAGCTCTTGCTAAGACTTCCAGCACAATATTGAATAGGAGTGGTTCTTGTTCGAAGAGAGAAGGCTTTCAGTTTCTCTCCATTGAGAGTAATGTAGGCTGTTAGTTTTGTATATATGCTCTTAATTATGTTGAGGAATTTCCCTTCAACTCCTACTTTGTTGAGTGTTTTTATCAGGAATGGATGTTGGAGTTTGTCAAATGCCTTTTCTACATCAATCGATGTGATCATGTGGTTCTTTTCTTTTTCCTGATTTATCAGGTGAGTTGTGTTGATTTTATTCTAGCTTTATAGCAATGTGGTCTAAAATGATGCTTTGTAGTATTTTTGATATTTATAAATTTATGAATGTTTGTTTTTTGGCCTAACACATGGTCTTTTCTGGAGAGTGTTCCATGAGCACTGGAAAAGAATGTGTATTGTGTTATTGTTGGGTTGAATGCCATGTAGGCATTTATAAGGTCTATTTGGCTGATTGTGTTGTTTAGCTCCTCTGTGTCATTGTCAAGTTTCTTTCTGATTTTTCTATCCATTTTTGAAAATGGTGTATTAAAATTGCCCATGCTTATTGTAGATTCATTTATTTCTTTCTTCATATCTATTAGAGTTTGCTTTACGTATTTTTTTTACATCTTTAATTGGGAGCTTAGATATATATGGTGGTTATTTCATCTTGTTCAAGTGTCCTTTTAAGCCTGAGATAATATCCATCTTTATGTATTATTCTGGTTTTTGCCTTACAATTTATTTTATCAGAGATTAGTACTGCCACTCCTGTGTGTTTTTTAGTGCAATTAGCTTGGTAGATATTTTCCATCTTTTGACATTTAATCTGTTTTTTGTCTCTGTGTGTAACATGTGTCTCTTGCAGACCGCATATTGAAGGATCTTGTTTTCTTATCCATTCTGCCACCCTCTGTCTCTTAACTGTTATATTTAATCAATTTACATCTTGCGTAATTATCAATAGATATGGATTAATTGCTGCCATTATGTTTGTTTGTTTTTGTGGTGTTGCTGCTGTTCTGTGTGTCTTCGTGTACTGAGTTCATGGTTTTTGTGTTCTTTCCTATGACTTTCCTCATAGTTTTAATATTTCTATGTTTTTCTTGGATTTTCATTTTCTTGGTATGGTGTGAAGTGTTTATTTTCTTTGAGGATACCTTATATTCCGCTAACTTTCCCTTCCATTTAGTGCAATCTGTTTTGTCCTGTAATCTAACTGACCTTCTCACCATCTGGATGTCTGTTCCTATATGTTTATCTTCTTTTACATTGTAATTGTTTTGATCATAGACTGACCTCCCAGATTCTCTGAGTTTCTTCTTTAGTTTTGTTCTGTTCTCAACTCTTCCTTCTGTTGATTTAATCCTGGGAAGTGCTGCCATATGTAGATCTCTGGTTGTTGTCTGTTCTTGATGGTTCTCAGTCCACAGAACTCCCTTTAGGATATTTTGTAGTGCAGGGTTGGCTTGGAAAAATCCCTTAGCTTCTGTTTATCCTGGAATGTTTTGATTACACCATTATATTTGATTGAGAGCTTTGTTGCAGAAAGGATTCTTGGTTCACAGTTTTTCCTATCAGTGTTTTACATATGTCTCCCCAGTGCTTTCTTGCTTGCATGGTTTCTGCTTAGAGATCCAAAGTTAATCTGACTTTCTTGCCTTTGTATGTAACACATCTCTTTTCCCTAGCTGCTTTCAGGATCCTGTCCTTACCTTTGACTTTGGAAAGCTTTATTATGCTATGTCTCAGAGATTTTCTTTGGGAGGTCTGTCTTTACTGGGGTTCGTTGAGCTTCTTGGATGCTTATCTTTTCCATTTTCAGGATGTTAGGGAAATTTTCTTCCAGCAGTTCTTCTGCTATTTCCTCTGTGGATTTTGTGATTCTTCTTGTTCTGTAATGCCAATAATTCTTAAGTTATTTCTCGTCATTTTGTCCAACATAAATCTTAGACCTTCTTCAGATTTTTTAATTATTTTTTCTGTTTGCTCCTCTATCTTAGTGGTATTGAGAGATTTGTCTTCCTGCTCACTAGTTTGCCTTCCACCTCTTCTATTCTACTCCTTTGTCCTTTCAGTGTATTATCTGTTTCTGATATTCTATTATTGATCATTTGGACCTCTTTCTGTAGGTTTTAAATTGTTTCCAATGCTGTATCTATCTTATTTGACTGCTTCTGTAGTGCTTTCCTGACTTCTTCCTTATTTTTCTCAACTCCATTGTAAAGTGTTTAGAAACATTTTATAATCATTTATCTGAATTCCTTCACAAGCATTTCCAAGGCCTGTCCTCCTTCCAGAATATTGTCTTGGTCTACCTCTAGATCATTTGTTCAGACATTTTATCTTGTTTCTGGATATGTGCTGATATGGTCATCTGCTTTTGCTTCTTGGACATGTTTAGTGTTTATCTATGGCCTTAATATTTGACTGAGTGTATGTTTTGGTATTTTTTACGCTTTCTGGTTGCTTCCAGGTAGATGTGTTCAGGATGTTGGCTTCCCTTTTCACTCTTTTTATTGCTTAACTCTGAGTAACTTTTGCAAGTATTGTCTGCCTCCCTGGTGAATGGCATTTGGTATTGGTTCTTGCCTGGATTTGGTGTTTCATAGAGTGTGATTGTAGCTTGATTATATGGCAGTAGTTGGTCTCACTCCTTGGGTAATATAGGAAGATAAATAGTCCTCCAAAGGTAATTTTGTTGTTGAAGTTGTTAGGTGCCTTCGAGTTGGTACCGACCCATAGCAACCTTATACACAACAGAATGAAACACTGCCTGATCCTGGGCCAACCTCACTACTGTTGCCACACTTGAGTCCATTGATGCTGACACTTGGCCAATCCATCTCGTTGGGGGTCTTCCTCTTTTTCTCTGACACTCCACCTTACCAAACATAATATTCTTCTCCAGCAACTGCTCCTTCCTGACAATATGTCCCAAGTATGAGAGATGAAGTCTGGCCATCTTGGCCTCCAAGGAGCACTCTGGCTGCACTTCTTCTGAAACAGATCTATTGGTTCTTTCGGCAACCTATGGCACTTTCAACATTCTCCATCAACACCATAACTCAAAAGCATCAATTCTTCTAAGGTTTTCCTTATTCACGGTCCAGCTTTTGCATGCATATGAAGTAATTGAAAATACCATGGCTTGAGTCAGTTGCACCTTAGTCCTCAAGCTGACATCTTTGTTCTTCAACACTTTAAAAAGGTCTTGGGTAGCAGATTTGCCTAATTCAATATGTCGTTTGATTTCTTGACTGCTGCTTCCATGAGTGTTGGTAGTTGGTCCAAGAAGAATGAAGTCCTTGACAACTTCAGTCTTTTCTCCATTGATATGAATGTTGTTTACTGGTCCAGTGGTGAGGATTTTTGTTTTCTTTATGTTGAAATGTAATCCATACAGAAAGCTGTGCTCTTTGATCTCCATCAGTAAATGTTTTAAGTCGTCTTCACTTTCAGCAAGCAAGGTTGTATCATCTGCATATCACAGGCTCATGAATGAACTTAATTTTAAAGAATAAATAAATAGAATAAACAAGCTTAATTTTAAAGAATAAGTAGGTGACACGGATACAAAAGAAGTATTAGATTAAGCATCTAAGTGATGGGAGCAATAAACACAAAGTTTGGAAAATTATATATATGACATATATAGAAAATTATCTATATGACAGCCAGCTGTAATGCATGGTACAACTGGTGAAGTAATGGACAAAGATGAATACTTATTTTCTAAAGAGACAAAGGCTAAAATAATTTGTATGTTAGCCAAGAAATTGTACTTTATCTTAAATACAATGGCCATCCGTTGAAGAGTTTAAGTAGACAAGTAACTTGAAAAATACCACTTTTGTAGAAGTATGGGGTATGAGTGATGACTGATTTGGATTTTTTAGGTGGTGAAGAGATTTGGGGAGACTTTCCATCAAGTCTATTCCTGCCTTTTCCAGAACTCATTATAACTACTTAATGGGCAAGAAGTAATTTTGGTACCTGTTAGATTTGAGAAATAAGGTCTTGCAGATTTTAATTATATAATGCCACTAAAACTCTTTTAGTTGATTCGTAAGTCTACATTAGTGGATCAAGTTTTTATATAGAGTTTTGTTTTATTTGTTTATTTTTCCATTGCTGATTTCACTCATGCTTAACAAAGATATTACCATCTTCAGTTTTCACCTATGAATTTATCTGATGGAGAAATCACTTAGTGACCAACACTGCTATAAGCACAATCACTAGGATTATATCAGTGCCATTTATTGCAAGGATCCTGGTGTGGCACTGTAGGATAACTGTGGACTGGTAACTGCAAGGTTAGAGATTTAAACCCATCAGCCATTTTGAAAGTCCTATATAATTGAAACTTGGAAACCTGGTATCAGTTGAAATCAACTTAATGGCACACAACAACAACAATTTATTTCAGTAGTTCTCTCTTTAACTTTAATAATTGTATATATGTATTTTTAATTTATTGTGAACTGAGTGAAGGTTTACAGAGCAGATCATTAGTTTTACGTTGATCATTTCTTATACTTTGTTTCATTACAATGATTGCAATCCTTTCCATGTTCCAAAAGTTAACAGTATTTACTGCTATTCATTTTATTGTATTCTTTCCTGTGCCTCCCACTACCTTCATCTTTCCTCTGCTATTCTCCCCCTTGTTGTATATTGTCCTCCATGTCATCAGTGTTAACATTTGTCTACCCTCCAGCCCATGAATAATTTCCTTCCTCCTTCCTCTTATAATCATCAGTGATTGTACTTTTTATTAAGAAAAACTTTCTTAATTTTTTCCAACATTGATCTCATACAATAATTATCCTTTTGTGATTTACTAGTTTCATTCAACATAATGTCCTCCAGGTTCATCCATATTGTGAAATGTTTCACAGATTCATTATTTTTCTTCGATGTTGCATAGGGTTCCACTGCATGTGTTTATTTAAAGAAACCAAAGTTTGTTTAACCATTCCTCTGTTGATGGACATTTAGGCTGTTTCTATATTTTTATGTGTCTCTTGTAGACAGCATATTGAAGGATAAATTTTTCCTTGTCCGTTCTGATCTCTCTGTCTCTTGACTTGTGTATTTAATTGATTTACATTCAGTATAATTATTGATATATATATAAATTGATTGCCGTCATTTTGCTTTGTGTTTTTTGTATGTGTGTGTTTGTGGTGCTGTTACGTTAGTTTCTTTGTTCTACATAATTTTCTGTACTGGGTTCATTTTGTTTGTTGGTTTTCTTTTTATTTTCTTGATTTCTTTTGTGTTAATGTTTACTAAATCATTCTGGTTTTCCTCTTTTCTGTTTTGATATGAAGGTCTCTTCTCAGCAGCACTCAATATTTTTTGACATAGTGTACAACCTTTTGACCCTGTCTTAAACCTCTCTAATATTTCCTCTGAAGTTCAGGATTCAAGAATTTTCATCAGACTCTGTTTCATTTGGTCTTTCTTATCTTTGTTGTAGAGAGTCTGAGTAGCCAAGTCTGCCACCTTGCTGGAAGTCTTATCATTGTGTTATTTTTGCATTATTTCTCCCCCCCCCCCAATGCTCTGAATATTCTTAAAATAAAAATATGGACATTTATGAAGTGTGAAGCTCAAACATTACCTTACACTCACCACTTTTCAATGCACAATTTGATATAGCTACAATATAATTTATCTTCCAAAATTTAAAATATGCAACTATTTTGTTTAATATACTTCCTTCCTTCCTAAAGAAAGAGGAAGAATTTTAAGAACTCAAAAATGTCTCAGGAGGAGCAGAAGTTTCTGACACAGCACTTGCTTTCTTTCCACATTTGTCTTTACCTGGTCTAATTTTAGTGCTTACATTTATACTGTTATTGAATGACAAAATCAGAGATTTGTTGATCTGAGAAAGTGTTGTTGTTGTTGTTATGTGCCGTGGAGTCGGTTCCGACTCATAGAGACCCTGTACAGGGTTTCCGAGGCTGTAAATCTTTACGGGAGCAGAATGCCTCATCTTTCTCCCGTGGAGCCGCTGGTAGTTTCGAACTGCTGACCTTAAGGTTCACAGCCCGATTCGTAACCACTATACTACCAGAGAAAGTGTAGAGCATCCAAAATTAATCTTCATAGGGTCACCTAAACAAACTTTTACCCTTCTATTATTCAAAGACTTTCCCTTCCCACCCATTAAAATGCTCCAATTTCATCTCTTAGGAATGTGGTTTGGCTTCCAATAAAGCACACATTGTTAAACAAACTATCATCTAGATGCCCTGATGTTTTAATTTCACACAGTGCACAACCCTTTGACCCTGTCTTCAAATTTGGTCAGGAGCACAGATATCAAGTGGTAGAAGGATTCTCTTTCAGGGTCATTGATTAACGCAAAAGAATTTATATAAATCATAGTTCCACAGAAGTAGAAAAAGAAAGTGTGAAATTTGGTGTCATCTGTAAAAATTGTTTGTTGGGTTGAATTTGTACAGAAATTTCTTAAATTCATGTTCTATAATGATGTTTTGCTTCCATTAGTTTTAAGGCAATTGAGGGTGTGGACCCAGAGAAGAATTTCCATTATTACTGAGATCATTATATGTTGCTGTGACCAAACACTTTATTTAAAACAGTTATCATATGCTATGTTAAAAATCTGTTTAAATATAAGAAGAAAAAATATTTAATTCCCAAATAACTAAGATTCAAAATTGGGAGTGAGGTGAATCAAACCAAGTTGCCTAAAAGCACATAGGAAACATATCAGAACTGTATTTTCTTAGTAACTTCAATCAACAGTCATTAAAAATGAAACTAAAAAAGAAGCAAAAAAGTGGCAGAAACGAGAAGATAGATATTAGGATTTTATTTGTCAACACTACCACTTGAAGGTAGACATCCCCATTAAAATGAAGGCAAGTTATTGCAGATTCTTAGAAAACTATGGAAGAGTAGACAGATGGCACATTGTGTATACATTTCTATTTTGGCATAAAAAGAAAAAGATAACAATATGAGATGATTTGAGACATACTCAAGCCTTGATGAGTTATCCTTTTACAAATACTATATGTATTGTGATGAAGTCCTTGCAGCATAATGGGTTACAGGTTGGATTGCTAAATAGCAAGGTCAGCAGTTCTTATCTACCAGATGTTCCATGGGAGAAAGATGAGACCTTCTGCTCCTATAAAGATTAAAAGCCTTAGAAACCTTATGCAGGTTGGAACAAACCTGAGCGCACATCACTACCACCACCACATGGGTAGAGAGACTCACGGAAGAGGTAAATGTCTTTTCTCCAATCGAAGTTGATAAGAATAATGAAGCAAAAGCTGCAAGATCCAGTCCTGTGGATAACACAGTATTAGAATTTGTAAGCAGAATAGTGACTAGATTTAATGCAATGCAAAGATAAAACAATAGATTAACATTTCATATATTACTAAACAAAATTTATGGAGATGGAAAATTTGGTTAAGGATGTTAGTGATGGTCACACACATGACTGCCATGATTCATGTAATTGTTGTGGTTAAGTGCTGTCGAGTTGATTCTGACTCATAGAGACACTGTCTAGGGTCTCTGAAGAGCAGCAGGTGGGTTAGAACTGCCTATCTTGTGGTTCACATTCCAGTGTTGATCATACAGCACCACACCAGGAGTAATTGTTGCTGTTGTTAAGTGTCATTGAGTCGGTTCAGACACATAGCGACCTTGTATAGGGTTTCCGAGGATTGACTGGTGAGCTTGAACTACAGACCTTCTGGTTCAAACAACTTTGAAGTCTGGGGCATTAACCCATAGTGCCACACCAGGACTCCTATTGAAATAGTAAATGTTTTGCTATCTCTGTTTTTGCAATAAAACAATCATTCTTAAGTATTGGTATTTCTTTCAATCTTGCTTCCTTAAATCTACATAATAAATTCTTAATGCAATTTTCAGAGGCAGAAATTAAATTCTTATCTTCTAAATCAAAATAAAAAAATAGTAAGAAGTGACATTAAAATATATATTTGTTTTTATTATATTTGGTCAACATCGTAACTTATTTGGTCTAAGTGCCTCAACATTATTTACTTGGGATCAGCTATAGGAGCTTTGGTCATACAATAGTTAAGTACTGGGTGGCAAGCTGAAAGATCCTAACCCACAAAAAGGTCCCTGAGAGAAAAGACCTGGCAATATAGTGTTTTGAAGTCTTTTAATCCATATAGTGGAGTCCTGGTGTGGCACTGTAGGTTAATGCGCCAGACTGTAAAGCCATTTGAACTGCAAGGTTGGAGGTTCAAGCTCACCAGCTGCTCCTTGGAAACCCTACACAGGGTGGCTATGGCTTGGAAGCAACTCAATGGCATGTCACAACAACAATCCATATAACATTTAAAATACCAGCACTCATCTTTCAGTGTGTAGTATTGTAGTAGTTTGACTGTTGCTGTGATGTTATGCCACTGGTATTTTAAGTTTATAACCTTCAGTATGGGTTGCACTTCAATGTAAAGAAAATAAAGACCCTCACAACTGGATCAATAAGTAACAACATGATAAATGGAAAAAAGATTGAAGTCATCCAAGACTTCATTTTGCTTGACTCCAACATTCTTGGAAGCAGCAGCTAAGAAATCAAGTGACAGATTGCATTAGGTAAATCTGCTGCAAAAGACCTCTAATTCATTCACAAGCAAAGATAATCTTTTGAAGATCATATATGATAACATATATGAACAATGAGAGACAAAGTTTTTTCATCCTGGCTTCTAAGGACCATTCTGGACAATGAATATGGAAGACCACAGAAGAATTGGTGCATTTGGATTATGGTGTTGTAGAAGAATATTAAAAGTACCTGGACTGCAAGAAGAACAAACAAATCCTTGTTGGAAAAAGTACAACCAGAATACTCCTTAGAAGCCAGGCTGGTGGGACTTTGTCTTTAATACTTCAGACATGACATTCAGGAGGGATCAGTCCCTGAAGAAGAACATCATGCTTGGTAAAGTGCAGAGTCAGTGAATAGAAGGAAGACCCTTTAGGAAATGTATTGACACAGTTTTAGGAACCAACAGACTGAAACATAACAACAATTGTGAGGATGGTGCAGGCCCAGGCAGTGTTTCATTTCATCCTATGAATCAGAACAGACTTTATGGCATCTAACAACAACCACAATCAACACTATAAATGCAGTAGTCAAGAAATCATGTGGCATATTGAATAAGGCAAATCTGCTGCAAAGGACCTCTTTAAGTACTCAAGAGCACAGATGTCAATTTGAGGATTAAGGTGCATCTGACCCAAGCCTATTTCCAATCATTTCATTGTTGTTGTTGCTGTTAACAGCCATCTAGTTGATTCTGACCCATAGCAACCCTGTATAGGGTTTCTGAGGAGAAGCTGGTGAGCTTGAACCACCGACCTTGCAGTTCAAATGTCTTTGCAGTCTGACACATTAACCCAAAGTGCAATACCAGAATGGACAGTGAATAATAAGAAGAATTAACTAACTTGAATTTTGGTGTTGGAGAATAATATGTATCATGGACTGTCAGAAGAACAAATAAATCTATGTTGGAAGAGGAGTAGCTAGAATGCTTCTATGAAACCAGGGTGGTAAGACATGTTATCAGGAGGGAGGAGTCCCTGGAGAAACACATCATTCTTGACAAAATGCTTCTTGTTGTTGTTAGGTGCACAGAAGAATGAAACACTGCCCGATTCTGGGCCAACCTCACTACTGTTCCCATGCTTGAGTCCATTGATGCTGCCATTTGGCCAATCCACCTCATTGGGGGTCTTTCTTTTTTTCTCTGACCCTCCACCTTACCAAACATGATATCCTTCTCCAGTGACTGGCCCTTCCTGACAATGTGTTCAAAGTATGAGAGATGAAGTTTGGCCATCTTGGCCTCCAAGGAGCACTCTGGTTTCACTTCTTCCAAAATGGATTTATTGGTTCTTTTGGCAGCCCATAGCACTTTAAATATTCTCCTCCAACACCATAATTCAAATGCATCAATTCTTCTACGGTCTTCCTTATTCACTGACCAGCTTTCACATGCATATGAAGTTATTGAAAATGCCATGGCTTGGGTCAGGTGCACTTTAGTTCTCAAGCTTACATCTTTGCTCTTCAACACTTTAAAAAGGTCTTGTGCAGCAGATTTGTCTAATTCAATATGTCGTTTGATTTCTTTACTGCTGCTTCCATGAGTGTTGATAATTGATCCAAGAAGAATGAAGTCCTTGACAACTTCAATCTTTTCTCCGAACATAACATTGTTGCTTATTGGTCCAGTGGTGAGAATTTTTGTTTTCTTTACATTGACATGTAACCCATACCAAAGGCTGTGCTCTTTGATCCTCATCAGTAAATGTTTTAAGTCCTCTTCATTTTCAGCAAGCAAGGTTGTATCATCTGCATATCGCAGGTTGTTAATGCGTCTTTCTCTAATCCTGATGCCACATTTTTCTCATATAACCCAGCTTCTCAGATTATTTGATCAGCATACAGGTTGAATAAATATGGTGAAAGAATACAACTTTGTCACACACCTTTCTTAATTTTAAAACATTCAATGTTCCCATGTTCTGCTCGAACAACTGCCTCTTGGTCCAGGTACAGATTCTTCATGAGTACAATTAAGTGTTTCAGAATACTCATACTTCGTAATGTTGTCCATAGCGTGTCATGATCCACACAACTGAAAGCCTTTTCATAGTCAATAAAGCACAGGTAAACATTTTTCTGATATTCTTTGCTTTCAGCCAAGATCCATCAGACATTAGCAATGATATCCCTCATTCCACAACCTCTTGTGAGTCTGGCTTGAACCTCTGGAAGTTCTCTGTCAATGTATGATTGTAGCCATTTCTGTATCACCTTTAGCAAAACTTTACTCACATGGGATATCAGAGATTGTCCAATAATTCTGCATTCCGTTGGGTCACCTCTCTTTGGAATGGACACAAATATGGATCTCTTCCAATCAGTAGGCCAGATAGTTGTCTTCCAATTTTTTTTTTTTTGGCAGAGATGAGTGAGTGTCTCCTGTGCCACCTCACTTTCTTGAAAGATTTCAACTTTTATTCTATCAATTCCTGGTGCCTTATTCTTTGCCAATTCCTTCAATGCACCTTGGACTTCCTCCTTCGGTATCATTGGCTCTGGATCATATGCTACCTCTTGAAACTGTTGAACATTAACCATTTCCGTTTGGACCGTGATTCTGTATTCTTTCTGCATCATTCAGTAATTTTCCCAGAGAATCTTTCAATTATGAAAGTCGAGGCTTGAATGTTTTTCTTCAGTTACCCCAGCTTGAGAAATGCTGAGCATGTTCTTCATTTTTGGTTTTCTGATTCCAGATCTTTACACATTTTGTTGTAATATGATAAAGTGTAGGGTCATCAAAAAAGAAGAAGACTCAAAGGCCCTCATTAAAATGGCTTGATATAGTGACAGCAGCAATGGGCCCAAACATAACAACAACTGTGAAGATGTTACAAAACCTGGTACTGTTTTGTTCTGTTGTGCGTAGCTTTGCTAAGAAGAGTTGGAATTGACTCGGTTGTATGAAACACAACAATCTTTTTTGTTGCAGTTCTACTCCATGAGTTGGAAATAATTCTATGGCAATAGGCTTTATTTTTGGTTTAATGAATCTCAGGAGTTATAAGACAGTTCAGAACCCTCTAGCCAGGCCACAGGAAAAAAATGAGGCTTTCTGCTCCCGTAAAGTTTTCCAGCCTTGGAAACCCTAAGCAGGGTTGCTATGACTGATTTGACATTCCTTACCAGCAACAACACCAATCTTTACAGAAGCAGACTGTCATATCTTAAATGACAAATGGCAAGGGGAAAGAGGAAATAAGGAAGGAGAAGAAGTAAAAAATAAGGAAGGAGAAGAAGTAAAAAAAGAAATTGTACTTTGTTGTATCTCTTTCCATTTTTCCTTTATGTGTCTTGGGTTTAAGGGAATGTTAAAATAATTATAATTATTTTTAAAGTTTTAGAAAATATCCCAGTGATTAAATGCTCTATAGCTCCAAAAGGAAAAATAAGTTAACTCTCTAAGAAATTGTTTTTCTTCTTCTGATTGAAGCATGGTTTCAACTGTGTTATAAAAATCAATAAAGAAAAGAGATTTAATCCCAGAGGGTATTTTTTGTGTGTATGTGTGGAAAATATTCCTAAAGCTCTTAAAATCTATAAATGAACATGTTGCCATTTTTGTGTGTGTGCTGTTGGATCAATTCTGACTCACAAAGATACTATGGGATTGGATGAAACTGCCCCATAGGGTTTCATATACTGTAATCTTTAGGGAAGCAGATCACTAGACCTTTTCTCTCCCAGAGCTGGTAGTGGATTCAATCTGCCTACCCTTTGACTACTTGGCCAGCAGTCAAAAGTTTAATCATTGTGCCACCAGGACTCCTTAAAACTAAAATATTTGTATTTAAATTCAGATATTTGAGATGGTACAAAATAGGTGTTTTACATATTAGAGTGGGCCATTATATAAATAACTATTATTTAATCTGGTCATCTAGGGTTGTTGTTGTTTTGTTGCTGTTAAATGCTGCCAAGTTGGGTCCAACTATTAGTGACACTGTATAGGGTTTCTGTGGAGTGGCTGGTGATTTTGAACTGCTGACCTTGTGGTTAGCAGCCATTCAGTGATTATTCTATAGTGCCACATGAAATATATAAATGCAGTATTATCAACCAAAATATGAATGCACATTAGCAGACAACGCCCTCCTTATCTTGAATATCTAGTGAGTTGAACTTATATTCATAGATACTCTCCATAAAGGTAATGGTTGTGCCATACCCATGCTCTCAAACATCGTTAGCTATGCATTTTCAAAATGGGATTCTAGTACTCTGACATAGCTTAAAGACTGAGGAAGCAATTGCTATTTTTGATTGTTGTAACCTGTGCATAATTATGTAATTACCTACTAAAATTTAGTCAGAGTGTTGCATATCTAAATCATTAACTTTAACAATTGACAAGCTGTTTTGATTAGTATTTTCATAGTGTAGGATAGCATACTTTTGTCAGCTTTCACATGATTAGTTATGATTGAGAATTTGTTTATGCAAAATATTTTCATTGCCTATTTAGGATAAAAGGAGAGGGAGAATGAGGGCAGAGGAGTCTTGTGCCTCTCTTTGGCAGACTCCCTCATGGGTCAACTCAAGAAATGTAAGTGATAAGTGAATGCATAAAAGCTACACGTTATCACTTCCCAAATGGCATATAATTTTAGAGTCAGATTAGAAAAGTGTCTAGAGGATTCAACCTGGGAGAATTGGGCTCTACATTGACAAATTAAACTAACAAGGACATCAGTGTACGTGGCATCAACTCAGACTGTCACACCCAACTCCCAAGCTGGCCAGGCAGCATGCCTGGAACAACACTGATCAATGCAGCTGCTCTTCTAAGGAAAATGCATGTCAATATATTTGTTATTTACTTTCCAGCAGAAACACAGCAGCTGCAGTAATTTTTGAGAGAATTCTCTGACACATCTCGTTTCCTATCAGCCCTAGGTGCTATTGACTGTATACACGCATTCTTATTAAGCTAACATCTATAAATGCAGTTAGACATTGGAATAGAAAATCCTTTAATTTCTTGGCTATGACTGGTCTGTGTGATGCCAAATTTCAGCTCTCTATGGAAGACAGAAAGTCCTGAGGACATGAAGCATTTCTTCAGGCAAATTGCCTGTGTTCAGTTGTTTGAAGTAAGCAATTACAAAAAAAAAAAAGAAGAAGAAGTGGCTGAGGGAATATTTTAAAGTAAAATTACAAACAAAAATACTTCCCTGGCTACTCTGCATATATTGTGTTTCCCATTTGAGGGAATATATTTAGCGTGGAGACAGCAGTGATCAACAGGGGCTAATGTAGATTATACATTTTAATTTTGAATAGAGAAATCATGTGTGATTTGCCACTGAGATTAGAACATTAGATCATCCTTCCAAGAGAATCCTCAGAGCAAAATGTACCCTTAACTCTCATTATTCTCATCTTTCTCTCTGTATTTTTATGACATCATGGTGGCAGTGGTGGTGGTGTGTCGTGGAGTCAGTTCTGACTCATAGCAACCCTGCATAAGGTTTCTGAGGCTGTAAACCTTTATGGGAGCAGAAAGCCTCATTTTTTTTCTCCTGCAGAATGGTTGTTAACTTCAAACTGCTGACCTTGAGGTTAGCAGGCCAACTCATAACTACTATGCTACAAGAGCTCCTTATGACATCATTGTTATTGTTGTTGTTAGGTGCCATCGAGTTGGTACCGACTCATAGCGACCTTATATGCACAGCAGAATGAAACACTGCCTGATCCTGGGCCAACCTCTCTACAGTTGCCACGCTTGAGTCCATCAGTTCTGCCATTTGACCAATCAATCTCGTTGGGGGTCTTCCTGTATTTCTCTGATCCTCCACCTTACCAAACATGATATCATTCTCCAGCGACTGGTCCCTCCCAACAACATGTCCAAAGTATGAGAGATGAAGTTTGTCTATCTTGGCCTCCAAGGAGCACTCTGGCTGCATGTCTAATGATAATATTCAGAGATGAAAAGCTTCAAGATGTGATAACCACCTTTTGTCTCTTTACCTAAAAAAGAAATAGAATTCTAAATGCAGCTGTGTGTGTGGTTTTTTTTTTTTTTTTTTTTTTGAAGCTGACTTTTAATAAGAAAGCACATTAGGGATAGGCCAGAAGGGGTGGAGCTGGATTGTCTGGTGTGGGGCGGCGGTGGTGCTGGGAAGGCCAGGATGTCTACACAAACTGCTGCTGCTGCTTCTTGGTGGCTGCCTTGTTGGCAAGGTCCTTAGCCTTTTCTGTAGCTGCCAGTGCCGTCTCCTTTTCCTTTTCCTTGGCTTCCTTGGCTGTTTCTACAAGTGTTTTAGAAGGGGCCTCACCTTGCAGCTTGGCCAAAATATATTCAAACCCCTTCATAGTCTTGGTCACATTGCTTTTAAACCCGGCCAGACCAAATTCCTGGACAGCTCTGGAGACGCCAAACAAGCTTGAGGAGACCCAGGCTTCCCGGTGAATTTCGGTCCAGCCACTGTGGGTCGGACCCGACTCGATGGCACTTAACAACAACAACAACTGTTATCAGAGTTCACACAGTAAACGCAGCGTTCCTCCACCACCATCAGCCGGGCATGGTTGATGTTCCAAGTGAAGGTGGCCATGGTCTGATTTTGTGGGTCCACAATAGAGTCCTCCAGGATGTACACCGAGTGAGCAACAATGGCAGGAGGAAACAGTCGCTCAGCCCAGCGGGGCATCCTGTTGGTCTTGGTCTGGAGTCGCCTGGACAGGAGCTTCTGGTCAGGGATCACCTCCCGGTGTACTATGTCCTCCGTCAAGACATGTTTGCCGTAGGGGTTCGGATACCGCTGCCAGAAGGCAGCGAACACTTGGTCCCAGGAACTCCGGAGCACGCTCTGGCCCAGGAAATACTTCACCATTGTCCCGGCAGGGCGGGCTCAGCACTCGCGCAGCATTAGGGGTGCGGAGCCCAGGGGCACGCGGAAGCCTGCCGGAGGTCGGCACACGCCCACTGGGCTCGCAGCTCAGTGAACACCGCACCGCGTCCAACCAGCCACCGCGGCCATGAGGAGTGGTCAGGGCGCACAATACTTCCGGCCTGTGTGTGTTTTTTTAGGGACGATTTTAAAATCAGATTAAGAATGCCAAACTCCACAATTGTAAATATTGATCTCTCAAAATTAGACATTTCTGTCTCCATGTCTCACAAGCATGAACATCTGCTCCATATTTCACAATAAGTCTCTTCCCCACAATCAGACACACAACTGTCTTTGAGATTACAAACTGAAGTATACTGTCTTTAAACCCTAGTAATTGAGCACATATGTAGAAATACCACTTCCTCACAGCCTCTTTTAATCTTATCTCTTTTAGTATAATTTGAATGTAAACTTTTCTTACAATTTCTTATAATTTGAATATAAACTTTTCTTACAATTTTAAGTCACCATCCTCTATTAATTTTTTCTAGCTTTTCTTAATTCTGTCTTGTCCATGACTCTGTAATCTCCAAACACCCAATGTAATCAAGTTAACCATGACTCACAGTGACAGAGTATAGCGCCCCCAATGGTTTCTAAGGTTGTACATTTTTATGGAAGCACACTTCCACATCTTTCTTCAATGGAACAGCTGTTGGGTTCTAACTGTGAACACTTAGTCACAGTGCCACCAGGACCCCTTTAACTCTCTAATGGTGGTTGGTGGTGGTTGTGTGCCACGGAGTTGATTCTGATTCATAGCATCCTTGTACAGGGTTTCTGAGACTGCAAATCTGTATGAGAGCAGAAATGATGACCTTGTAGTTAGCAGTTCAATGCTTATCCTAAACTGCCACACCAGGACTCTAGCACCACCATAGGACTCCTAATACTGCTCTAACCATTGCTAGCAATTATATATATATACCTTTCTGAAAAGTTAGAAAAGAAATTAACACTTAACTACTCTTCCTAGACAATATTATAAATTGAGTCTTGGTGAGACACTGTAGGATGAGAACTGTATAGCTAGCCACCAGGTTGGTGGTTCAAACCCCTTAGCTGCTCCTTGGAAACTCTATACAGGGTTATTATTACTCAGAACTGACTCAATGGCACTTAACAACAATACATTCCTTTGTGCAAATAGGAGTTGTATTTAATGATCTACCATAATCTTTTGTTTCCCAAACAAAATAATAATTCATCAATTTTAGTATTGTCTTTCCATGAACTACAGTAATACAAAGGCTTATAGTAAATTTGGAGGCAGCTAAATATGTTTCTTCTGCCAAGGAGGTCTACTATCCAATGACAGATACCAATAATAAAAATAAGTCAAATGTCCCTGGGTATGGCAAGTATAATGTATTGAAAGTCCTCCTGTGTAAGCATATCATATTTCATAAGGCTATTTTACAGGCTGAAGAATTAAACATTTGACTTTCAATTTTTTCTTTTTAGCCATAACACATTTGAAACTAATCTTTCAATAGAAACTCAGGTCTGAGATAACGTTCACATTGTTATAGTTGTTAAGTACCATCAAGTCAGTTCTGTCTCATAGTCATCTTGTATAGGGTTGCCCAAGAGTGACTGGTGGGAAGAGTAAAAAGGGAACCCACAGAATGGGAAAAAATCTTTTGCAATGACACATCAGGCAAGGGACTCATTTCTAAACTATATAGGAAACTGTAACACCTCTACAATAAAAAGACAAATAATCCAATTTAAAAATTGGCACAGAACATGAATGTCACCAAGGAGGAAATCCAGGCAGCCAACAAGCATATGAAGAAATGTTTATGATCACTAGCCATTAGAGAGAGATGTAAATCAAAACAACAATGAGATATCATCTCACACCAGTAATAATGGCCAAGATAAAAAAAGTAGAGGACAATAAATGCTGGTGAGGATGTGGAGAGACTGAGACGCTTCTGCATTGCTGATGGGATTGCAAAATGGTCCAACCTCTCTGGAAAGCAATATGGTGCTTCCTCAGAAGGTTGGAAGTAGAAATACCTTATGATCCATCAATTCCTCTACTTGGTATTCACCCACAAGAAATATGAGCCATCCAGCCTGGAGTGGCTAGAAGAACAGAAGATACTTCTTGAAAGAAAGATCTACAGGAAAAATACAAAACAATAGAGGCAGACTGACTGTTACTACAAGATCAAGCAAGTTGCTTGCTGAGAAAACATCAAGGCAAGTGGTCGGGTCCCCTCAGTACAAACCCCCTTCCAAGACTAAGACTCAATGGGAATACACACTCTGATTGGGGACCACGCTCATCACCGATAAGGGAAAGTGAGGGAAAAACAGCAATGAAGTGGCGTGCTAATCCCTACAATGTTCAATAGACTTCTGTGAACCCAGCAGTGTGGCAAGACTTGGGTACTCTTGGGTCCAGAGTCAGTGACATAGCCACAGACGACTAGAGTGGAGAGTGAAGAGTCCAGTGGATAAGAAGAGAGGGCATATGCACAAGAACACCCACACTTGCAGATAATACCCACTTGACCTGGTTTCAATGACTGGATGATCAGAGCTCAACCAGAAGAAGAAAAAGGAGGAAAAAAAAGAATAATCTGATAAAAGAGTAATCTGATAAAATTTGATGAACTTGACCTACACCTATGGATGCAGTAGCTCAAATGAGGGAACAAATCCTTACAGCAAGGATCATTCCCACCCCCTCCATACACAGAGTAGACAGGGATGGGTAATTTGGATATTGGCTATCCAAAATGGGGGTGCTACAAAGTCAAGAAGTGACTGGATTACAAGCTTTTGAGAGGGAACTTAGATTCAGAGGGCATGGAGGAAGGTAGACTCTCCACTGAGTAGTATACAATCTCTCTAGGCGGGGCTGATGAAATGAAATGTAGATGGATCTCTTGAGATACAATAGTGAATAATTGTTATCAGGACTGCTTGTGAGGGTTGGAATTGTAAAGGTAGATGTTTTATAGCAAGGAGGGGAGTGATTAACTTTTCAGCCTAGGAGCGGAGGTCCCTGGGACCATCAAGGGGGAAGAGCGGAGAACAGGACCCTACCCAGAGAAGCAGTGATGTCTGAGTTGGAGGCAGAGATGATGACGTGGAGAGATGGAGTAGCTGGGAACTTTAGATACAGAGAAGGAGAGGGGTTGTGTGCTGATGACCGGGGAGCAGGCTTGTAGCATATTTCCTTTGGTTGGTTGATGATGCAAGGAGGGGATTGTAACTATAGCAATGAAATGATATATAATAGGATAAATGCAAAACTAATGTTCTCCCAAGTAAACTATCACATAATTCACAATAAAACATTAAATAAATAAATAAATAAATTACATGAGTCAAAAAAAAAAAAAAAAAAGAAGCTGATTGCTAGTCCTTTCCTTTCAAGGCACCTCAGGGTGGGTTTGAAGAGCCAGTTTTTCAGTTTGTAGTCAAATGCCTAACCATTTTTGCCACCCAAAGACTCAAAACAAGAAAAAACAAAATTTTAAGATATAATAACAATAATGAAAATCTATTCTTCCTCCAATCCTGATGCCACATTGTTCTTCAAAAAAGAAAAGAAATATGAGCCATAACACTAGTAGATACATGCACACTAATGTTCATAGTGGCACTATTTACAATAGCAAAAAAATGGAGTCAGGCTAAGTGCTCATCAACTGAAGAATGGATAAACAAACTGTGGTACATACACACAATGGAATATTATGCTACCTTGAAGAATAATAACAAGGAAACTGCAAGCCACCGCATAACATGGATAAAGTTTGAGGACATTATGTTGAGTGAAATTAGTCAGTCACTAAAGGAGAACAATTGCATAGGACCATTATTGTAAAAGACTAAGAAAAATAATCCAAACTAAAGGTGGGGGTGGGGGTGGGATTCTTTGCTGGTTAGCGGCATGTGGTGGGTGGCATAAGGGTAGGGTGTGGAAGGTGGAGCACAGGATAGGGAATAGACACAGGATAGTTTGTGTGCTAGAAGTGGGCAATACACAAGAAGGGGGAGGGGGATGGAAGAACAAGGCTGATGGGAAAACAATTAGGCAGGTTTGCAGGAGATAAGTGGGACAGAGGTAAATAATTATGTATGCACAAGCTTGGAACAACAGGGCTCTGGGATATAGGGATTGAGACATAGTTAGAATGGGCAAAAGGGGGAAAATAATGTATAGATGCTTGGCTGTCTTTTGAATCCTGGTTTCCCTAGCATACCATTATAAAATAGACACTTGATGGGGAGAGAAAGGAATAGCCAGAAACGTCACCATAGATAGCTTGTAAATGTCACCATAGATATCAGTCTTCTGCATAGACTGATTGGAACACCTAAAATAGGGCTACAACGTGTCCAGTGAAGGAGGCTTCCTGCAGACCCTTTGAATTACATAAAACCATAAGGGAATCCTGAACCCCGTCCAGAATCTTCTGAGGTGGGAAATTTCCACTTGAAAGGACAAGCCCAGTCTGGAGTGACTATAAGAACAGAAGATACTTCTTGAAAGAAAGACTGACAGGAAAAATAGAAAACAATAACGGCAGACCACTGATTACTACAAGAACAAGCAAGTTGCTTGCCCAGGAGACATCAAGGCAAGTGGTTGGGTCACTTCACAGCAAACCCCCTTCCAAGACTAAAACTCAATGGGAATACATGAGCAGACATGTGCTCTGATTGGTGACCACGTTCGTCACTGATAAGGGGAAGTGAGGGATAAAACAGCAATGAAGCCGCGAGCTAAGCCCTATCACGTTCAACAGACTTCTGTGAACCCAGGTGGAGACCAGTGTGACAAGGCCTGGGGACTCCTGGGCCCAGAGTCAATGACATAGCCTCAGAGGACTACAGTGGAGAGTAAAGCATCCAGCTGGTAAGAAGAGAAGGCATATACAAAAGAACACCCTCACTTGCAGGTAATACCCACTTGACCTGGCTTCAATGACTGGATGATCAGAGCTCAACTAGAAGAAGAAAGAAGAGGAAAAAATGAGCAATCTGATAAAATTTGATGAAGTTTACCTACACCTATGGATGCAGTAGCTCAAAAGAGGGAACAAATCTTTACAGCAAGGATCATTTCCACCCCCTCCATACATAGATTAGACAGGGATGGGCAACTTGGACATTGGCTACCCAAAATGGGGGGAGCTACAAAGGCAAGAAGTGACTGACTTACATGGTTTCAAGAAGGAGCCCAGATCCAGGGGGTGCTCAGGAAGGTAGAATCTCCACTGAGTAGTATCCAGTCTGTCTGAATGGGGCTCATGAAAGGAGATAGGGATATGTCTCTTGTGGTACAATAGTGAATAATTGTTATCAGGACTGACTGTGAGGGTTGGAAATGTAATGGTAGACATTTTGTAGCAAAAGGAGGGGAGTGATTGACTTTGCAATCCAGGAGCGGAGGTCCCGTGGACCATCAAGGGAGAAGAGTGGAGTGCGGAACCCTACCCAGAGAAACAGTGATGCCAGCTATGGAGGCAGAGATGATGACGTGGAGAGATGGAGTGTCTGGGGACTCTAGACCCAGAGAGGGAGAGGGGCTGTGTGGGCAGAATTGCAGGGTATACCCTTTGGTTGGTTGAGGATGCATGGAAGGGATTGTAACCATAGCAATGAAGCGATATATGATAGGATTAATGTAAAGCTAATGTTCTCCCATGTAAACTATCCATAATTCACAATAAAACTTTTTTTTTTTTTTTTTTAAAGAGTGACTGGTGGGCTTGAACCACCAACCTTGTCGTTAGCAGTTCAGTGCTTATCTTCAGCGCCACATCAGGACTCCAACATTCACATACAAGGTCAGAAATGGGATACTAATGGGATCTAGAATGGAAACAGATTCAGGAATAGTATGAAGAATAAGTGAGGCTAAGCAAAGAATGGAATAACTCCAGTAAACTCTGGGATGGTATGAAATAAGTAGTGACTTTCACACATTACTTGGTAACAATAAGTTGTATTTGTATTTTGACCTGTCTGTTTTAGGCATCAAAATAACTGTTAAAAAAAAAAAAAAAACAGAGAGATTGAGAGAGAGAACTCTGAATGGAAGTTCTCAACAGCAGCTGTACTGAAAATTTGAGTCAATAATTCTTTTGTTTTTTTTTTTTGTTGTTGTTGTTGTTGTTAAGTGCCATCGAGTCGGGTCCGACCCATAGCGACCCTGTACAGGGTTTCCGAGGGTGTAAATCTTTACGGGAGTAGAAAGCCTCATTTTTCTCCCGCGGAGCGGCTGGTAGTTTCGAACCGCTGACCTTAAGGTTCGCAGCCCGATTCGTAACCTCATGATTTTTAAGGAGAGGGCAAGAGTCTCTAGAGTTTAAATAGTCCATAGCCACGAACCATTAGTAATGGTTAAATAGCACCTAGTCACGTGATCTGAAAAGGGAGCTCATGACCTAGTCTAATCATATATATATAAAGACACAATCACAGCTCTGTTCTCCGCAATAGAATATAAATGAAACAAGCGAAACAGGATTGGTGTTCACACTTTTGGAACACACTTGGTATGGGCAGACAGTACACTTTTTCTGTAGGATTATTCCTTCTTTCATTCAACACTTCCTTGATGTACATCTCAAGAACTGTTGAGGTAAGACTCCGGAAGAAGGAAATTAGTCTTTTGAGACATTATATTAGAGCCTGCCAGATTTTCTCACAGAACAATGGATAGTTTTATCTTTAGATGAAAATAATATTATTTTCATTTTAGCAAAGAGCAAATTCAGAGTTACATGACAAGCTATTTTTTTTTCTCTCATTTAAACATCCCTACCAGTCACTCCTTGGAAACCCTATACAGGGTCGCTATTGGTCTGAACCGATTCGACGGCACTTAACAACAACAACAACCAGGAGCCCATTAGTATTCCTATGCCTATTAAAAATGTGGCTTTTGATTGAAGGGTCTAATTAGAATTTTTAAGGGCAGCATACACCAATCTAATAAAATTTTATTTACATGCTTATAGGTAGTAGATTTACTTTGAAGTTTGAAAGGTTTATTGCTATCAAGCTTATAGAAAAAATAGCAACAAATTTTACTTAATTTTGCATTTCAACGGACATTGCAGGCTTTCTTTTTCTGATATAAACTTTTCAAAATGTGTTAGGAAATGAAAGATTTTAAAATAAAAAAAGTTTCCTGTTTTTTTTTTTTTTTTCCTAAACAGCATGCAAAGCTGTTGCATAATCTCAGAAAAAAGATAGACAGGACAGACCTTATAAATACATTTCAAAGCTCAGAAATGTAGACAAGAAATGTAAATTGAAAGTAAATTTATTTTAGTGAACTGGCAAGAAGGGAAAAAATATAGGGCCATATGTTACCATCAGTTTTGCTTTGCATATTTGGTGGGGAAAAGCTTCTTCATCCAGGCATTTCCAGTCCATAAAATGTCTTCTATAGGTAACCACAGGCTGAAAAAAGTAGTAGGAAAGTGATGAAACTTAGAAATGAGGACAGCGTTTTATTGGTAATTGAGCTGAGTTGAGAACTTGGTCTAAGACAAATGAACATGTGGGTATGATGTTGTTGCTGGTAAGTGCCATTGAGCCAACTCTGACTCCTAGCATCCTATATAGGGTTTCCAGGACTCCTAATGTGGTGTTATAAAATCAATTCTGGACTTTGAACCACAAGGTTGGCAGTTCAAACCCACCATCTGCTCCATGAAAACCCTATACAGATTCGCTATGAGTTGGATTGACAACACTTACTAACTACAAATGGGATTTCCAAGGAGTGACCTGTGGGTTTAAACCAGAAAACTAGTGGTTTGCAGTCCAGTGCTGATCCTACAGCACCACACCAGGACTCTTGAGGGCATGATAGTTTTACTAAAGTGAAAATGGCATCAGGGAGTAAGGAAACACTCATCTTGAAGCAGAAGCTCATTATTTCACAATTTTTCCTCTTGTTGGTCTCCCCACACCATAAAGGAGAAAT
Organism: Chrysochloris asiatica; assembly: GCF_000296735.1. Classification (NCBI taxonomy): domain Eukaryota; kingdom Metazoa; phylum Chordata; class Mammalia; order Afrosoricida; family Chrysochloridae; genus Chrysochloris; species Chrysochloris asiatica. The sequence continues at coordinate 1,767,846 of NW_006408803.1, forward strand.
TTTGAGAAATTCCTACAGTCCAAAGGTATGCTCATCTATCTGTTCTAGGCACTAACATAATTTCTTCTTTCATGAGTTGCTTCCGTTAAAATATCACAATATACAGGAAGGCAGTTTAAATTCTAGGTACTGATACAAATAATATATTATGGTGATTTTAATATAAAGAAATAGCAATGAAAACAAGGATATATCTGTTCTGACTATAATTCCCAGTATCATAAACAATGTCTGGTATACCACAGGTTATTGTTGTCACTGTCAGGTGCCATCAAATTCCAATTCACAGTTATCCTATGTAAGTTTCCAAAGAGCTGCTGGTGGATTTGAACCACTAGCCTTTCCGTTAGCAGTCCTGTATTTATCTTACAGTGCCACACCAAGACTCCATACGATAAATACTCAAAATTCTTAAAAAAAAAAAAAAAAATGAATGGATGAATGTATGATTAGTAACAATTGTTTTATACCTGGTGGTAGAGGCTTTATATATCTTAAAATAATATTTAGTCTTTGCTGTACATGTGTGTTTGCCTATATGTATGTGATTATATTTTGACTGTACATGCCCACAATAGATTAAAAATAGCTCAATAATATGATTTTACAAATGTATTTCTTTAGAACATATGAAATATTTTACCATAGCTTATGACAAATGAATAAAGGAGAGAGAATTTTAGCTATTTGAGAAGGAATAATTTTATTTTCTAATTGAAAGCAGAGAATATCAGAAAGATGTTTACCTGTGCATTATTGACTATGCAAAGGCTTTTGATTGTGTGGATCACAACAAGCTATGGACAACATCGTGAAGTATGAGTATTCTGAAATATTTAATTGTGCTCATGAGGAATCTGTACCTGGACCAAGAGGCAGTTGTTCGAACAGAACATAGGAACACTGAATGTTTTAAAATTAAGAAAGGTGTGCAACAAGGTTGTATTCTTTCATCATACTTATTCAACCTGTATGCTGAGAAAATAATCTGAGAAGCTGGGTTCTATGAAAAAAAAATTGGCATCAGGATTGGAGGAAGACTCATTAACAACCTGTGATATGCAGATGATACAACCTTGCTTGCTGAAAGTGAAGAGGACTTAAAACATTTACTGATGAAGATCAAAGAGCACAGCCTTTGGTATGGATTACATCTCAATGTCACGAAAACACAAATCCTCACCACTGGAACAATAAACAACATTCATATCAATGGAGAAAAGACTGAAGTTGTCAAGGACTTCATTCTTTTTGGATCAACTATCAACACTCAAGGAAGCACCAGTCAAGAAATAAAATGATGTATTGAATTAGGCAAATCTGTGGCACAAGACCTTTCTAAGGTGTTGAAGAGCAAAGATGTCAGCTTGAGGACTAAGGTGTGCCTGACCCAAGCCATGGTATTTTCAATAACCTCATATACATGTGAAAGCTGGACAGTGAATAAGGAAGACCGCAGAAGAATTGATGCCTTTGAGTTATGGTGTTGGAGGAGAATATTGAAAGTGCCATGGGCTGCCAAAAGAACCAATAGATCTATTTTGAAAGAAGTGCAGCCAGAGTGCTCCTTAGAGTCCAAGATGACTAAGCTTCGTCTCTCATACTTTGGACATATTGTCAGGAGGGACCAGTTGCTGGAGAAGGATATCATGTTTGGTAAGGTAGACGGTCAGAGAAAAAGAGGAAGACCTACAATGAGATGGATTGGCCAAGTGGGGCAAGAGTAAAGAGTAGTGAGGTTGGCCCAGGATCAGGCAGTGTTTCCTTCTGCTGTGCATAAGGTCACTATGAGTCGGTACTGACTCGATGGCACCTAACAACAACAATTGAAATTATATGCCAATAGGTAATTGAATATCTGAATTTCTATTTGTTAATCTATAGGTAACAATAACATAGTTCTCATAGGTTTCCTGTGTGAATTAAATGTGTGATATATACAAAATTGTTTGGAAGAATACAATAGATAATTTAGTGCAATATTAAACTTATCCTCAAAAAGAAAGACCAGATCACAGGTTCATGCAACTGTCATTCACTTAAGCAACTACATGATATCTTGGGCTCCAACTCCTTGGAAGTCTAAAGTCTCTAAATGCAGGGAATCAAGGGCTGTGGGTTCCAAACCTAATTTTATCACTGAATTGCTATGAGACATGGACAATTCTTGAGCGTCTTTTTATCTCAGTATGTATGTTGTTGTTGTTATGTGCCGTGGAGTCAGTTCCGACTCATAGCGACCTTGTACAGGGTTTCCGAGGCTGTAAATCTTTACAGGAGCAGAAAACCTCATCTTTCTCCCACAGAACAGCTGGTAGTTTCGAACAGCTGACCTTGTGGTTCGCAGCCCAATTCGTAATCACTGCACTACCAGAAGTCCTTATACATACCAGTATGTATAATGGGGCCAAATTAAATGAAGTTAGTTTCTGCACTAAGCTTTTATGGTTCTATGACAAAAAACATTAAAGAGGTACTTGGAGCAGCATCGAAAATGCAAGACCTTAACTGGGGGAAGTTTTTAAAAAAATACAAGGGAAACTATTAGTCACCATGTGTGCTTAATTTAGAGTCTCCAGTCATTTCTGAAGTAACCAGTTTTCCTCAATTGTAATCTCACCCCGTAGAGTGGGGCTCCTGAAGAAACCAATCAGACCTACATGTATAACCTGGAAAGACTTCACAATGTGTTCTAGTGGGATTGAGCCCCAGTTCCCAACAATAGTGATCAATTAAAGAAAAAATTTTGACTTTTCTTCTTCCTTGATCATACTTCCTAATTTACCATTTCTGTTTCTTGAAATAATTACCATCTCTATTTCAGGGTCGCTATGGGTCGGAACCGACTCGACGGCACTTAACAACAACAACACAACAATTTCTTAAAATTATTTCTGAAAACAGAGAGCTCTTGCCTAATGCTAAGTCCACTTTTTGCAGTATAGGATAAAACACAGATAGCCCTGGAAAACAGTCACTCAAAGAGGGATTTTAAAGGCTGGGTTACTCATGAAACAAACCAAGAAAAAGGCCCCATAATTTTTGTTGTAGTTGAGGTGGTGACAGTCCCTGGTATACAGTACCATCACAATTACGAGGCTAATACCAGAGTTTAGTTGGGATACTATAAAAGTCAGAAGAATGTCACCGAAACATTTAGAAAGATCCTTATCTTCTACATCTTCAGGGAAGACTATGCTGAAAATAATCAGAGAATTAGAGTCTGGATTTAATTGTAAGAGTATCAGAGTTAAGTAGCTTACCTATGCCAATTTTATTGGACAAGCCATTGAACCGTGTACTAGTATATTCCCTTAAATCCTCTATGCCAACAGAAAGATCTCTCTCCATATGCTCTTTGTCTGGAGAACCTACAAAATCATCACCTGAAGTACAAACCATGTTTGTCCTACACCAGGTCCCCTCGTTGTCTCCAGAACATTAACTGAGGTGAGACCGCAATATATCAAACATTAAATAGAAATGCAGTTCCTCTTCCCAAAGGAAATAATATGTCCACACAAAGGACTGCAATCAAGACTAATCTGTACCAACAGACACTAGAAAAATACATGTTTGGATGTTAGGGAGCCTGTACAAGTTATACATGGAAGAAAATTTATTTACATCAGAGCACTGATCCATTAGGACTGTATATACTAATAAAGAAACCTCAAATCAGTCTTATTACACTTCTAGAGTAGCTCTTTGAAACTTGGACTACAATAAATGATATAGAGATGTCAGAACTTTTTGTGCAGAGTATTGAGTAAGGAGTTAGATATCTCAGAAAGAAGATATTATTGAATGTTTTTTATGTGCAAATTTATTGCTTGACTATATTTCTTAACCTTACATGTCTGTCAGTTTGCTGTAGTATGATGACTTGCATTTTGTTGTGATGCTGGAAGCCATGACACTGGTGTTTTAAATTTCAACAGGGTCACGTAAGATGGACAGGTTTCAAGAGAGACTCCAGACTAAAAACAAACTAGGAAGGAAAAAATGGTGGTCCACTTTTGAGGCATTATCCACTGAAAACTTTACGAATTTTATGATATTATACAGGAAATAGAACCCATTGGGTTGAAAGGCACTCAAAATAGAACCGAGAAAGAACTGTCTCTTCAATTTAGAGTCTACCTTAGTGACATGGATGAAGCAAAACTGTCAGAACCTCATTTTGTTGGTGGAGTATAACTCAAAATGAGAAGAAAGAGCTACAAATGTCATTGATAATCAGAATGTTGAATGAATGAAGTATAAATGTAGGAAAATTGAAAGTCATCAAAAAGGAGATGTAATTCATTAAGATCAATATTCTAGTCACTAATGAGCTGAAATGGATTGATATTGGCCATTTTTAATGGGACAAACATGTGGCTCACTATGACAGAAATAACAAATTCAAGACGAATAGTGTCACATAGATAGTCAATGTAAAACAAAAACATTTCAAGATCTGCCTTAAAATACAATGCTGCCGGCAATAGGATAAGATCTCTCTATATATACAAGGAAGACCAGAGTCCTGGTGTGGCTCTGTTGGATAATGCACTGGATTGCAAGGTCGGTTTGAACCACAAGGCCAGCAGTTCAAACCCACCAGTCACTCCTTGGAAACCCTATACAGGGTCACTGTGAGTTGGAACTAACTCAACAGCACTTAACAACAATAACAAACAAGGAAGACCAGTTAATACAACGATTACTCAAATTTACCCTCCAACACCAAAGACAATGATGAAGAAATCAAAGGGTTCTACAAACTTCTTCAGTCTGAAATTGATCAAGCATGCAATCAAGAGACATTGATGTCTACTGGTGATTGGAAGATGAATATTGACAAGAAAAAATGATAGTTTGAAGCTATGGTCTTGGTAAAAGAAATTATGCTGGAGATGACATGATAGAATTTTGCAAAACTAGTGAGTCCTGGTATAGCACTGTAGGATAAGCACTGGACCACAAGGTCAGCTTGAACCACAAGGTCGACAGTTCAAATCCACCAGCCATTCCTCAGAAACCCTGTTAGAAGGTCACTATCAATGAGAAATATGCTGTCTGCTATAGAATAATATCTATGTCTATAAGGGAAATCAGAGTCCTAGTGTGGCACATCAGGATAATATGCTGGACTTCAAGGTCAATTTGAATCACAAGGTTCAAATCGCCAGTAGCTCCTTGGAAACCCTATACAGGGTCACTATATGTCAGAACTGATTAGCAGCACATAACAAAACAACAACAATAAACAAACTTTACAAGAAATTCTTAAGGAAGTTCTTTGTACAGAGAACCAACAGTAGGCAACAAACTGTGACTAACATACATGACAATACCACATAGAACTAAATCCAAATATAGTAGTATCCAAGGTAAAACAAATCTGCAAGACTGACATTAAGTAACTAGATATATCAACTTATAATGAAGACAACAACAAAGCAAAAAAGGGGCAATTAAAAGAGCAGCAATGGAGATAATGACAAGGAAACAAACTGAATTCAGCACAGAAAAATTATGCAGAACAAAGAATTCAGTAAATCAAAAAAATAAACAAACAGCAAAATGATAGCAATCAATTCATGCCTATGGATAATTATGCTGAATGTAAGTGGATTAAGTGCATGCACCAGTCAAATGACAGAAAGTAGTAGAAGGGGTAAGAAAACAGGATTCTTCAATATGCTGTCTACAAGAGACACACCTCACACACAAAATCAAAACTAAACTAAAAAACAAATGATGGAAAAAAATTATAAGGCAAAGCAAGCAGGAGTGACAATATTAATTTCTGATAAAATAGACTTTAAGGCAAAAATCAGTATAAGATATTCAGAAAAGCATTGTATCATGATCAAAGGGTCAATTGAAAAAGAGGACATAACCATAAAAAAATCTACTATTCCAATGAGAGATCCTCATAATACAGAAATCAAATTCTAACATAATTGAAGAAACAGACTACTCTAAAATAATGTTGTTGTTGTCTTTAAGTGCCATCAAGTTGATGCTGACTCAAAGTGACTCTATAGCATTTCTGAGGAGTGACTGGTGAGCTTGAACTACTTACTTTGCAGTTCAAACCAACCTTGCATTCCAGTGCATTAACCCACAGCACTACACAAGGACTCCTCTAAAATAATAACAGGAGATTTTAATATACCACACACATTGAAGGACAGAACAACTAGAAATAACTAAAAAAAAAGACACAGAAACTCTAAGCAACACAATCAACCAACTAGACCTCATAGGTGCTTTCAGAACACTCCATTCAACAACAACACAGTATATATTTTATTTTTTTCTAGTGCACCTGGAACATTGTGCAGAATAGATCATATGTTAGGTTGCAAAGCAAGCTTCAAAAAATGTAAAATATCAAAGTATTACAAAGTCTATTGCCATATTATAATGCTATGAATTTAAAATTCAACCACAGGAAGACCAAATTAGAAAAATCAAACACATGGAAACTGAATAAAATCCTGCTTAAAAAATACTGGAACAAAGAAGAAATAAAAAGTGAAATAAAAATAATTTCATGAATCACACAAAAATGAAATCACAGCACACCAAAATCTTTGGGACACAGCAAAAACAGTGCTTAGAGGGCAATTTACAGCAATAAGAACACACATCCAAAAAGAAGGAAGAACCAAAATCAATATCTACAACAATTAGAAAAAGAGCAGCAAAGTAAGCCTAAAGTCACCAAAAGAAAGGAATAATAAAAATTAGAGAAGAAATAAATGAAGCTGAAATCAGAAAACAATAAAAAAGAATCAACAAGACAAGGTTCTCTGAATGAATGAAAAAATAGACAAATCACTGGCAAACCTAACAAAGAAAATGATGAAGATGCAAATAATGTGTATAAGAAATAAAAAGGTTGAAGCCACAACAGAACCAATGAAAATTAAAGGATAACATAATTCTATGGAGAATTGTTGGAGTCCTGGTGTGGTGTTGTAGGATAAGTATTGGACTGTGAACTGCAAGATTGGTGGTTCAAACTCACCAACCACTCCTTGGAAACTACATATAGGATCACTATGAATTGAAACTAATTCGATGATACTTAACAACAACACAACAGCAAATGGACAAATTTCTAAAAGCACATTGTTGTTGTCATTGTTAAGTGCTGTCAAGTCAGTTCCGACCCATAGTGACCCCTATGCTTTCAAAAGAGCAGCTGATGAGCTTGAACCACGGACCATATGTTTCAAACTGACTTTGCAGTCTAATACATTAACACATAGCACCATACCAGGACCCCAGAAGCATATTACCTATTCTGAAATAACAAAGGTTGAACTAGAAAACTTGAATAGACTTATAACAAAAGAAGAAATTGATCAGGTCATTAAAAAACTCCCAACAAAAACAATGTTTTGTGCCGGATGGCTTTACTGATTAATTCTAACAAACATTCAGAGATGAGCTGACAGCAAATTTAATCATATTATTCTAGAATATAGAAAAGGATGGAAAGCTCCAAAAATGATGTTATAAAGTGAGTATAACATTGATATCAAAACCAGGCAAAGATATGACTTAAAAGTTTAAACTAATATCCCTCATGAATATAAATGTAAATACTCTCAACAAAATCCTAACCAATAAAATCCAACTAGATACAAAAATAAATAAATAAATAATGCATCTTGACCAAGTGTGAATCATACCAGGTACAAAAGATGGTGTGATGTTAGAAAAACAATCAATATAATTCACCACATAAATAAAACAAGGGAAAAGATCCACATGACCATATCGACTGGTGCAGAAAAAAAATCTGTCAATATCTCATTCTTTTTTTTCTTTTCTTTTTTTTAAAGATAGTAACAAAGTTCATGGAAACTTTTATTTTCAAATAAACAGAGCATAAAATTGAATAATTGTCATTTGTAAATTACTCATCAAAATACATTTCTGGATCAGTCATTACATTTATTTCATTTCTAAACAATTTTGTAAAAGGATAAGTTATATACAATTTGTTATCTGATTAGGCAGAATTAATTGTCATACTTGCATTGAGTTGTGATTATATTTTATATTCTGATAACCTATTTTTTGTTTGCAGTTTGCTGAAGGAATTTTTAAAAAATGATTTATTGTGAATTATGTGATAGTTTACATCGGAGAATATTACTTTTACATTCATTCCATCGTATATCTTCTCATTGCCATGGTTACAATCCCCTCCATGCAATCCTTCCCCCTTGCCCCTCAGGTCTTCAGCACACAGTCGCTCTCCCTTTCTTTATCTAAATCTCCAGCTGCTCCATCGCTCCACATCATCTTCTTTGGCTCCATTTCAGGCATCATTGCTTCTCTGGGTAGGGTTCCACTCTCTGCTCCTCTCCCTTGACGGTCCCAGGGACCTCCGCTCCTAGACTGAAAAGTTAATCACTCCCCTCCTTGCTATAAAA
>NW_006408803.1:1776815-1778426 GCF_000296735.1 Chrysochloris asiatica
TTCTTATGCATATGCCCTCTCTTCTTTTCAGCTGGACGCTTCACTCTCCACTCTAGTCCTCTATGGCTATGTTACTGACTCTGGGCCCAAGAGTCCCCAGGTCTTGCCACACCACTGGCCCACCCGGTCTTCACCCAGGTTTACAGAAGTCTATTGAACATTGTAGGGCTTAGCTCACTGTCAATATCTCACTCCTGATGAAAACACTCCAACACCATTTCTGATAAAAACAGTCAACAAAATAGGAATAGAAGGGAAATTCTTCAACATAATATTACAAACCTAATGGTCAGTATTACTCTCAGTGGATAGAAACTGAAAGCATTCACATTCAGACAGGAACCAGACAAGGATGGCCTTTAATATAAATCCTATTCAGTGTTGTGCTAGAAGTCTTAGCCAGAACCTGTTGGCAATAAAGGAAAATGAAAGGCATCCAAATTGGCAAAGATGAAGCAAAACTCTATTTGCAGACGATATGATCCTATACATAGAAAAACATAAAGACTTGGCAACAAAATTACCAGAACTCATTGAAAGATTCAGCAAAGTGACAGGTTATAAGATCAATATGCAAAAGTCAGTTGGATTTCTCTATACTAATAAAGGCAGCCCTAAAAAGAAAATCAGGAAAATAGTATTGTTTATAATAGCCACCCCATAAGATAAAATATTTAGGAATAAATCTAACAAGAGAAAGAAAAGATCTATACAAAGAAAACTATGAAACACTACTACAAGGAAGCTACAAGATCTACAGAAATGGAATAATACACCAGGCACATGGATTGTGAAAATGTCAACACTACCCAAAGCCATCAATAGATACAATGCAATCCCAATCCAGACTCTAACACCATTCTTTAAAAAGACAGAAAAAGTAATCAAGAACTTTATATGGAAAGGAAAAAGACCTCAGAGAAGCAAAGCATGTCTAACAAAGAAAAAAGTTTGACGTTTCTCACTTACCAATCTCAAAACATAGTACACAGCCACATAGTCAAAACAATATGATACTGGTACAATAAAAGGCAGATGGAGCAATGTAACTAAATTGAGAATCTAGTTGTAAATCCTTCCACATATGTTCAGCCTAATCTTTGACAAAGGACTGAAACACATTAAATGGTGAAAAGATAGTGTCTTTGGCAAGTATTACTGGCAAGACTGTGGAGTCCTGGTGTGGCACTGTGGGCTAATGTGTCAGACTGCAAAGTTGTTTGAACTGCAAGGTTGGTGGTTCAGGCTCACCGGGTGCTCCTTGGAAACCCTATACAGGGTCACTATGGGTCGGACTCAACTTGATGGCACTTAACAACAACTAGAAAAACTGGATATCCATTTGCAAAAGAATGAAACAAGATCCATAGATCACACCATATGCAAAAACAAACTTGAGATTGATAATTTATGATAATTGATATTTATGCCCATTCCAAAGAGAGGTGACCCAACAGAATGCAGAAATCACCGCACAATCTCTTTGATATCTCATGCAAGTAAAATTTTTCTAAAGGTAATACAGAAATGGCTAAAATCATACATTGACAGAGAACTTCCAGAGGTTTAAGCTGGATTCAGAAGAGGCCATGGAATGAGGGATATCATTGC
>NW_006408803.1:1781541-1783862 GCF_000296735.1 Chrysochloris asiatica
ATATATATATATATATATACCTACAAATGTATGTTTTTCAAAGAGGGTATTTGTTCATGAGTTTCTACATTTCCTACAAACACAACTACGGATATAGTGGAGCAAACAATGGATAAAATGGTAAAAACTTTCTAGACATTATTAAATATCTTATGGCAATGAGTTTCTGAACCTGCAGAATCAGAACCATAGTCTCAGGGGACACCATGGTCATTTGGCAAAACAGTACACAAAGACAATGTTCTTCATCCTACTTTGATGAGTAATGTCTGGGATTTTGAAGACATATAAGCAGTAGTCTAAGGTGCCATTATTGGTTTATCCATATGCGGAAGAAAGAAAAGTGACAAGAATGGAAGAAACTTGGAATCAATGAGTCCAATGGACTAATGGAACATGTGAACATCAGTTTCATGACTCTGAGTCCAGAATTAGATGGTGCCCAGCTACCACTACCAACTGCTCAGAAAGGGATCACATTAAAGGGTTCCGGCTATCATGGGAGAAAATATGGAAGAAAACTCAAAATTATTTTTAAAAACCAAAAATACTATCAGTTTTACTGGTCAGAAAGAGACTGGTGGAACCTGAGACTATGATCCTTCAAAATCTTTCAGATCTGAAAAGGAACTTACCCTTGTGGACTCATTTTCAGCCAACTAGTAAATAAGTACAACACTAGTAAAGCATGCCCATTATGAAATGGTCAATCATTCAAAATCAAAAAAGGCAATATTTTCCTAAGGACAAAGTTGAAAGGGATGGTTAGGTGGGTAGAATACAAATAGAAACTATATACTGTTTTTGCATGGAGAATATTGCAATCATTGAATTGAAAAAAGGTGCATGATTTGTTGAATGTAAAGCTGATGATCTTGTCTGTAAACCTTAACTCAATTCACAATAATTAAAAAAAAGTTCTCATAGCTAGATCAATAAATAACGTGCTCATAAATAGAAAAAAGAACAAAATTATCAAAGATTTCATTTTTCTTGAGTCACAATCAACACACCCACAAAAGCAGCAGTCAAAAAATCAAGGTCTGCTTCTCAAGACCTCTCTCAAGTGTTCAAGAGCAAAGATTTCAGTTTGAGTACTAAAATCCCAAGCCATGGTATTTTCACTTGCCTCATATGCATGTGAAAGTTAAACAGTGAATAAGGAAAACTATAGAAGAAATGATGCATTTGAGTCATGGTATTAGAAAAGAATATTGAAAGTAACCTGGACTGTCAGAAGAACAATCTAATTTGTCTTGTAAAAAGTAAGATCAGAATGCTCCATAGAAGCAAACATGGTGGGAATTTATCTTTCATAATTCAGACTTGTAATCAGAATGGACTAGTCCCTGGAAAAGGTTACCATGTTTCCTTAAGTGGAGGGTTAGCAAAATAGAGAGAGACCCCCAATGTGATAGATTGACAAAGTGGCAGCAGCAATGGGCTATAGCGTAACAATTGTGAGAATGATGTATTTTATTCTATTGTACATAGGGTCATTATGATTTGGCAGCAACTGGATAACTCCTAACAATAATAACAATCAACACAAAAGGGGTGCATGATGGCTATGGAGTGTGAAAAACAAGGTCAGTCATTCACGCCCACCAGCTGCTCCATGTGAGAAAGATCAAGTTTTCTGTTCTCACAAAGACTTACAGCCTCAGAAATTCTATACAGTGTTTCTGTGAGTCTGAAGGAACTCCACAGCACTTTAACAACAGCAATCTACAAAGAAAGAGCTTCTGTATACTAAATTCTGGATTCTCCTTTCCTCATTACTGTAACAATACATCCGATGACTCTGCCCTCCCACATTAAGCCCCTCTATCTTCAGCACAGGGCCCCTCTACCTTCAGCACAGGGAGACCTTCTTGAAGTCCTACATTTCAAGATATGTGTTATAATCACCTGACCCCATGAGTGTGGTGTGGCTTTTTACGAGGAAAGAACATCTAGGGGCTACCTTATCTCCATATCATCAGGCAAGACAAGGCCAGGGGCAGACTGTGGAACAGACCATCAATTGCTTATATGCAAATTCAAACTGAAGCTGAAGAAAATGAAAACAATAAATAGTATTTTGGCTAACCATGTTAGCCAAAATAAAACTTTGAATATATCCACCCTGAATTTAGGGATCAGATTATCTCTAGATGGTGCCCAGATTTGATACATTAAACACAAGAGACTGAAGACCAGAAGAGTTGTGGGATGACATCAAGAACATCATACAAAAAGAAAGCAAAAAGTCATTAAGAAGACAAGAAAGAAGGAAAAGGTCAAAATTGATGTCAGAAGAGACACTGAAATGTGCTTTC
>NW_006408803.1:1785193-1801719 GCF_000296735.1 Chrysochloris asiatica
CTTTGTGAATTACATCCTTCCTTTGTAACAAATCCCTCCCTAAAAAAGAGAATAAAAGACTGAGGTAGAGTTAGATCTGTGTGCAATGCTATGCAATGCTGTGCAATGCTAGGCAATATGTTTGCAGATCTGTCTACCTGCCAGCTTGCATCATATCTATGTGTCTGTCTTTTTTGTATATATTTTGTCTCTCTATTTCTCTATCCCTTTTGCTGCCAGATCTCCCTTCTTAGTGGCACCCACACTTCCTTGTCGAGGCGGGACCCTGACATAGGACCTCAACAGTATTCTTTCACCATACTTATTTAACCTGTACGTTAATCTAAGAAGCTGGGCTTTATGAAGAAAAATGTGGCATCAGGACTGGATGAAGATTCATTAACAACCTGCGATATGCAGAAGACACAACCTTGATTGCTGAAAGTGAAGTAGACTTAAAACATTTACTGATGAAGATCAAAGAGCACAACCTTCAATATGGATTGTATCTCAATATAAAGAAAACAAAAATCCTTACCATTGACCAATAAACAGAATTTTTACGAGAAAAGATTGAAGTTGTCAAGGACTTCATTCTATTTGGATCAACTATCAACACTCACGGAAGCAGCAGTCAAGAAATCAAATGATGTATTGCATTAGGCAAATCTGTGGTACAAGACCTTTTTAAAGTGTTGAAGAGCAAATATGTCAGCTTGAAGACTAAGGTGCTCCTGACCCAAGCCATGGTATTTTCAATAACCTCATATGTGTGCGAAGACTGGATAGTGAATAAAGAAGACCATAGAAGAATTGATGATTTCGAGTTATGGTGTTGGAGGAGAACATAGAAAGTGCCATGGGCTGCCACAAGAGCCAGTAGATCTGTGTTGGAAGAAGTGCAGCCAGAGTGCTCCTTAGAGGCCAGGATGGCCAAACTTTGTCTCTCATACTTCAGACATTTTTTCAGGAGGGACCAGTCGCTGGAGAAGTATATCATGTTTGGTAAGGTGGAGGGTCAGAGAAAAAGAGGAAGACCCCCAATGAGACTGATTGGCAAAGTAACAAGATCAATGGGCTCAATGTGACAACAATAGTGAGGTTTGCCCCGGATTGAGCAGGGCATCGTTCTGCTGTGCATAAGTTCTCTATGAGTTGGTACTGACTCGATGGCACCTAACAACCACAACAACAACAACAACAACAACAACCCTATCTACTTGAAGTTTTGTGTTTTGTTCTCATCCTCAGCTGAATTCCTATCCTACTGTAATGCAATATCTCTCATTTGGCTGACAACTGAGTTAATGATGCATTTGTATATCTTGCAGTGGTGATGAGAAATTTATAGGAAAGAAAAAAAAGTCTACTTAGAAAGTTCTAACACAGTTTGTTGTAATCTATGATAGATGCCTAATCCTTCTCCTTTTTAGACTGCTTGTTTAACCCCACATTTAGATAAAACCATGTTAACATTCAACAATGGCTTTTATTGTTAATTCAGGACATGAACAAACACTTCACCAAAGGGGATATCTGGGCAGCCAACAAATATATAAAAAATGTTCAAGATCACTACCCATCAGAGAGATGCAAATAACAACAACAATGAGATATCATCTCACACCAGCAATAACAGCAAATATCAAAAAGTAGAAGACAATAAATGGTGGTAAGGATGTGGAGAGACTGGGACCCTTTTAAGTTGTTGGTGGGAATGCAAAATGGTCCATCCACTCTGGAAAGCAATACGGCGCTTCCCCAGAAGGTTGGAAATACAAATGTGTTATGATCCAGAAATTCCTCTACTTGGTATTTACCCACAAAAAATACAAGCCATAATATGAGTAGATATATGCACACCAATGTTCATAGCAGCACTATTTATAATAGAAAAAAGATGGAGACAGCCTAAATACCCATCAATTGAATAATGGATAAATAAACTGTGGTACACACATACAATGGAATACTATGCTACTTTGAAGACCAACAAGGAAGCTGCAAGCCACCGCAAAACATGAATGAACCTTGAGGACATTATGTTGAGCGAAATTAGTCAGTCACAAAAGGAAAATACTGCATAGGACCATTATTGTAAAAGATTAAGGAAAAGAACCCACCCAAAAGGGGGAAAATATAAAAACTATATATATAATTGCTGAATACTGGGATGTATGGGATGAGAGGAGGGGAGGGAAGTGGGGGAGATAGAGCACAGGGTAGGGAACAGACACAGGAAAGCTTAGGTGTTGGGGGGTGGTGGTGGCAGGCAATACACAAAAAGGGGGAGGGGAATGGAAGAACAAGGTAGATGGGAGAACATTTAGGCAGGTTCACATGGGCTAAGTGGGACAGAGGTAAGTGATGATATATGCACAACCTTGGAACAACAGGGCTTTGGGATATAGGGATTGAGGCATGGTTTGAAAGTGTAAAAGAAGGAAATAGTGTTAAGATGTTTGACTGTCTTTTGAATCTTGGTTTCTCTTGCCTACCATTGTGAAATAGACACTTGGAGGTGGAGGGGAAGAAATATCCAGAAACATTACAATATAAAGCTTGTAAGTATATCTTCAGCCTGTAACTGATTGGAATACCTAAACAGAGGCTAGAAATTGCCCAGTGAAAGAGACCTCCTGTGGAGCTTTTGCATTGCATAAAACCATAGATGGAAACCAGAAATCTAGCCAGAATTGTCTGAGGTGGGAAATTTCCACTGGAAAGGAGGAGTAGACCAGCCTGGGGTGGCTAGAAGAACAGAAAAAAGACCAAAAGGAAAAATCAGAAATAATAGTGGCAGTATGATAGATTACTACAAGAACAAGTAAGCTGTTCGCCTGGGAGCCATCAAGGCAAGTGGTTGGGTCCCCTCAGAGCAAACTCCCTTCCAAGAATAAGACTCAAGGGGAATACACGAGCAGGCATGTGGTCTGGCTGGTGACCACGTTGGTCACTGATAATGGGAACAGGGGGAAAAAACAGCAATGGAGTTGGGATTTAAGTCCGACCATATTCAAAAGATTCCTGTGAACCCAGGAGGAAGCCTGGATGGCCAGCAATACGGCGTGACCCAGGGACTCATGGGCCCAGAGGCAGTGACATGGCCACAGAAGCCTAGAGCGCAGAGTGAAGTGGCCAGCTGATATTAAGTAAGGGGGGATGTATAAGAACACCCATACTTGCAGTGAATATGCACTTGACCTGACTTCGATGGCTGGATGATCAGAACTCGACTAGAAGAAGAAAGAAGAGGGAAGAAAAAAAAAGAGTAGCCCACTACAATTTGATGAACTGTATCTACACTTATGGATGTAGTAGCTCAAAAAAAAGAACAAATCTTTACAGTGAGGATCACTCCCACCCCTCATACACAGGGTTGACAGGGATGGGCAACTTAGACATTGGCCCCCAAAATTGGGCATGGGTGGGGCTATAAAAGCAAGAAGTGACTGGCTTACAAGCTTTCAAGAAAGAGCCTAGTTCCAGACGGGGCAGGGGTAGGTAGAACCTCCAATGAATGATTTCCAGTCTGTTAGGACTGGGCTGGTGAAAGGAAATGGGCATAAGACTCTTGTGGTACAATAGTGAATAATTGCCATCAGGCAGACTATGAGGGTTGGAAATGTAGAGGTAGATGTTTTTTGACAAAAGGAGGGGAGTGATTGATTTTGTGCCCAGGAGCAGAGGTCCCTGGGACAATCAAATGAGAAGAGTAGAAAGCGTGACCCTACCCAGAGAGACAGTGACGCCAGGGATGGAGACACAGATGGTGACATGGACAGATGGAGCGGCTAGGGACACTGGATTCAGGGAGGGAGAGGCGCTGTGTTCTGATGGCCGGAGGGGTGGGGGGGAGGCGGGCCTGTGGGATGTATCCTTTGGTTATTTGATGAAGCATGGAGGGGATTGTGATCATTGCAATGAAACTAAACAGATAGGATGAATGTAAAACTGATGTTCTCCCATGTAAACCCTCATAATTCACAATAAAAAACTTAAAAAAGTAAAATGAAATCTTTGATAATTTCAAACTTTCCTCCATTTATCATGATGTTGCTTATATTAGTCTAATTATGAAAATTTTCATTTTCTTTATGCTCAGGTGTAATTTATACTCAAGTCTGTAGTATGACCTTCTTCAGTAAATGCTTCTAGTCCTCTTCACTTTCCAGCCACACACCTTTGTTGATTTTAAATAATGTAGTATCCTTTGTTCAAACAATTGCGTCTTGATCTGTGTAGAGGTTCCAGATGAGCACAAATGAATTCCCATTCTTTGCATTGTTTTCCACCCTTTAAAACTCTGTTTTCATTATCTAACCCTGGTTTAGTGCTATAGGATAAACACTGGATTGTACAGTTGGCAGTTCCAACCCTCTGGCCACTCTCAGAAATGATTTACAAGGTTACTATGAATCAGAAGTAACTTGATGGCATGCAGCAACAACATTTTCAATATATACAAGTCATTTTTCTCCATTTTCCTTATGAGAGAGTAGACACTAACAGATCCTCAGTGTTAGACAAATCTAACTATCCACCTTCTCCAAATCTGTACCAGGAAGGTGAACTAATTCATGACAGAATTGCACAATTTACTGTTATTGAAAACGTAAGGTTCTAACCACTACTCATGTGTCAGTTTTTCCACATTGTGGTGGCTTGCATTTTTCCATGATGCTTGAAGCTATGCCACCAGCATTTTGAATGCTGGCAAACTCAGCAATGGTGGACAAGTATCAGTTGAGCTTCCAGACTATGACAGACTTGGCAGCAAGAGAGGTGAAATACTTATGAATGTTTAGCAACTGAAAACCTTATGAAAAACAGTGAAACACTGTCAGTTAGCACCAGAATATTGAATATTGAAACATGATGAAGAGTGCCAGAATATTGTCAGATTCAGTGCCAGAATATGAGACCATCATTTGGAAAGCACTAAAAATAAAACTAGGGAAGAGCTGCCTCCTCAAAGTAGAGTTGACTGTGATGATGCAAATGGAATAAAGCCTTTGGGACATTAATTGGCTGGTCACACATGACTCAAAATGAAGGTAAACATATGTAAACATCCATTAATAATTAGAACATGGGACATATTAAATATGACTCTAGCAAAATTAAGTATGACTCTAGAAAAATACATAAACATTGATATCCTAAGTATCAGTGAGCTGAAATGGGCTGGTATTGGCCATCTTGAATATGAAAAATTTAAAACAAATCCATGATAGCCAAAACATAACCCTGAACATATCCCTCCTCAAGAACATATCATCTCAAGAACGTATTTGATGCATTGTTGTTGTTGTTAAGTGCCATCGAGTCGGGTCCGACCCATAGCGACCCTGTACAGGGTTTCCGAGGGTGTAAATCTTTACAGGAGTAGAAAGCCTCATCTTTCTCCCGCGGAGCGGCTGGTAGTTTCGAACCGCTGACCCTAAGGTTCGCAGCCCGATTCGTAACCACTACGCTACCAGAGCTATAGAAGCTAATAACTGAAGGTCAGAAGACCTCTGGGATGACATCAAGAACAGCATACAGGAAGAAAGCAAAAGGTCATTAAGAAGACAAGAAAGAAAGAAAAGACCAAAATGGATGTCAGAAGAGACTCTGACACTTGCTCTCCAGTGTAGAGATGCTAAAGCATGTGGAAGAATGAAGAGGCAAAAGAATTGAACTCACTATTGATTCTTAAGAATCTTATTCCCATCTTCTTTCACCAGACCTGTCTAGATAAGATGAAAATTATGAAACTATGAAAACAATAGGGATTCTACATTAACCTACACACTCTGAAACTAAACTCCCTCTTGAAAACTTGTAAGCCAGCCACTGTGTGCCTTTATAGCACACCATTTTAGGTAGCCAATGTCTAAGTTGCCCATCCCAATCAACTCTGTGTACAGAGAGGATGGGAATGATCCTTGATATGAAGATTCTTTCCCTCTCAGTTGGTATTTTGAGCTATTACATCCACAAGTATAGGTCAAGTTCATGAAATTGTAGCAATTTACACTTGTTTCCTTTATCAAAACAATTTTTTTAAAATCCTCCTCTAATCCAGTTCTGATCATCCAGCCATGGAAACTAGGTCAAATGGGCACCATCTGCAAGTTAGGGCATTCTTCTGTGTCTCCCCTCATTTCATATCAGCTGGACGTTTCACTCTCAGCTCTAACTCTCCATGGCTATATCCTTGTCCATGGGCCTAGGAGTACCCAGGTCTCACCACACTTTTGACCAAGCAGCCTTTCTTCTTGTCTTTCTCATTTCCAGGTAGATGGGAGTCTATGGAACATGGTTGAACTCAGACCGTATCTTTATTGCTACTTTTCCCACACTTCCACTCAACAGTAAACAAATGTGGTCACAAGCAAGCTTACATGCCTGTTTGTGAATTCCATTTGAGTTTCAGTCTTGGAAGGGGGTTTGTCCTGAAAGGACTTGATTGCTTCCCTAGATGGCTCCTAGGTAAACTACTTGCTTATTCTTGTAGTAGTGAATCAGACTGACGATTTTGTTTTGGATTTTTCCTGCTGGTATTTCTTTCAAGAACTATAGTCTGTTCCTCTAGCTGCTACAGGCTGGTTGGCTTGTCCTTTCAAGTGGAAGTGTCCTACCCCAGAAAGTTCTGAATGGAGCTGAGGATTTCACCTAATGTCTTATACACTATAAAGGCTCCACAAGAAGCCTCTTTCATTAGGCAAGTTCTAGAAAGCCTTTTAGGTATTCTTATCACTTACAGGCTGAAGATGGGTTTACAAGCTTTCCATTATCATGTTTCTGGATAGTCCTTTGTATCTCACTCAAGTGCATTTTACAATAGTTGGAAAGAAAGATCAATATTCATGAGACAGGCAAGCATCTTAACATTATTTCCCCTCTTTAATCCTTTCAGACTATGCCTTGATCCGTGTATAACAGAGTTCTATTGTTCCAAGATTGAGCATACATCACTATTTATTTTGTCCCATTTAGCCCATGCAAACCTGTCTGTGTTCTCCTATCTACCTTGTTTTTCCATCACCTTCCCCCATCTTGTGTATTGCCCTCCCCAATACACAAATTATGATGTGTCTATCCCCTACCCAGTGCTCTACAATCTCTTTCCTCCCAATCCTGCTAACCAACAAAGAATTCTTTCTTTTTTTTTTTTTTTTCCTTTAGTATGGATATCTTTTCTTAAGCTTTTACAATAATGGTCTTATGCAATATTTGTCCTTTTGTGAGTAACTAATTTAACTCAGCATCATATCCTCAAGGTTCATCCATGCTATGTGGTGGCAACCAGCTTCCTTGTTATTCTTCAAGGTAGCATAATATTCCATTGCCTGTATGTACCAAGTTTGTTTATCCATTCTTCCACTGATGGGCATTTAGGCTGTCTCCAACTTTTTATTATTGTGAATAATGCTGCAATAAACATTGGTGTGTATATATCTACTCATGTTCTGGTTTGTATTTCTTATGGATATATACCAAGTAGAGGAATTGCTGGATTATAAGGTATTTCTGTTTCCAACTTTCTGAGGAAACGCCATACTGTTTCCCAGAGTGGGTGGACCATTTTGCATTCCCACCAGCAATGTAGGAGGGTCCCAGACTCTTCACATCCTCACCAACATTTATTGTCCTCTACTTTTTTGAACTTTGTTGTTATTGCTGATGTGAGATGATATATCATTGTTGTTTTGATTTGCATCTCTCTAATGGCTAATGATTGTGATCATTTCTTCATATATTTGTTGGCTGGTCAAATCTCTCCCTTGTTGAAGTATTTGTACATGTCCTATGCCCATTTTTAAATTGGGTTATGTGTCTTTTTCTTGTAGAGTTCTTGTAGTTTCCTACGCATTTAAAAATTTAGTCCCGTGTCTGATTTGTCATTGCAAAATATTTTTTCCCATTCTTTGGGCTACCTTTTTACTCTTTTGGTGAAATCTTTTGATGCACATACGTTTCTACTTTTTAGCATGTCCCAATCATCTATTTTGTCTTCTTTTGTTTGTGCAATTCTCACAATGTTTGGTAGTCTATGTGTGGCCTGGATTAGAGCCCTTAAATTTGTCCCTGTTTTTCCATTGCCCTTTTTAATTCTGTGATTCACATTTAGGTCTTTAATCCATACTGAGTTGTTTTTCTACATGGCTTGAAGTAAAGGTCTTGTTTCAATCTTTTGCATATAATTTTCCAGTTCTGCCAGCATCCTCTATTGAAGAGGCTATCTCCTCCAATTCAATGTACTTTGGCCCTTTGTAAAAGATCAGTTGGGTCTATGTGGATGAATTAATTTCTGGATTCTCAATTCTGTTCCATTAGTTTGTGTATCTTTCATTGTACCAGTACCAGGCCATTTTCATCACTATTTTGTTGTTGTTAAGTGCGGTCAAGTCGGTTATGACCCATAGCGACCCTGCACAGGGTTTCCGAGGCTGTAAATCTTTACGGGGGCAGAAAGCCTCATCTTTCTCCTGCAGAGCAGATGGTAGTTTCAAACTGCTGACCCTGAGGTTCACAGCCGGATTCACTACTGTAGCCATGTAGTAAATTTGGAAAACAGGAAGTGAGAGGTCTCCAATTTTATTGTTTTTCTTAAGCAGTACTTTGCTTATCCCGGGTCTCTTTCTTTTCCATATAAAGTGTGTAATTGTTTTTCCCACCTCTTTAAAGAATGTCATTGGAATCTGGATTGGGATTGTGTTATATGTGTAGATTGCTTTGTGTAGTATTGGCATTTTCATAATGTTATGTCTTCCTATCCAGGAGCATGGTATATTCTTCCATTTGTGTAAATCTCTTTTGGTTTCTTGTAGTAGCATTTTCTAGTTTTCTTTGTATGTGTCCTTTGTTTCTCTGGTTACATTTATTCCTAAATATTTCAATTGGGGAGCTATTGTAAATGGTATTGCTTTCCAAACTTCCTTTTTAGTGCTGATCATTGGTATATATTAATCTAGCTCATTTTTGTATATTGATCTTTTATCCTGACACTTTGCTGAATCTTCCAATGAATTCCAATAGGTTTTTTGCTGTGTCTTTGGGGGTTTTCTATGTATAGGATCATATTGTCTGCAATTAGAGAGAGTTTTACTTCCTCTTTGCCAATTTGGATACTTTTAATTTTCTTATCTTGCCTTACTGCTATGACTAAAACTTCCCAACACAATATTGAATAAGGGTAGTGATAAATGGCACCTTTTCTGGTTCTTGTTTGCAGAGGGAAGGCTTTTAGTTTCTCTTCATTCAGAATGATGTTAGCTGTTGGTTTTGTATCTATGCTCTTAAATATGTTGAGGAATTTCCCTTCAGTTCCTACTTTGTTAAGTGTTTTTATCAGGAATGGATGTTGGATTTTGTCAAATGGCTTTTCTGCATCAATCAATATGAGCATGTGGTTCTTTTCTGTTTTTTATTTATATATTACAAAATTTTTTTTTTTTTGTAATTTAGATGATTACATTAATTGTTTTTCTAATGTTGAAACATTCTTTCATCCCTGATATGAATCCTACTTGGTAATGATGTATTATTTTTTTGATGTGTTGTTTGAAATCTTTTGGCTAGGATTTTGTTGCGAATTTTTGCATCTATGTTCAGGAGGAATATTGGTCTATAATTTTCTTTCTTAGTGATGTCTTTCCCTATTTTGGTATGAGGGTGTGCTTGCTTCATAGAATGTATTAGGAAGTTTTCCAACCTTTTCTATATTCTGGAATAATTTGAGTAGAATTAGTGACAGCTCCTCCCTGAATGTTTGGTAAAACTCACCAGTGAAATCATCCGGAACTGGACTGTTTTTGGTTGGGAGTTTTTTGATGAGCTGGTTAATTTCTTCCTTTGTTATAGGTCTGTTCAAGTCTTCTACTTAACTTTGGGTAAAGTTTTTGTTGGTTGTGGTTTTCCAAAATGGTGTCCATTTCTTCTATATTTTCAAATTTGTTGGAGCACAACTCTACATAATACTTTGTTATTATTTCTTTTATTTCTATTGGTTCTGTTGTGACATCACCCATGTGGTTTCTTATGCGCCTTGTGTCTTCTCCCTCTTTTCTTTTGGTAGGTTTGCCAATTTTATTAATCTTTTAGAAGAACCAGCTTCTTGTCCTGGTGATTCTTTCTGTAGTTTTTCTGTTTTCTATATCATTTATTTCTGCTCTAATCTTTATTATTTCTTTTCTTTTGTTGACTGTAGATTTACTGTGCTGGTCTGTTTCTAGTTGTTGGAGATGTGTTAATGTGTTAATTTTGGTTCTTTCTTTTTAGATGTGTGTATTGGTTGCAATAAATTGTCCTCTCAACACTGCTTTTATTGTGTCTGAAAGATTTTAGTATGTTGTGTTTTCATTCTCAATAATTTTTAGGAACTTTTAGAATTCAAGTTTTAGTTCTTCTACTACCCAGTAGCTTTTAAGTTGGGTGTTATTCAGTTTCTATGTATTTGACTTTATTTCCTCAGTCTTCCTATTGTTGATTTCCTATTTTATGGCATTGTGGTCTGAGAAGATGTTTGATATTATTTTGATGTTTGTACATTTTTGGAGGCTTTTTTTTGTGTGCGGTCTAACACATGGTCTATTCTGTAGAATGTTCCATGTACAATGGAAAAGAATGTATTCTGTGCTGTTCTTGGGTTGAATGGTCTGTACACATTTATGAGGTCCAATTGGCTGATTTTGTTGTTTAGTTCCTCTGTGTCTTTGTCGAGTTTCTTTCTTGTTATTCTGTCCTTTTTCAAAAGTAATGTATTAAAATCGCCCACTTTGTTGTAGATTTGTCGATTTCTTTCTTCAAATCTATTAGAGTTTGCTTTATGTATTTTGGAGCTTTTTCATTGGAAGCATAGATATTTATAATGGTTATGCCATCTTGTTCAATTGACCCTTTGGTTCTTTCTAATCTAATCATGAGATTATGTCGATCTTTATCCATTATGTTGGGTTTTGCCTTAAAGGTTATTTTATTGGATATTAGTATTGCCACTCCTGCTTACCTTTGATTGCAATTTTTTTCCATTCTTTAATTTTTAGTGTATTCATCTTGTGTGTAAGAAGTGTCTCTTGCAGACAGCATATTGGAGGATCTTGTTTTCTTATCCAGTCTGTCACTCTCAGTCTCTTAACTGATGCAATTAATCCACTGACATTCAGCAAAATTATCAATGTTGTTGTTAGACGCCATCGAGCCAGTACAGACTCATAACAAACTTATGCACAGCAGAATTAAAAACACTGCCCAATCGTGAGGCAACCTCACTATTGTTGCCACGCTTGAGCCCATTGATGATGCCACTTTGCCAATCCACCTCGCTGGGGGTCTTCCCCTTTTTCTCTGATCCTCCACCTTACCAAACATGATATACTTCTCCAGCGACTCCTGACAATATGTCCAAAGTATGAGAGAAGAAGTTTGGCCATCCTGACCTCCAAGGAGCACGCTGGCTGCACTTCTCTAACACACATTTATTGGTTTTTATGGCAGCAGATGGGGTTTTCAATATTCTTCTCCAACATAATAACTCAAAAGCACGTTTTCTTATGTGGTCTTCCTTATTCACTGTCCAGCTTTCACATGCATATGAGGTTATTGAAAATACCATGGCTTGGGTCAGGCATACCTTAGTACTCTTTGCTCCTCAACACTTCAAAAAGGTCTTGTGCAGCACATTTGCCTAATGCAATACATCGTTTGATTTCTTGACTGGTGCTTTTGATAGTTGATCCAAGAAGAATGATGTCCTTGACAACATCAATCTTTTCTCTCTTGATAAGATTGTTGTTTATTGGTCCAGTAGTGAGGATTTATGTTTTCTTTACATCGAGATGCAATCCATACTGAAGGCTGTGGTATTTGATTTTCATCAGTAAATATTTTAAGTCTTCTTCACTTTCAGCAAGCATGGTTGTATCATCTGCATTTCACAGGTTGTTAATGAGTCTTCCTCCAATCCTGATGCCATGTTTACTTCATAAAACCTAGCTTCTTGGAATATTTGCACAGCATACAAGTTTAATAAATATGGTGAAAGAATAAAACCCTGCCACACACCTTTCTTAATTTGAAACTATTCAGTGATCCCATGTTCTGTTTGAACAACTGCCTCTTGGTCCATGTGCAGATTCCTCATGAGCACAATTACGTGTTCTGGAATACTCATACTTTGCAATGTTGTTCATAGTTTGTCATAATCCACACATTCAAGAGCTTTTGCATATTCAATAAACCACAGGTAAACATCTTTCTGATATTTTTTTGCTTTCAGCCAAGATCCATTGGACATCAGCAAAGATATCCCTTGTTCCTCTTCTGAATCTGGGTTCAAGCTTTGGAAGTTTTCTGTCAATGTATGCCTGTAGCCATTTCTGTATTACCTTTAGTAAAACTTTACTCGCATAGGATATAAAAGATATTGTCCGATTATTTCCGCATTCCATTGGGTCACCTCTCTTTGGAATAGGCACAAATACAGATCTCTTCAAATCAGTCAGCCAGATAGTTGTCTTCCAAATTTTTTGGCATATAAGAGTGAGTACCACCTGTGCCACCTCACTTTCTTGAAATATTTCAATTTGTATTACATCAATTCCTGCTGCCTTGTTCTTTGTCAATTCCTTCAATGCACCTTGGACTTCTTCCTTCAGTATTATTGGCTCTTGATCATATGCTACATGTTGAAATGGTTAAATATCAACCATTTCCTTTTTTATAGTGTCTCTGTGTATCTCTTTCATCTTCTTTCGATGATTTCTGCATCATTCAAAAATTGGCCCAGAGAAACCTTCAAAAAGGAAAGTTGAGGCTTGAATTTTTTCTTCAGTTCCACCAGCTTGAGAAACACCAAGCATGTTCTATCTTTTTGGTTTTCTGACTCCAAATCTTTACACATTTTATTATAATATTTGACTTTATCTTCTCAAGCTGATCTTTGAAATTTCTTCCATTTGCTTTAGCATCTCTATGCTGGAGAGCAAGTTTCAGTGTCTCTTCTGACATACATTTTGATCTTTTCCTTCTTTCTTGCCTTCTTAATAACTTTTTGCTTTTTTCATATATGATGCTGATGTCATCCCACAACTCTTCAGGTCTTTGGTCTTTATTGTTTAATGCATCAAATCGGTTCTTCAGATGGTCTCTAAATTCTGAACTAAATTCTAAATTCAGTTGGGATATATTCAAGGTCATATTTTGGCTGTCGTGGGCTTGTTTTCATTTTCTTCAGCTTCAGTTTGAATTTGCATATGAGCAATTGGTGGTCTGTTCCACAATCTGCCCCTAGTTTTGTTTTGAGTGATGATATGGAGCATTTGCATCGTCTATTTCTGAATATGTAGTCAATCTGATTTCTATATATTCCACCTAGTGATGTCCATGTGTATAGTTGTCTTTTATGCTGCCTAAAGAAGGTATTTGAAATGAGCAAATCATTAATTTTGGAGAATTCTATCATGTGATCTCCAGCATTATTTCTATCACCAAGGCCATATGTTCCAACTACTATTCCTTCCTCTTTGTGCCCAATCTTTCCATTCCAATCATTAGTAATGATCAATATATTTTTATTTCATTTTTGATCAATTTCAGATTGAAGAAGTTGTTAGAATTCTTCTATTTCATCCTCACTGACTTTAATGGTTTGTGCATAAATTGGATTAAGAGTGGTATTAACTGGTCTTCCCTGTAGGCGCATGAATATTATCCTATCAGAGACAGCATTGTACCTCATGATTGATCTGGATATGTTCTTTTTGACAATGAATGCAACACCATTCCTCTTCAATTTGTCATTACCGGCATAGTAAACCATGTGGTCATTAGATTCAAAATGGCCATTAACAATCCATTTCAGCTCACTAATGCCTAAGATATCAAACTTTATGCGTTCCTTTTCATTTTTGACAATCTGTAGTTTTCCTAGATTCATACTTCACACATTCCATGTTCAGATTATTAATGCATCTTTACAACTCGTTCTCTTCATTTTGAGTTGTGCTTCATCAGAAAATGAAGGTCTCATGGGCTTTAGTCCCATGACTTTACTACATTCGCATTATCACAGTCAAGTCTACTTTGAGGAGGCAGCTGTTACCCAGTAACATTTTGAGTGCCTTTCAACATGATGGGTTCATTTTCTGGCTCTATGTCTGACAGTGTTTCTCTGCTACTCATAAGGTTTTCAGTGACTAAATATTCAGAAGTAGTTCATTATTCTTTCTTCTTATTCTGTCCTCGTCTGGAAGCTCATCTGAAACCTGTCCACCATGGGTGACCCTGCTGGTGTTTAAAATACCAGTGGCATAGCTTCCAGAATCACAGCAACTCAGAAACCACCACAGTATGACAAACTGACTGATGAGTGATGGATTTTGCCTATCAGATCCTTCAATATGTAATTTTAGTCTTGAATATTTTCCTCAGTTCATTCAAATTAAGAAATGCTGAACATGTTCTTTCTTTTTTTTTCTAACTGCAGGTCTTCACACATTTTATTATAATATTTTACTTTGTCTTTTGCTGCACTTTGAAATTTCTGTTAATCTCTTTTATGTCATCATTTTGTCCTGTCTCTTTAGCTTCTTTACATTGAAGATCATGTTTTGTTGTCTCTTTGACATTCATTTCTTTTCTTTTTTTTAAAGTTTTTATTGTTAATTGAGTGATAATTTGCATTGGAGAATATCAGTTTTACACTCTTCATTTCATTGCAATGATTACCACCTCCTCCATGCATTATCATTCGACAGTATTTGCTTACATTCCCTGTTTTTGTTTTTTGTTTTTGTTTTTTTAGGATGTACACAAAAACACTCAGGAATATATAATCATTTTAACAGCCAAAGGACACATTCTTTAATCCTGTCTTCTGGCTGCTGGCACATAGCCTTTATCTTTCTGTGAGTCTAGCATGCTCAGCTGCTGTATCTCTGTATGTCATCATCTCTGCCTCCATGTCTGGTGTCTCTGCTTCTCTGGATAGGGTCCCACATTCCACTTGTACGCTTATCCCTTGATGGTCCTAGAGTACTCTGTTTTAGGACTGTAAGATTAACTACTCACCCCCCCTTTTTTTTTTTTTTTTTACAAAATTTCTACCTTTACAGTTGTGACAATTGCAATTAGTCATGATAAAAATTACTCACTGTTGAATCATATCACCATCTCTTTTCACCAGGTCCATCTATACAAGATGAAAACTATTCAGTGGGGATTCTACCTCCCCCCTCACACTCTGAAACTAAACTCCCTCTTGAAAAATTGCAAGCCAGCCACTTTGTGCATTTACAGCACCCCATTTTAGATAACCAATGTCTAAGTTGCCTGTCCCTGTCAACCTTGTATAAAGAGGGGATAGGATTGATACTTTATGTGAAGGCGCCTTCTCTGTCAGTTGGTATTTTGAGCATCCATAAGTTCACCAAATTGTAGCAATTTACAGTCATTTCCTTTATTTGTTTTAAAAGAATTTTTTTTTTTTTTTTTGTCTTCCTCTAGTTGAGTTCTGATCATCAAGCCATCAAAGCTAGGTCACATGGGTACTAACTACAAGTTTGGGCTTTCTTGTGCATCTCCCCTCACTTCATATCAGCTCTAGCCCTCTGTATCTATGTCCTTATCCATGGATTTAGGAGTCCCCAGCTCTTACCACACTTGGTAACAACCAGCCCTTCCTCATCTCTCTCTCATCTCCAGGCTGATGGGCATCTATCACACGTGGTTGAACTCAGCCCATAGCTTCATTGCTGCCTTTCCCCCTCTTCCACTCACCAGTAGACCAACATGGTCACCAGCAGATTTACATACCTGCTTGTATATTCCCTTTGAGTTTCAGTCTTAGAAGTGGGCTTGTCATGAAGGGACTGATTGCTTGTCTTGATAGCTCCCTAGTCACCTGTATTTTTTCTTTACGTTCTTTCATGTATTTTTTTTTTTTTAACTTTATTGTGAATTGGATGACAGTTTACATGGGAGAATGTCAGATTTACATTCATTCTATTGAATTTCATTGCATTGCAGTGATGACATAACCCCTCCATGCATCATCATTCAACAGCATTTGGTTCCATTCCAACTGTTTTTTTTTAAATTTTTATTATTTTTTTTTTCTTTATGTACACCGAAGCACTCAGGAATATTGTTGTTGTTGTTAGGTGCCATCGAGTAAACACCAACTCATAGCGACCATATTCATAGCAGGACAAAACAACATCCGATCCTGGGCCAACTTCACCACTGTTGCCACACTTGAGTCCATCGATGCTGCCACCAGACCAATCCATCTCATTGGGGGTCTTCCTCTTTTACTCTGACCCTCCATCTTACCCAGCACGATATCCTTCTCCACTGACTGTTCCCTCCTGACAATATATCCAAAGTATGAGAGATGATGTCTGGCCATCTTGGCCTCCAAGGAGCATTCTGGCTGCAATTCTTCAAAAACATATCCATTGGTTCTTTTGGCAACCCATGGTACTTTTAGTATTTTCCTCCAACACCATAATTCAAAGGCATCAATTCTTCTACGATCTTCCTTATTCATTGTCTAGACT
>NW_006408803.1:1802658-1803265 GCF_000296735.1 Chrysochloris asiatica
AAAACTTTACTCGCTTGAGATATCAAAGAGATTGTCTGAAGATTTCTGTGTTCTGTTGGGTCACCTCTCTTTGGAATGGGCACAAATATGGATCTCTTCGAATCAGTTGGTCAGATAGTTGTCTTCCAAATTTCTTGGCAGAGATGAGTGAGTGCCTCCTGTGCCACCCCACTTTCTTGAAAGATTTCAATTTTTATTCCATCAACTACTGGTGCCTTGTCCTTTGCCAATCCTACAATGTACCTTGGACTTCCTCCCTGAGTATCATTGGCTCTTGATCATATGTTACCTCTTGAAATGTTTGAACATTAATCTTTTCCTTTTGATAGAGTGACTGTGTATTCCTTCCATCTTCTCTTAATGCTTTCTGCATCATTCAATAATTTGCCCAGAGAATCCTTCAATAATGAAAGTCGAGGCTTGGATCTTTTCTTCAGTTACCCCAGCTTGAGAAATGCTGAGAGTGTTCTTCCTTTTTGGATTTCTGATTCCAAATCTTTACACATTTTATTATAATATTTGGCTTTATCTTCTTGAGCTGATCTTTGAAATTTTTAGTTCAGCTCTTGGACCTCCTTATTTCTTCCATTTGCTTTAGCATCTCTAC
>NW_006408803.1:1803996-1815848 GCF_000296735.1 Chrysochloris asiatica
AAAATGGCCAATACCAGTCCATTTCAGCTCACTAATGCCTAAGATTCCGATGTTGATGTGTTCAATTTCATTTTTGATAACTTCCAATTTTCCCAGATTTATGCTTCGTACATTTCATGTTCTGATTTTCAATGGATATTTACAGCCGTTTCTCTTCATTTTGAGTTGTGACCCATCAGCAAATGATGTTTCTGTGGGCTTTTCTCCCACGAGCTTATCTCTATTCATGTCATCATGGTCAACTCTACTCTGAGGAGGCATCTCTTCCCCAGTTGCGTTTTGAGTGTCTTCCAACCTGAGGGCCTCATTTTCTGGCACTGTATCTGACAGTGCTTCTCTGCTATTCATAAGGTTTTCAGTGACTAATGATTCAGAAGTAGTCCGTTACTCTGTCTTCCTAGTCTGTCTTTCTCTGGAAGCTCATCTGAATCCTGTCCACCATGGGTGACCCTGATGGTTATTTAAAATACCGGTGGCATAGCCCTCAGAATCACTGCAACTCAAGCCACCACAGCATGACAGACAGACGAGTGGTGGCCATTTCGTTTTATGTCGAAACTGTCACTTTAAATTTTGAGGAGATCTGTGTGCATGCATAGTATAACCTCCTGGGGTGGGGTTGGGGTATCCATTCACTCAGGCATCCCCTCCAGTCACCAGAATGGAGGTGCGCAGTTGATGTTTGAATATGATCAAGAGCTAGTGATACTGAAGAAGGAAGTCCAAGATACACTGAAGGAACTGACAAAGAACAAGGCATCAGGAATTGATGGAATAAAAATTGAAATCTTTCAAGAAAGTGAGGCAGCACTGGACACACTTACTCATTTTTGCCAAGAAATTTGGAAGGCAACTATCTGGCTTACTGATTTGAAGAGATCCGTATTTGTGCCCAGTCTACAGAAATGTGACCCAACAGAATGTGGAAATCATCAGACAATCTCTTTGATATCCCATATAAGTAAAGATTTACTAAAGTTAATACAGAAACAGCTGCAAACATTCATTGACAGAGAACATCCTTAGGTTCAAGCCGGATTCAGACAAGGATGTGGGGTGAGAGATATCATTACTGATGTCCAATGGTTCTTGGCTGAAAGCAGAGAATATCAGAAAGATGTTTTCCATTGCTTTATTGACTATGCAAAGGCTTTCAATTGTGTGGATCATAACAAGCTAAGGACAACATTGCGAATTATGATTATTCCGGAACACTTAATTGTGCTCATGTGGAATCTGTACATGGACCAACCGGCAGTTGTTCGAACAGAACATGGGGACACTGAATGTTTTAAAATTAAGAAAGGTGTGCAACAGGGTTGTATTCTTTCACGATACTTATTCAACCTCTATGCTGAGCAAATAATCTGAGAAACTGGGTTATATGAAGAAAAACATGGCATCAGGATTGAAGGAAGACTCATAAACAATCTGCAATATGCAGATGATAAAACCTTGCTTGCTGAGAGTGAAGAAGATTTAAAATATTTACTGATGAAGATCAAAAAGTACAGCCTTTGGTATGGATTGCACCTCAATGTCAAGAAAACAAAAACCCTCACCACTGGACCAATAAACAATATACTTATCAACAGAGAATCGATTGAAGTTGTCAAGGACTTCATTCTTCCTGGCACAACTATCAACACTCAAGGAAGCAGCAGTCAAGAAATCAAACGATGTATTGCATTAGGCAAATCTGCTTCACAAGTCCTTTTTTAAGTGTTGAAGAGGAGAGATGTCAGCTGGAGGACTCAGCTGCACCTGACCCAAACCATGGTATTTTTGATAACTTCATATGCATGTGAAAGCTGGACAGTGAATAAGGACCATAGAATTGATTTTTTTGAGTTATGGTGTTGGAGAAGAATAGTGAAAATGTCATGGGCTTCCAAAAGAATCAACTGATTTGTGTTGAAAGAAATGCAGCTAGAGTGCTCCTTGGAGATCAGGATGGCCAAACTTACTCTCTCATCCTTTGGACATATTGTCAGGAGGGAGCAGTTGGTCGAGAAGTATGTCATGTTTTGTAAGGTGGAGGTTCAGAGCAAAAGAGGAAGATCCCAAGTGAGATGGATTGGCAAAGTGACAGCATCAATGGGCTCAAGCTTGGTAACAATTGTGAGGTTGGCCCAGGATCAGGATGTATTTCGTTCTGTTTTGCATAGGGTTGCTATGAGTCTGAGTCAGTTGGTACTGACTCATTAGCACCTAACAACACAAATGAGTCAAATCATGAGATGTTCCTTAAATTCTTATAAGATATACTTGAAATCATACTTTGGCTTATGGACTTGTTTTAATTTTCTTCAGCAACAGCCTTTTTTTTTTTTTTTTTTTTTTGTTAAATGGCATTTAGTCCATTCTGAGTCATAGCGACCCTGTATAGGGTTTCCAAGGAGCTGTTGATGGGTTTGAACTTCTGACTTTGTGGTTAACAATTCAGTGCTTATCCTAAAGTGCCTCATCTGGACTAAACTTGCATGTGAGTAATTCATAATTTGTTCCACAGTTGACTCTTGGCCTTTTTTGGCTGGTGATATTGAGTTTCTACATTGCCTTTTCCCACAGATGTAGTTTATGTAATTCATGTGTTTTCCATGTGATGATATTTATGTGTATAGTCACCATTTATGTTGCTGGAAAGGGTATTTACAATGAATAAGTCTGAATCATAATGACCTTATATACGGTTTCCTAGACTTCAGATATTTACAAAAGCAGACAACTTCATCTTTCTACCAAGGTGTTACTGATGGGTTTGAGTCTCCAACCTTGTAGTTAACAGCCTAACACCTAACTCACAGCACAATGAGATCAGTTCCTTCAAATGCATAATTCATCATGTCATTGTATCACTTGATTTAAAAAATCCTGTCAATTATTTTCCAGAATCTTTTGGTTTAAATTCTGATAGCTTAATAGAATCCATTTACCTATTTAACTTTATGTTTATTTCAATTCCATTAAACTGAGTGAGGAACATCTAGCTTGCAAGCTGTATAAACCTGGGAAATCCTGTGGTCTGGCCTGCCAAGACAACCGCAGGTGGGATTTGAAATTCAATAAATCTAGGAGCTTTTTTCATAGCAACATAAATTTATATTAAGTGATCTAAATGGCTCTTGGCAGAAAAAGGTTCCCCAACCCTGTATTAAAAGATCATTTCACACTTTCATATTTTATTTTCTCTTTTTTTTCAGCTCCACTTTTCTTTCCCAGCTGTGCATGTCTCTCCTTCTCTATCTGCTCCCCTACCACATTCAACTTCCTTTCTCACCTAGCTGGTTTCTTATATTCCTCTGGGAAATCCTTTCAGAAGCCGTTCCCCAAGTATTTTTGCAAATTAAATTACTATATTACAGCTAATCATGATGTAATTAGAGAAATGTTCCCTGAGAATAAACTTTGACTTTAAAACTACACATTAAGTTAGATGGCAATATATGCAAAGAACTTATCATAGCAATAAATATTGGGAGCACCTAATGAATGATGTTGTTGCTGTTGTTAAGTGCCGTTGAGTCAGTTGTATCTCATAGTGACCCTGCATAGGGATTTCGAAGAGTGGCTGGTGGGTTTCAACCTGTGACCTTGTGGTTAGCAGTCCAGTGTTCATCCTACATCATGCACCAGGACACCTAATGAAAGAAAACTATTCCTATCTTATTATTTGAAAATAATTTGTGATACAATATTGAAAATAAATGCTTGAAACAAACATTTTGATGGGAATGCTATATAATTATCCTTGTTGTTAAGTGCTGTCGAGTTAGTTCCAACTCATAACAACCCCACATATGATTTCTAAGAAGTGGCTGGTGGGTTTGAACCAACAACCTTGTGGTTAGCTGTCCAGTGTTTTTCCTTTGTAGCCACACCAGGACTCAATGTTATATAATAGATGTGTTTTTTTATCTCCACTACCTCTGGTTTTTGTTTTTATTTTTTTATGTACACCAAAGCACTCAGGAATATATAACCATTCAAACAACCAAAGTGTACACCCTGCCCCACTGGCTGCCAGCACAGAGCCCCTCTCCCTTCCTGAGTCCAGAATCCCCAGAGGCTCCATCTCCACATCATTGTCTCTGCCTCCATCTCTGGTGTCACTGCTTTTCTGGATAGGTTCCTACACTCCTCTCTTCTCCCTTGATGGTCCCAAGGTCCTCTGCTGCTGGACTGCAAGATCAACCACTCTCCTCCTTTTGTTACAAAAAAGTCTACCTTTACATTTCCAACACTCACAGTCATTCCTGATAGCAATTATTTACTATTGAACCACAAGAGTCTTATTGCCTTCTCCTTTCACAAGCCTCATCCAGACAGGTGGAAACCACTCAGTGGAGAGTCTATCTTCCCCCACACCCTCTGAAACTAGGCTCCCTCTTGAGAGCTTGTAAGCCAGTCACTTTATGCATTTGTAGCCACCCCCTTTTGGGTAGCCAATGTCTAAGTTTCCATCACTGTCAACCTTGAGTACCAAGAAGGTGGAAATGATCCTCGCTGGAAAGACTCATTCCCTCTTTTGAGCTACTACTTCCATAAGTATAGGTCAAATTCATTAAATTGTAGCAGCTTACTCTTTTTTCCTTCTTCTTTCTTCCTCTAGTTGAGTTCTGGTCATCCTGCCATTGAAGCTATGTAAAATGAGTACTATTTGCAAGTTTGAGTGTTCTTGTGTATCTCCCTTCACTTCATATCAGCTGGATGCTTCACTCTCAGCTCTAGTCCTCTGTAGCTGTGTCCCTGTCCCTGGGCTCAGGAGTCTCCAGGTATCGGTATACTGCTGTCCAACCAGGTCTCAATTCATGTTGACAGGAATCTATTGAACATAGTCGGACTTAACTTACAACTTCATTGTTGTTGTTCCCCCATTTCCCCTTATCGGTAGACCAGCAAGACCCCATGCCTGCTCGTATATTTCCCTTGAGTTTTAGTCTTGGAAGGAGGCTTGCCTTGAGGGGACCCAATCCCTTGCCTTGATGACTCCCCAGTGAGCAACTTCCTTATTCTTGTAGTAGTCAATCAGACTCCCATTATTGTTTTTGATTTTTTCTGCTGGTCTTTCTTTTAAGAAATATATTCTGTTCTTCTAGTCACTCCAGCCTGGTCTGCTTTCAAGTGGAGAGGAAAATTTCCTATCTCAGAAGATTCTGGATGGGAATCAGAATTTCACCTAGGGTCTTCTGCAATGCAAAGGCTCTGCAGGAAGCCTCATTCACTGTGCAAGTTCTAGCCCCATTTTAGGTATTCCAATAATTTATAGACTGAAGCTTTCTATGGTGATGTTTCTGGCTATTCCTTTCTCTTGCCCCCAAGTGTCTATTTTACAACAGTAGGCAAGGGAAACCAAGATTCAAAAGATAGCCAAGCATCTTAACATTATTTACCCGCTTTTACCCATTCAAACCAAGCCTCAATCTCTGTATCCCAGAGCCCTGTTGTTCCAAGGCTGAGCATACATCACTATTTACCTCTGTCTCATTTAGTCAGTGCAAACCTGCCTAAATATTCTCCCATCTGCCTTGTTCTTCCATTCCCCTCCCCCTTCTTGCTTACTGCAAACACCCCCCCCCCCAACAGCACCCAAACTATTCTGTGTCTATTCCATACCCTATGCTCCACCTTTCCTTCCCCTCCTTCCCTTCGCCTTATCTCCTATACCCTGGTAACCAACAAAGAAAAAAAATTCCCCCTTTTAGTGTGGGTACTTTTTCTTAAGCTTTTGCAATAATGGTCCTATGCAGTATTTCACCTTTTGTGATTGACTGATTTCACTTAGCACAATGTAATCAAGGTTCATCCATGTTATGTGGTGGCTTGCACCTTCCTTGTTATTCTTCAAAGTAGCATAATATTCCATTGTGTATATGTATCATAGTTTGTTTATCCATTCTTCAGTTGATGGGCACTTACACTGTCTCCATCTTTTTGCTATTGTAAATAGTGCCACTATGAACATTGGTGTGCATGTATCTACTGGTGTTATGGCTCATATTTCTTGTGGGTAAATACAAAGTAGGAGAATTGCTGGATCATAAGGTATTTCTATTTTCAGCTTTCTGAGGAGGTGCCATAACAGCTTTCCAGAGTGGTTGGACCATTTTGGAATTCCACCAACAATGTAGGGGGTCCCAGTCTCTCTGCATCCTCACCAGCATTTATTGTCCTCTACTTTTTTGATCTTTGTGGTTATTGCTGATGTGAGATGGTATCTCATTGTTGTTTTGATTTGCAGCTCTCTAATGGCTAGTGATCATGAACATTTCTTCATATTTTTGTTGGCTGCCTGAATCTCCTCCTTGTGAAGTGTCTGTTTATGCTTTGCTCCCATTTCTTAATTGGGTTATTTGTCTTTTTCTTTTAGAGGCATTGTAGTTTCCTATATATTATAGAAATTAGTCCCTTGTGATGCATCATTGCAAAAGATTTATTCCCCACTCTGTAGGCTCCCTTTTTACTCTTTCTGGTACAATGAAAGTTACATAGATCAATGGAATAGAATTGAGAATCCAGAAATTAACCATCCACATACAGCTAACTGATTTTCGACAAAGGGGCCAAGTATATTGCATGGGGATGAGATAGTGTCTTCAACAGATGGCGCTGGCAGAACTGGAGACAGATATGCAAAAGTTTGAAACAAGACATTTACTTCATGCCATATACATAAACCAACTCAGCATGGATTAAAGACCTAAATGGAATCCCAGAATTATAAAGGCCATCAATGAAAAAACAGGGACAATTTTTTTTTTTTTTCACTCAGCAAATATTTATTGATCTCCTACTCTAGATAAGGAGTCCTGGTGTGGTACTGTGGGTTAATGCATCAGACTGCAAAGCCATTTGAACTGCAAGGTCAGTGGTTCAATCTCACCAGCTGTTCCTTGGAATCACTATACAGGGTTGCTATGGGTTGGAACTGACTCGACGGCACTTAACAACAACAACAAACTCTAGATAAGGCACAGTACCAGGTGCTGTGGGGTACAAAGATAAGGTTAGGTCTTGCCCCAAGGAGGACACAAACAGGCTACCAAACATTTGTGAAAATTACACACAAAAAAGTAGACTAAATAGATGATTGGGACATACAAAAAATTAAAAACTTAAATGCATCAAAAGACTTCACCAAAAGAGTATAATAGGTGTTTTTTATACGGAGTCCCTATGGGTTGAATCTGACTTCAAGGTACTTATCAACAATAACAACATAAGGATTTCATGTCTGACAAGTTAACCAGACAGAGAAATTACAAACAGAATTCTAGGCTTTCCTTCCTTGTTCATTTTGTTTATTTTTGGCTTAATACACCAAAATTTTATTACTCTGTCTTTTAATTTTAACTTTTTATTGTAAATTGGGTAATGGTTTGCAGAGCATATCAATTTCCATTCAATTATTCATACACACGTTCAGCCTTTATTAATATTTTCTGATGGAAAGATTGATTAGAGCATCAGGTAGCCTTATATGACTACATGTACAGTAGAGTCTTTGTATGGCACTGTAGCATATGCACTGGACTTGTAACCACAAGGTTAGTGGTTCAAAGCCAGCAGCCACTCTGCAAACCCTATAAAGTGTTGTTATAAGTCATGACTGACTCAATGACAGTTAACCATAATGACAACATATATGTAAAGTTTTCATAAATTCTGAGTCAGGTATGTTCATGAATAAAACAGACTCAAACATTTCAAAGTTCCTTTTCCACTCTAAAAGTCTTTGATGCAACATAAAATCATTTCAAATGATCACCATCCAGCTAAGGACAAGGGCATTTCTAATAACACTGAATCTTTGCTATGTCCTCAGAGATTGCATCCTCATCTTTTCCACACAGAGGTACGTACTATTCTAATTATTTTTCATGAATATGTGCATTTCTAAGCAATATATTGCTTAATTTAAAAAATGATCTTAATATAGGTATAATATCTGAATTGACTTTCTTTTTATGCTTGTAGGATTCATACATTTGGATGTGTAGTAATGCTAGACGTTTCACATCTATGTTTATATGAAATTACTCGCTACTTTCCTTTCTCATATTTTACCTTTCCTGGTTTGTATACAAATGCTTATGCTTCATAAAATTAGGTAGGAAGTATTTAATTTTAATCAATTGCATGCAAAATTTATATATATACATATATGTATATATATAAATTTGCAATGTGCATTTCCTAATAAGATTGGTAGAACACACCAATAAAATCAATTTGATAGGGTTGTTCTTTTTGATAAGTATAAAATTCTGATTTAATTTCTTAGGTGCCATTGAGTTGGTACTGACATGTAGTGACTCTACATACTACAGAGCGAAACACTGCCTGGTCCTGAGCCAACCTCACAATTGTTGCTATGTTTGAGCCTATTTCTGCTGTCATTGTGGAAATCTATCACATTGGGGGTCTTCCTCTTTTTCTACAACCCTCCACTTTACCAAACATGATATCCTTTTCCAAGGACTGGTCTCACCCCATAACATGTCCAAAGTATGAGAGAAAAAGTTTGGCGATTATGGCTGTTAAGGAGCATTCTGGCTGTACTTCTTCAACACAGATAAATTTGTTCTTTTGACAGTCCATGGTACTTTTTATATTCTCCTCCAACATCATAACTCAAAGTCATCAAGTCTTCTACGGTCTTCCTTATTCACTGTCCAACTTTCATATGTATCTGTAGTTATTGAAAATACCAATGTTTGTGTCAGGAGCACCTTAGTTCGCAAACTGACATCTTTACTCTTCAACACTTTAAAGAGGTCTTGTGCAGTAAATTTACCTAATGCAAAATTTTGTTTGAATTCTTAGCGGCTGCTTCCATGAGTGTTGATGGTTGATCTGAGCAAAATGAAGTCTGTGACAACTTCGATCTTTTCTTCATTTATATGGCTGTTGCATATTGATACAGTGTTGAGTACTTTTGTGTTCTTTAGATAGAGAAGCAACCCATACCGAAGGCAGTGGTCTTTGATCTTCATCTGTATTTTAAGTCTTCTTTGTGTTCAGCAAGAAAGGTTGAGTCATCTTCATATTGCAAGTCTTCTCCCAATGAGTCTTTCTCAAATCCTGATGCCTGGTTTTTCTTCACATAATCAGGCTTCTCAGATAATTTGTTCAGAAAACAGATTGAATTAGTATGGTGAAAGAATACAACCCTGGTGCATACCTTTCTTTAATTTTAAACCATTTGCAATTCCCTTGTTCTATTCAAACAACTGCCTTTTTGTCACTGAGTAAAATTTTACTAAAGATAATACAAAAACAGCTGAAACCATACATTGACAGAGAACTTTCAGAGGTTCAAGATAGATTCAGAAGAGGATGTGAGTCTAGGGATATCATTGTTGATGTCACATGGAACTTAGCAAAGTGCAGAGAATATGAGAAAGATGTTTACCTATGCTTTATTGACTATGCCAAGACTTTTGATTGTGTAGATCATGGACAGCATTGCTAAGAACGGGTATCCAGAAACACTTAATTGTGCTCATGAGGAACCTATATAGGCCAAGAGGCAATGAGATGGATTTGCACAGTGGTAGCCGCAATGGGTTCAGGTGTAGCAATGATTATGATTTCAGCATAGGACTGGGCAGCGTCTTATTTTGTTGCATAGGGTTGCTATGAGTGGGTGCCGACTCAATGGCTCCTAACAACAACAACAGGTTCCTCCTGAGCACAATTAGGTGTTCCATAATATTTACTTTCCTCAATGTTTTCCATAGCTTGTCATGATGCAAACAATCAAAAGCCTTTGTATATTCTGGTATTCTCTGCTTTCAGCCAAGATGCATCCAACATCAGCAATGATATTCCTTGTTCCAGGCCCTCTACTGAATACTTGAACCTCTGGAAATTCTCTGTCAATGTATAGTTGCAACTGTTTTTTGTTCTTTTTAGCAAAATTTTACTTGCATGTGATATTCATGATATTGCCCGATGATTTCCACATTCCATTAGGTCACCTCTCTTTGGAATGTGCACAAATATGTTTCTCCTATGAATTTCTTTTTGGCTATGAATTTCTTTGACAATGATTCAAACATTGACTATGCATTTCTTTCATCTTCTTTGATTTATTTCCATCATTCAGTATTTTGCCTATGTTGTTGTTGTTAAGTGTTGTCAAGTTGGTTGCTACTCATAGCAACCCTATGTAGGGTTTCCAAGGAGTGACTGGTGATTTTGAACCACCCACCTTGCAGTACAGTGCTTAATCCCACTACACCACACCAAGGCTGCATTTTGCCCACAGAATCCTTCAATATTTCAAGTTGAGGCTTGAATTTTTTCCTGTTTCCTCATCTTGAAAAATATTGAGTGTGTTCTTCCCTTTTAGAAAGTTAGAATTATTTATCTTTCTCATTCCTCTTGAATCACTGTTGGTATATTATTTTTTCTAGTAATTTATTCATGTTATCCATATATTTATATTATTCATTTTATGTTTTTGTCATTTTAAATCTTTACTCCAGCTACAGTTATGCCTTTCTCTTATTTTCAGTAGTTCATGCCTTTTTTTCTTGATCTACCTTACCAATGGCAAGTACTGTGATGGCCATGGAAGTGTACTGTGCAGATCTTCTTTCAAAAGAATAGCTGCAGGAGCATAACTTACTGACAGCATCAACTGCTGCATCTTCAGATCCACTGTGGTAGGCATTCACCAAGGCCGCACTCTCTAAAGTAATAGCTAGCCAGTTACTGAGTGCAGTGAGTACATGGAAACAGAGCCTTTTTTGCCTGATGTGGTGCTTCTTTAATATCCCTTGAAAAAAGACCCCTTTCAGCCTGACTGAGACAGTCACAAAGCTCTGCAACTATCTGCAATTTTTCCTTTCCAGTCCTCATTTTTGTTTCCTCTTTTCACAGGTATCATAGTCTGAAGGCTCCCCTGTACTACCTCTGTTCCCTCATGCTTTACCCATAAATAACATTTTCCTATGATATCTCTTGGACATTTAATTCTGCATTGATGTCTGCTTCTCAAAAACTCAAAGTGACTTATTAACACAAATATTTTTGTTATTATTCAGATCTACTTACTTATTTACTCTTAATCTAACACATTTGGCATTATCATACATTTCTATAAAAATGTATTCCTACTTTTGCATGC
Source organism: Chrysochloris asiatica (assembly GCF_000296735.1). Lineage (NCBI taxonomy): Eukaryota > Metazoa > Chordata > Mammalia > Afrosoricida > Chrysochloridae > Chrysochloris > Chrysochloris asiatica. Next base: position 1,815,134 of record NW_006408803.1, read on the forward strand.
TTAATGGTATTTTTCCTCCCTAAAGTTTTAATAAAACTTTAATAAACTCATTAGTTACTGGAAAATATCTTTTTGTTACCCATATTCCACAGAAAGCATTTTATATTTTAACTTACTGGGAAGGAATTATTAAGTTGTGTTTTGTTTTGGTTTGGTTTTCTGAAAGCTGAAAAATGTATATAAAAATATGTTTTTCAGTGGCCTGGGTTGATAGGAATGAGCAACCTCGATATTGACTATAAAAAATGGGGGACTATAAAGAGAGGCATAGGGCATCTGGCTTACAAGCTTTCATGAGTGTGCTTAGTTTCATAATGATGTGGGTAAGGTAGAATCCCCACTGAATAGTTTTCCTCTTCTCCAGATGGATCTGGTGAAAGGGGGTGGGAGGATGATGATTATAGAATTTTATGATTCAATTGTGAGTAAGTGTTTTCAAGATTAATTGTGATTGTCACAAATGTAAATTTAGAAGAGGAATAACTAAAAGAGTGGAGTAATAAATCATTAATTTCAGTAATAGATGACTCCAGGACCATCAAGAAGGACAAGCATGAATGGAGCATGAGATTCTACCTAGAAAAGTGACAACAGCAGAGATGGTGGCAGAGGTGATGACATGGAGAGATAAAGCAGCTGTGAGCTTTAAAGACATGGAGTGACCCATGCTGTATGCTTGCAGATAGTAGGTTGACTTGTAGAATATGCCCTTAGG